>NW_024350926.1:10609923-10691971 GCF_902729225.1 Pteropus medius
GCTCCCCTCCCTCCTCCTCTGCTCCTCCACCCGCTCGCGCTGCTCCCACGCGGTTGCTATGGAGGCGCCCGCGGCTGCTCCCCGCCCGGCGGGAGCGGCCCTGGGGCCTTGGGGACAGAGCCGTGACTCTGCCCGAGGCTCTGGCGCCTCGCCCCCTCGGGGCCCAGGAACAAAGCGCGCCCTCCCGCTTCTCGAGAGTGCTCTCTGAGCCCTTCAGGTGCCCCAGGCCCGGAGGCTTAAGACCACCGCGAACTGCCCGCCCCCAACCTCTGCGGACTGGACCCCTGGGGTCGGGGCGACAGCTGCGCAGAACTGAGCTACCTTCCAGGCCCCCCAAGATTACTCCCGATTCTCCCCATTCCCACCCCCACCCGGAGGTGCCACTGGGCCGAGGGACAGCCAGATGGCCCCATTTAACAAGACCGTCCCCTTTTGTTGGGGCAGGAGCAACGTCCAGGCCAATTTACATAGGAAAATGGGGTTTGTGTCCCCAATTCAGTGCAGTGCCCCGACAGCTGGTGGCTCTGTCATCATGTCAGGACCCCACAGCATGATGTTTAAAGTGGCTTTATGCGTGCAGATGTGTGAGTGTGAATAGCGATTGATTGGGAACCAGTAGCAGTTAGATCTGGCTTGGAGAAACTCAGCGTTCACAGAGGAAATGTTATCAGCCTGCTCACAGCCTAAGATCACAGAATGGAAGAGTCTTCCAGAAGACCTCTGACGCTCTCCTACAGAACCTATAGCTTATCATTTTATCCAGAAAGCTGGAAAACCAAATAGTTTGGATGCTGAGGAGAATTTCGAAATCGATTTACACTTTGGTCTATGGCCTGCTTGTGAAATCGTAAGGCTGAACACAAAAAGGCAGAAAGACTAAGACTTAAAGGCTAGGACTTAACCAAAATCTGATGACAGATCCGATCTAACCCATGTAATTAAACTACTTCAATTGAGGCGGTGCTGTAGCTGGTAGCAGGCTGAAGGCGATTCTTAGTTTGGAATCAGCTTCACTGTGTGCACTTAAAGGAGGAACTGTTAGAACCTCCCGTTCTTAGTTTACTAGGGAGGAACTTGAATCGCAGAGAGGTTAAGTGATTTCCCCAAGATCATACAGCTCTGGAATTATGATCGCCATCAGTTCCAGCCCATAAAAGATAAAGAAGAGGGAAGCTTTACGACACTCCGTCTAGCAGCGCTGGAAAATACCTCTGGCAGGAAGGTCTCAAACCTTTCCTCCAGCCCGCTGGAGCCACCAACAGGTGACTCCCTAGAAGGCAGGGGTTGAGAGGAATATGACGTTGGCACTTCATTAACTGTGGCCGCATTGGGAGCCACGGCACTTCTGGCCACTAGAGTCTTCCAGAACACTGAACTCGCGGCTTTGTTTCCATCAGAGCAATGGTTCTGTGACCGGGTGGGAGCCTGGCCATGGCTCGGGACCCTCTGGTCTCGTTTTTTGTCGGGTGGGAGAACAAACGGCAGTTTGGGACCTGCATGCAACTTGCCAGAAGGTAGGGTGGCCTCTTAGGACAGGTTGAGGCCCCACAGAACAACACTGGCTGCCTTCATAGAGATGGGAAAGAATCCTTCCAACGGGGTCTCCTTACTGCAGGGAGTGTGTGGGAAGAATTCTATAGGCTGATCCCTCTGCCCTTGAACCCTCAGCGAGCTTGTGATAAGTTCGAGAAGTGTGCTTTGGGGGAAGATTTTAGTAGAGCTGTAGCAACCACAGGACGCCACATTAAAAAAGAGAACATGAAGTCACACCCCACACTTCGAACATGAGTAACAGCAAGAATGTACAACCGGATGGGAACTGGAAATGGGGGTGAATTTCCGCTCTGCCTCTCACACCAGATCAAATTAGCAAGGTTTTCTGCCTCCCATTTGCTTGGGTGGTAGAGCTAGGACGAGAGTGCCGAGTATGTGGTGAGGATGTTAGGTGACAGACAAGGCCCTTTCGAGTCTTGGAAAGAGAGTATTTTTTTAGAATCGCTTCATAATGGATTATATTTAAAAAATAACTATATAAGGAAATTATTTAACTCAACCTCCCCGCCGCTACTGCACGTACACACACTACCTTATCCTGCTTTATGGGTTTGTTTTCACTATTCTTTAGCTCTTGTATTGGTTAGCTACTGAGATGTAACAAACAACCCCAAAACTGAACCCCAAAACAAAAGTTAGTTATTGTTATAGCTTATGCATCCAGGGGTCAGCAGGAGGCCAGCTGACCTTGACTGGGCTCATTGGATGGTACGGCTGATGTTGGCTCAGCTTACGCAGGCCTCCGAGGGGCCCTTTGGCTGTGCTCGGACTGAGCTTGGCTGAGGAAGCTTAGCGGGGGCAGCTCTGCTCCACGTCTTTGATGCTTTTCTTGGGACCGGAGGACTAGCTTGGGCATGTTCTCACGGCAGAGACAGAAGCAAGAAGGCCATTGGACACACGAAGGCTTCTGAGGTCTGTGTTTCAATGGAGTCAGGAGCTGGCACACTGTCACTTTCTACCTCATTCTGTTGGCCAAAGTGGGTCATATGGCTAAGATCAAGATCAAGCAGAAGGAGTGAAGCTCAGCTCACAGAAACAACAACAACAACAACACAAAACAAAAAACATGACAAAGGGAATGGGTAGAGGGAGGGTGAAGAATCAGGGCCATTAATGCAGTCGAACACAGCGTCTGTCAACACGTGATGTATATTTTACTTATTTGGAAGTTTGCTTCTCTTGCTGCTAGAATGTAAGCTCCACATGGGCAGGGATTTTTGTCGACTCTGTTTAGTTGCTATATCCTCAAGATCCAGACAGTGGCACATGATAAATGTTTAATAAATATTGAATGAGTCAGTTAGGAGGATGACATCATTTTGGCTCACGTTTAAAGCCCCAATTCCCTGAGATTGCATGTAACTTTGTTAGTTGGTCTTCATCTTCTGATATAAAGATCATTGTTCACATTTGCTGACTATAGAAACTGCTCGGGGTTTAGAATAAACATTATTCCTTAAACTTAAAAAAAATTGCTAGATTTCAAAATAGTTTGACATTTCTCTAGAACACATAAACAGATATCAAATAAAAGGAGTTATTAGATGGGCAGAAATTCAGCAGTAGAGAGAGGGGTTTATATATATTTTGGCAGAGAATTATTGCTTCTTCTTATATAGGAATAACACAAATATGAATCTCAAACTTCCAGAATTCGAATCTGAAAAATTCTCGAGACCTTTGAATTTGAACTGTTCCAAGAAGCACGGGATGCAGGACAGTACCTACGCAAATGATCGGCGTCGGCTTTTGGGGCCACCAAAATTCAATCATTTCCCTCCCCCCCAGTTTACTCAATACTGAAGACAAAGAGCAAAGGCATTTTGAGGTCAGGCTTTAAAGTGGAATTCCTGTGTAATGTGTTTTTTTTCATTCCATCGAAACTTGAATTCATGCTGCCAATTTTTGACTGTGACAGATGAGGAGGTAGGAGATCAAGTAGGCGTTAATGCTCAGTTACGTAAAGGGAGCTTTGCATATGTCCGTACTTAGCAGCAGGCTGATTTGGGACTCCCACGAGAAAGCCGGGGCTCCAAACAAGCGAGTGTCTGAAGTTTCATCATGCCAGGTCACTAACTCTGCAGACGGGCAGCTTCTAGACCTGGAAGCTCGATTCTAGGTAAAAGGGGGTATATTATTTTAGAGGAGAGAGGAATCTTGCAAGTTAGGGCCTCGACAACTACAATCAAGAGTTATAGTCTCTGTCTCTGTCTCTGTCTCTGTCTCTGTCTCTCTCTCTCTCTCTCTCTGCTTCCCTCCCTCCCTCTCTCTTCGCCCCCTTCTCTCTCTCCCTGACTCTCTGCATGTCACTCAATAGAGTCCCCACACGATGACTATTCCAAGTTATAAATTTAAAATGTTGCAAACATTTCTCACAAAGGTTTCACTTAGAAATTTATACGAACATGTTTGCCTTATTATTAGTGAGACCCTAAAGGCATTACTTTAGTTAAACTTTGGTTTCTTGGGTTGGGAGTTTGCAGGTTTAGCGGTTCTTTCATTCAGCAAACATTCGTCGAGGGTCTACAGGGTGTACCAAACGCAAGGAGACAAAGCCCTTGGCCCTAGGCAGCTGGCAATATTGGGGGAAGGTCTGCACGACCGGCAACTTCAGCGTGGAGTAGAGGCTATGCCTGGGAGAGGGTACAGTGGGCGCTCAGGGAAGGGCCGCTCAGGGACATCGGGGGACCTGAGAAAGCAAACCAACGTGGGTAATCGTGTAATGCCTTCCGATTTGCAGAAGTCCTTCTGCATGCCTCGGCTCCCCTCTTCCTGGCAGTTTCCCTACCTGCAGGCTCAGGCAGGCTATTATTATTCCCAGGACACCCATAGGAGGAGACGCTGAACGGCGCACAAGCTCAAGGTCAAGCACACTTCATAAGAGGTGGAACCTGCATTCACACTTGGGTCTCCTGCAAGGCTGTGTCCATCCTGGTCTTATCACTGCTCCCTCATTGGCCAGGCTTGGGTGATTTCCAGCTGTGTGGCCTCGTCCAAGGCTTCCCAGGCCTTCCAACCCTTCAGTGTCAAATGAGGGCATGTCCAGGATGGTTTCTAAGATCTCGCACCTCTAACGATTTGTAATTCCAGGAACCTTTGCTTATAGTCAGTCAGAGGAAGCTTGATGGGAAGGCAGCGTCAGCTTTTTATTCATGTTTTGCAGAACTCCTTCTGGCAGGTTGGTCTTCATTTTTTAAAGGCGTCTGTTTCAAGATGAGCACACTGAGGAACTAGGACCCTGCCACCTCTCTGTGGTCCCACAGTGTCCTGGCATGATCAGCAGACATGCTTCTGCCTCCAGAGGTCCTGATCTCTGGTCTCGCTGTGTGAAATGGCTTTCCTATGACCTTTTCATTTTTAAATATAAGTTTAGGTGTACAACGTTGTAATTCAGCATTTGTACTCACTACAAAGTGATCACCCCCAAAAGCCTAGTTACTATTCATCGCCACACTATCGACCCCCACTGCCTCTTCCCCTCTGGCACCCAGCAGTCTGTTCTCTGTATCTGAGCTCGTTTTCGTTTTGTCTTATTCTTTTTTTTTTAGATCCCACACGAGAGGAACCATACAGTATATGTCTTTTTTTCCTTCTGACTTATTTCACTTAGCATAATACTCTCAAGGTCCATTCATACTGTCACAGATGGCAAAGTTTCATTCTTTTTCATGGCTGAGTAGTATTTCGTTGTGTATGTGTGCCACGTCTGTTGTAGCCTTCTGTCTATTGACATACACTTAGGTTGTTTCCATATCTCGGTTATTGTAAATAATGCTGCACACAGTACCTGTTAATTTTTATTTTACTTCTGTTTCTCCTGGGTGATGCATAAAGCTTTGTTCCGTAATTAAAAGTCCCAAGTCACTTCTTGCTCTAGATGTTATAAAGTGTGTGTGCGTGTGTGTGTGCGCGCGCATGCGTGCACGCACGCACATGTATCCTGTAATTTGTTCATTGTTGGAAGGAGAGGCTGCAGACAAAATTGAAGGACCAAACATTCACTCGCGTACATATTTAAAAATATCATTTTTATTTATTTTGAACCAGTAACAGTTGAAAATGGTACAAATTCCAAAAGACCTGTACAGGATTTAAAAAAATTAATCTGAAACTTAACAATTGGGGGATTTCCTCTGTAAAAACCCGGGTTTATGACGTCTCATGAAAATCGGATCGGGCACCATTAGGCCCGCTCTCCTATAATGCCGCCTATCAGCTTCTGTGTGTTTCTGCAGCCCGTGGCCCAGCGGAACGCCCCCACGCTGGTCGGCCCCTGCAGACATTCGTGTTCACACCTGCTCACCTTACGTGTGTTTGCACACGAGGTGCCCCCCCCCACCCTTCCCCTGACAGAGAGAGGGGCCTGCAGGATCCGGAGAGCAGCTCCTGGTCAGCTGGTGTCGAGAAGGCCTGCAGTCTCAGGGTGCAGGTGGGTGGAGTCAAACAGGAGAGGCTCGAGGCCTTAGAAGAAAGCGCCAATCAGAAGAGAGGCTTGGGATGGGCTGGGATATTTGTTCCCTGGACAACAAACCAACAACAATAACAAATAAAACAGGGAGGCCAAAGGGGAAAGAAAAGAGAAACAACAGAGGGCAAATGTACAGTAAGAGCAAACTGAAGAAATGCATGAGATGGAGAAGAGGAACAAATGATTCAGCTCCCTGATTTTCGTCTGCAGAATGAAGACGTCTTCCCGGAGAGCGGTCGTGAGGAGAAGAGGCAGCGTCGTTAAAGACTGTGCACACTGCCTGGCCTCTGACCGGCGAGAGAGGATGGCGTGATAACTCCTGCAGGCAGGTGTGGCTGCTTCGCTACATGCTCTAGATGCTCTAGGAAGTAAAAAGCACATCATTTTTTTCTCTGGATATAATTCTATTTTTAAAAAAGTAAAACGTACACTTTGAGTATTGAAAAGGAGTTTTTGAATGTGGTAGCATTTCTCCTCCCAGTTACACGTGGGCCTCCTGGCCCCACAGCAGTTATGGAGGGACCTGCACAGTGAGGGTGACAGTTTGAACTTCCAAAGCAAATGTTCAAAGTATTGTGGCTGAGCGGCGAGTGGGTTCGGAGGTGGCTGTGTGTGCCCCTAGCGGACGGGTGAGCATCTAGTGATAACGGGCTTAGATGATGTCATCAAGCTGTTCACAGATATTCTGGCTCTCTTCCTTCCGAGAATCATGGTAAGATTGTACTTTGCAGTTGCCTGGAGTTCAGGCACACCCAGGGGACTTTCTCTGGCTGATGACATCAGCCAAAGGTGATTTGAGTCATTTCAAGAGCTGCCCAGCCACAGAAGCCATGGGAGCATGTCAAGTTGGCTTGACGTGTCACACTTGTTTTCCTAGGTGACTCAGATGAGCAGAGTCCCGCCCCCCTGACAGCCTGCACGGGACACACGAGGCACGAGGACTAAGCCTCTGCTGTGCTACGCGCTGTCAGTTTTGTTGTTACTGCTGCATAGCTTGGCCTATCCTCACTGATAGAGTTGGTATTCTAGAACCTTCTCTCTTAAACTGAAGGAGGAGAGAGTTTTTGTTTGTTGCTCTCGCTTCTCCTGTGGAGGGCAGAGAAGGGGGTGGAAGGGACGAGGACGGTGGAAGGAGATGGCATCTAGGCCCCAAGGCTAGTTGGAAGCCCCAGTGGAGAAAGAAGTTGAGCTGGAAGCTGAAGAAACACTTCTCATGGGCGATTCTCAGAGTGTTGCCGTAAGTTTTCAGGCCGAAGTGACAGAGGTGCCTGGAGTCGGGAGGGGACCGTGCTCTCCACCTTTTCCTAGGACCCAGCAGTACGAGGGGATGGGAGGGTCCTCTCCGCCCAGGTGAGCAGCAAAGGCAGGCGTGACATCCTGACGTGACAGCCGGAGCAGGAACACAGGGCAGATTTGTGGCTGGACCGCCCGAGACATCGCGCCGGAGGCTCCCAGCGATCCCCGGGAGATGCGGGCGCAGCGGCCAAGGTCCCGGCCCTCATGCTGGTGGTGCTAAGAGCTGCCGTCATTTGGGATTAATATTAGTGGGAGCTCGTGTGTGCACACAGGCTGGCTGGGGAGGTGTGGGGACGGAGAGGCAGAAAGTGAGTCAGCTGCTTTGGGTCAGCTGGGCCTGGGGCACAGCTGCACGCTGTGTGAGCGTCAGCTTTACGTTCTGGCATTTTTTCACACAGATGACTTTTGTCTGGCAGTACAGGTCAGTGTATATTTTCTCTAGCAGTCAAACCGAGTGTATGAGGTATTCGTTCTTGAGGAAGAAAACCAAAATATTTAATATTATTTTTAAAACCACTGTAATTTCTAGACTTCATTACAGGATCAATTTATTTCTTTTTTAAAAATGAAATAATTTTCTTTAGGGGTGAGTTTGGGAGGCGGTTTGCCAAACCACATTGGCCTTGTCTATGAAATAACTTTAAGAAGCTAACATACATTCCCAAGGTAGAATTTATAGTGAGTAAAGAGTATTCTTTCAAATAATAGAGAAACTGATATAGAAGCACAGATACCGGTGCGAGTCTAAGTGATGCAAAAAATATATACAGAGACCGTTTTGTTATAATTAAACTTAAATTGGGTTGGAAGGAAGTTCCGTTTTAACACGCTTTCCAAACCCGAAGATCCAGCCGTATTGACTAGGGAATGTTGTTAACTGCATACACTCGTCTTAGGTCGTCTGACCCCAGCGGGTGACCTGAGAGGAGCAGCTACACATCCCTCTATTTTATTATCTTTGTCCCTGTCCTTAGGCAGCAGCGTGGAATTTCTTGGGGACGCCTGCCGTTGTGTCCCGGCTTTGAGAATCCATTAATTCTTCTCCATCTGCTTGGACAATGTCAACATGGAAATTAGCATTTATGGTCTTTCTCGTCAATGGCAAATTGTTAAATGTGTTAATAATGTCCCGTTTCGTTCAGATATTATACCGTAAATTTTATAAAGGTCTCTCAAATAAATTAACATAATTTCTCACCCCAAAATGGGAAGTCCTGAATCTCGCTTGAGGTCACCAATTAGTAGCAGAAATGGAACTCGAACTCAGGACTTCAGCCTCCTTGACCCTCTCCCTGTTTGCTTCATTTGGGAGTGGGGGGAGCATTGTTAAAATTAAATCAAGGGGTGACACATTCCCCACTTTTAAGCTTCAGCACTGTTATTTTTACTTCTATAGAAAGGATTAAAGAAAAAAAATCTACTTTGATGGCAAGTGCCAGGGCATGCTCCTGACGCATGAATTGCTACATTCCCTGAATAACAGCTCTCATTCTCACGTTGGCGAAGCAAGCTTGTGTCTCCACGACCCACCCTACAAATTCACCCGAGAATCTAGTTGCTGGAAAGAACCTCTATACACACAGATATCTGGAGTCTGACAACACAGGATAAAAATATTAAAAGAAAATTAAACAGTCGCCTGTATATTATTTAATCTAAACCCTTCCTCGTTAGTTCTAAGGGGAAGAAGAGTAACACACTATTCACAGCAACCTTATTTGCTGAATTCTGGGCTGAGCATGGCCCTCGGCCTGGTGTCCCTCTGCTGTCACTTAATACTCAGGATAACCCCACGATGTCGGTCCTGTGTTAGCCCATGTTACTGGTGAGAAACTGAGGCTTATGGGACTTATGTAACTTGTCCAGGTTTCTTTTTTTTAAAGCAAGTAAGCTGCTGAGCGCTATTCACAAGCACACCGTGTCAAACAAAATTTTTTCCCCCACAAATTAACAAAAATTCAACCGACCCAGAAATGAGCTGACGAAGCCGAGAGACCCACGTAACAGATTTAAGCTTCGCTTGTTGGAAGCCGGCTTCAATGGCGACTAGTTAACTTTGTCAGTGTTCCTGGAAAATTAATTTGCTTTGCGGCAAAGCCTTAAGACTGGTGTATTAAACATTAAACTAGAGCTGGTCCGCCTTCAGCCAGGCACAAATTGTACAATTTAGAGAGAACGAATGGTAAATGAAGACAAAGCGTGGAGGAATGGCTTTCATTTAAAGAAAAGCTGGCTGCTTAATATATTATATTTTTCTGGCTACGAGGTCTTGACCCTTTGGGGATGTTGAAAGGGGTAACAGGATTGATTGAGGAAAGGGAGAGACAGCAACTGTGAGAGGTTGTGGGGATTAGACGCGTTCTGACGCCTGCCACGACTTCCTCCTGCCAGAGGGAGATTCATGGAGGAAAAACTCTCAGGGAGATTAAACTCTCCCCCAGCGCCCTCCGCTGCAGAGGCGCCTGGCTGGGGTCGTCCGTGGATGGCCTCTAATGAGGGGGACAGCAGGACGCCCTGGGGAACCGTCTATTCCCTGTGCTGCCGCCGTGAGGGGCAGCTGTGGCCCTCGGGCGGGGTGGCTCCGGCTCCAGGCGACGCTGTGGGTCCCCGCAGCGTCAGGGAAGGGGCTCCGGGGGTGCCAGCCCGCTCGGGGGCGCCGGCGTGGCGACGGCTCCGGTTGATGGGAAGCGGCAGGAAACAGGACCGTCCGCTGTCTGTGTGGAAGGGAAGTGCTCCCCCAGTTCCGTCGCCCTGGTCCCCGGGCGAGCGCTGGAGCGTCACCTCTGTCCAGCAGGCGGCTCAGGGACATCGGCCCCCGCAGGACCGCTGGCTGGTCCCCACCTGACACTCCTCCTGGGATCCTGAGCGGGTTCTAGAGTGTCCCCTCCGTCACCCAGACCCCAGGGGGCAGGAATGGCCATGGGAGTTTGACTCTTTTGATGGGTCATAAGCTCCTTAGAAGCAGTGACAGTACCAGGCTTGTTTAATCATAGTCCCAACGTCTACTTTGGTGCCTGGCTGGCGTAAGAGCCCAGGCAGCATTCCGAACGCACGCGTGGCCGAGCGAGCTTGGGCCTGGCGCTGGAAAGGAGGCGGCCACTTTTCCACTGTCTTCGAGGACGCTGCGGTGAGACAGGGGCCGAGGTGCCTCTTGCCGGGGTCCTCAGCCCTAGGGACCAAGGCTGTTCGTGTGTCCAGGGGAAGGAGGCGGGGGTGGGCGCTTGCTCACCGGCTCCAGGGTTTAGGGGAGAAGCCGTTTTGGCAGTTTCGAATTTGTCCAGAAGCCGATCTGGCGCTGGAACGACCTTCACTGAGCCTTAGAATCGCCTGGGAGCCTTTAATAAAGATCCTCAGCTTTGTGACCTGTCAGAACCACTCACGCAGCTTCGAAACGTGTGAACACTTGGCCCGCTTCTGGGGGCGCAGGCTGGGCTCACACTTCCGTGTTGACGTGGGGCTCTGAAGAGTGTCGGGGCAGAGGGAGGCCTCGGGCCGAGGGTCTCACCGTCTGAAGGACCATCCGGGAGCCTGTGGAAGAGCGCGGATTCCTGGGGTCTCCTCTCGTCTACCGGTCAGACTCCCCCGCAGAGGGCCGGGGATTCCTCCTCCCGGAAGCGGGCCGGCTGATTCCCCAGCGCGGCTCCAGACCAGCAGCCTCGGTGCCACTGGGGAACTTGTGAGGAATACGAGCTCTGGGTCCCCCCTCCAGACCTTCTGAAGCACAGCCCTGCAGGTCGCTCCGACGCCTGCTAGGGGCTGAGAACCTCGGCTCCGGACCCAGCTGTTCAGAGTCCCGAGTTCTGGGACCGGCTCGTCCCTCCGCGTTCTCCAGGCTTCCCCACGTGCGGGGCCTGGCTGCCCACTGGCCCCAGCCGGGTCACATCCTGTCCCCCGCCCCCGACCACCACCAGTCACTACAGGCGGGAAGGGGGCCCTGGGACCACTCGAGCAGGGGTCACATGCGCATCGTTATGGAACAGGGGGTAGGCTTGCTTCCAGAAAACGGGGAGACAAAGCGGGTTGGGCGGATAAACCCAGAAGCTACCGGGGTTTAACCACAGTTCCCGTGCCTGCTGGTGGATTCCGGTAGCAATATTGGCAGGGCCCCCTTTTCCCACAGGGACAGTCACCTGCTCGTCTGTAGAAAGCTGTCTGTCTGTCTGTCTGTCTCTCTTTCTCTCTCTCTCTAATCTATCGAAACCCATAAAGACAGACTGATATTCACAACACCCCGGGGTTCAGGCTGGCTCCTTGCTGGGCCCCCATCCCCTCTGCCGTCGCCTCCTCAGCAGGACGCTCCTCCCCAGGCTGGGCCCGAAGCCCCCCGAGGGCCTCCCTCCCCACCCCACATGTGGGGCCCTTTTCCCTTTCTTAGGCTCTGACGTCACTGGCTGGGAAGTCCTTTCGCGTGGACAGAAGGTTTCTTTTAAGGGAGAAAACATCAGAAGCGGTGTGAGAGAGAACGTCTTCCTGGGCGGTTTGTCTTCAGGAAAATCACCATAAAGCGTGGGCACAGCGCGACGCCCACTCGGAACTGCGAGGGGCCAGGTGACTCCGCACTGATAGGACCTCAGGGGAGCCGGGGCTCTTAAGCACTGCATAATTTTTTATGCGAATGGGCTTCAGGAGAGGATTTCATCCTTGGGGGAAACCGAGGCCTACGCAGGTAGCTCATGCGACACTCCCTCGACTTCCTCCACGACGGCACAGAGCTCTCTCCCAGAAAACTGGTATTCTGTCCCCTTCTGCTGACCTTAGATCCCTAAAATCGCTTCAGTTGGCGAGTTGAGCCTTTCTCACCCTCGAACCCTAGTGGAGAATCGCTGATGAGACCCGCTCTGTCAACGGACAAATTCAGAGAGAGTTATTTAGCAGAGAATGGGGACGCAGTGAGAGGAAGCCCCACACACGTCTCCCCACGGCGGGTCCCAGATGGCCCCGTGACATTCCCGAGTGCACAGAGGCAGGGGGCACAGGTCAGGCTAGCGGCCTGGCTTCTGATGTCCAAGGCCAGTGTTCTTGCTTCGGCATGTCCGGTTTGTTTGATGGTTAGTTTCGGCTGGGCCATGGGATGCCCAGATCGCTGGGTAAATATTATTTTGGGTGTGTCTGTGAGGGCGTTTCGGGAAGAGACATTTGAATTGGCAGACTGAGTACAGCAGATGGCGGTCCCCAGTGTGGCTGGGCGTCGCCGATCTGCCGAAGGTCGGAATGGACAACAAGGCAGGAGAAGGTCGTGTTTGCTCTCTGCCCGGCCCACTGAGCGGGGACGTTCGTGGGTCTTTATATTTTATACCATCAGTTTTCCTAGGTCTCCAGCTTGCAGCTGATAGATGGTGGGACTTCACAGCCTCTAGAATCACGTGAGCCAATATCTTATGATAATCCTGTAATACATCTAAACGATTATATATATGTATATATTCTCTTTCTCTGGCAATCCCTAACTAATACACCAGCCATTATGACTAAAGATGGACGGTGGTGTTTCATCGATGAGTTTTTACTGAATGTGAGAATCTGTGTGAGAAGCGAAAGAATAATTAAAGCCAATATTTAGAGAGAACAGTGTTATTGATGGCCGGGGAGCTAGGAAGGGATGGAGACATTTCGAGGGCATTCTTAGCTTTAGAATGTGGCTGTCGATGGGACTGAGGGACAAATGAGGAACAGGGTAGAAGGCGAAATGTGCAGACCAAAGACGAAGCTCTTCGTTCCTAGGAAAGACAGATGTGTCGGAGCACAAGGCCGAATTTGGTGTCCTAAGAGCAAGCTCAGTTTTTGGATATCTAACGTTGTCCCCCCTCCCCGCCAAAAATCCACAAAACTCTTCGTTTCAGTTAAGAAACAGGGAGTGGGGTGACTGCCAGTGTGGGACCTCACAGGAGCGAGGACAGAGAGCCAGGCAGGGCCAGGCCCGGCGCACGGTGTCTGCACAACCCTAGAGTTTTATCTGTTCTTTTAGCTTTTACAAACTTTGTTTGTATTTTTGCTGAAAAAGTGTAGAGTAAAAATTTTAATTGCAGATCCCGATTACAGTCCTTTAATTGCAGTTAGACTCCGAAAACCAAAGTGCTCAAACTCTGAACACTAATGTTAAAAAAAATTTGTTTAAGTGTTCTTAAAGGAGAAACTTCTAAGGTGTGGGTGACACACACAGGTCGTTTGGGACTGCTGGAGGGACGGACTAACGGAGCTGCCAGCGAGACCACATGCGAGCCAGAAGTAGGAGGGGCTAGAGATTTCTGAGGCAGGTTGGAACTCGTCCACGGACTCACAGAACCTGGCCTGAACTGACGGGAGGCTATTTTTGTCTTATTTTCCCCATTTCGTGCGGTTATTTTCTCTCCTGCAGAAATACTGATGTTTAATGTTGGGCAGCTTCTTGGCTGTTCTTACAGGTCTATCCTGCTGCTCGTGCCTTAAGAAGCAGCTATTCGAGGTACCTCTTCACGTTTGCTCTTCCTGGCCCTCAGTCCTGGAATAAAGCAGAAGGTTTCTGTTATTTCAGAATTGTGCCCCGAGATGGGATGAGAATGTGACAAGTGCTTCGTGGAGTGAGCAGAACAGAGCCAGGATAACTTGCCACGTTCCTGATTTTTCCCCATTCGCCTTCTTTTACGATTCTATTTTGTAAGTCTTCATTTAGAGGTCAATGGAGAACTCCCAAGTGAGACAAAGAATTCTTTCTCATCCAGAAATTTTTCCCATCCAGAAATAGGAAATCATTTTCTATATCTATTATTAATACAACCTCCATGTTGCTTGTCACACGAGCTCCCTGCCTGTTCTTTCTGGGCCTCTCCTCCTTCGGAGCGGGGATGGCTACCTGCCTGAGCCTTGAAGTGTCTGTCCTTACACGACCTTCCCTGTGAATGCTCTAGCACAGACCATGTCGAGATAGTAAAAGAACAGGATATGTTATATAACACAAATAGGCGTGAACCCGGACACAATATATTGAATGAGATCATGAAGTAACACACGTAGCACATTTCCTGGCATTCTATTAAGACTCCGTAACGTGCATCGTGATGGCGATGCTTACTGTTGTCTCATCCTCAGAATGTCCAGGTGGCCTGGTCATCGCTCCGTGTCCATTTCCCACACGAGCGACCCTGGGCTCATTTGCACTTTCTGAAATTTGCGGCTTGGGCCAAAGCCAGTGCCCCACCACCCCCATTCTCCCGGCACCGCGCCGAGCAGGCCGATGCCCATCATCTGTCGATCTTACCCTGGATTTCGTCTTGTCCAGGTGAGCGGCCCGCTGCCTCCCCAGGACCGACGATGCTGTGCAGCGGGGCAGAACGCATCGCAGACTTACCCCGGAAGGGAGGTTGGATCCCAGTTCACAGAGTGTTCTGCATCGCCGCCTTCTCTCGCTCTTCCCAGAAAGCCCACCTTTCCCATCCCACGAGAGGAACAAGCCCTAACCGGGAGAACAGCCCCGCGTGTGCCAGATTTGGCTGCCTTCTTGACTCTGTCAAGAGCAAATTCAAAAAATTATACCTTTGTTCTCCCAGGAAAATTTATGTCACCTATGGATTATTTAGCCCTTTAACCCACGTAGAGTCTTCACATTATACTTTTCATTACTATCTCAGTAACCGTTTACCGCAGATGAATCAGAAGAAATGTGACTTTCTGACATAAGTGACAAAATGGAAATAAAATCATGCATAATTTCAAGATCCAGGATTTATTCTATTAGCATATTAAGGTGTAGACTTCTGTATTTTTTTCATATAGTCCAGATTTGGGGATGGGATATTGTGGACGTGACCTTTTTTTAAACCAGAATTTTAAAAGTTTAATTAACATATTTTGAAAACCTTTGCATGTGAAGCAATACAATCTGATGGCATTCCAACATCGGGGGCCAATCGTGGAAGGCAGGGGAGACGCGGTTAACAGCAAGGGCATCCACAGGGAACCCCAAAACAGACCAGTCCGGTGGCGGAGAGTCTACCCGTCGCTTTGAGCTCTCTTGCCTTATTTCTCCTTATCACTCTGACCTCTACTTCACAGTTTTTATGTGTCGTTTCTGGGTTGTCCATCCTCCCACCAGAATGCAAGCTTCGTGAGAGCAGAGATTTTGTTTCTTTTACTGTTTCATTCCTGGCACAGGAACCGTGTCTGAGACAAAGCCAGCTCTCAACCCAAGTTTACTGAATGACTTCACGAAGAACTCACACCACGATCTGGGATTATCTTCTGGTTCACGTGTTCGCTATCGCGTTTATTGTTTATCCTTCTCCACTAGGATTGGTTTGCTCGAGTCAGTCATATACCAATTTCGGCAGATCTCAAACTTTCTGGATTCGCGATTATAGTCAACTCAGTAACTTATTCATGGGCCCTACACATACCTGCATGTGTACATAATTTTAGATTATTGAGTAAGTTGGAAAAACTTACTGGTTGGTGAAAGAAGAAGCCACCGGAGTCGACGACAAGAGGCGAGATGGACAGCAGAGAGGACGGAGCTGGGCCTGGTTTGGCCGCCCTCCGCGCTGTTGGCCTCCGGGAACCCACAGCCCTGCAGTGTCCCGTGCTGCTGCGGATAATCCTTCGCAGTTTCTGTGACCAGCTGATCCGGCTCTGGCGCTTTTAATTGTTGACATTCTTCGAGTCTTGGTCTTAGATTCCAGTCTCCGTCTGTGAGGAGATGGCTCTCCCAACGTCTCGTTTTGTTCTTATTGACGTTTTCCTTTAGAAACCACCCCCTAGTCCTTCAATAAAGTCAAGACGACCTTGACGGACAGATATAGAGATCGTGGGGAGACAGAGGCCGGGCCCTCCCTCTGGCCCCATGGAGAGAAACGGGACCTTATCGACACAGGTGTGGAGGTCCAGGTGGCGACCAGCAGGACAGTGAGGGGCCCAAGCACAGCGGGACCTGGTGGAGGAGACACAGGACACCACGCAGGGCGTCGAGGGGGACGACGCGGGAGAAATTTGAGAGGCAAAGCTGCCAGTCACCGCGGTATGCCGGATCGGGGTTCCGCACCCTGAGAGTGTGCGGGATCGGGGTTCTGCGCCCCGAGAGTATGCCGCATTGGGGTTCTGCACCTCGGAGTGTGCCAGATCGGGGTTCCGCACCCCGAGAGTGTGCCGGATCGGGGTTCTGTACCCCGGGAGTGTGCCGGATCGGGGTTCTGTACCCCGAGAGTGTACCGGATCGGGGTTCCGTACACCGGAGTGTGCCGGATCGGGGTTCTGCATGTCAGGTGCTCTGGGGAAGCACCTGGGGAGATGCTTGGAGTGCCAGAGCCTCACCCTGACCCATACGATCAGATTTAGGAAGAGAGGCCTGGGTATCAGGAATCAAACTCTCCTGAAGGGGTTCCAACGAGTGGCCAGGGCTGAGAACCAGCTGGCTGGAGGGAGCCGATCTGAGAAGCAGGTGCAGGCGAGGGTGGAGAGGGACCAATCTGTGCTCTCTGGTTCGGCGCCCGGACCTGCGGGCAGATAGTTTGCCACGAAGCATGGGAATCAGCAGGACGAGGAGGACTGCGCAGCCGAGAGGTGGAGATGACGTCACCTGAAGCGGTCCTGAAGCCGGCACCGCGTCTGGAAACTTCGGTTCCTAACCCCGCCCCCTCCCACGTCAGCCCGCTCGGGTCTCTGCCTCGGAGAAGGGCGTGAGCGCAAGTTACTGGCTCCGCCCGAACCTTGCGTCTCCCACACAAAGGCCTTCGTTTTCGCTTTGGTTGGCAGAGACCGCCCATTGTGTCCCAATATTTGTTCTCCCTTTCTTCCACGTAATAGCATTTCTAGCCGAGCTGCCCAGAAAAATGAAGGCTGCAGTCCTTAACTTCCATGGCAACCGTGGCGGCGAGACTGACGTTTGGCCAACGGGATACAGGCAGGAGGATCATGGGGTAGCACCCAGAACCCCTAAAGGACAGCGAGAACCGGCCCTTCCCGCCGCCTTTCCTCGATTTTGCTCTCTGAAATACGGACGTCCCCATTTTTGACTTGAGGGCGAGGCGGGTGGGGAGCGTGAGTCCGGGGAGCAGAGCCACCGCATTGACGGGCCTGGCTCTGCCCGAGTCCTTTTATGTGAATGAGAAACACATGGCTCTTATGGAGCCAGAGCTATTTTGGGTCTTCCGTCAGTCACAGCTGAATCTAATCCTAACTAATACACCCTATTAAGTTTCATCTTGATAGATTTGGACTATCGCTCTGTGTCTTTGGGTACTGATGTCATCATTCGACATCTCTACCCCATCCAGCTCTCCATCATCTGTTAATGAGATTAGTGTGCCATCTGTGCCTCCATCCTGATCATTAATAAAAATAGGATCAGGAGAGGGCCAGAGACGGCGGTCCCCAGCCTGCTCGGGAGAGCTCTCTCGTTAGGGTCCTGGTGATCTACCTTTGGACGTGGGCGTGGAGGGAAGCTGAGGAGAGCCAGCCACAGATCAGCGTGTCTCCAACTTGCGGGTGTGTCAGAGCCACCCAGGGGGCCGGCGGAAGCACAGCCCCGGAGTTTCTGATTCACTGTGTCTCCGGTGAGGCCCAGGTATTTGCGTTTCCAGCAGATCCCAGGTGATGCTGGTACTGGCGGTCCAGAGCCCGCACTTTGAGACCCACAACTCCAGGTATGATTTTCAGTTGGATGGTGGGCACATGTGAGCACATTTCGCACGAGCACATTTCAGCTTTCCTTGTGACACACGCACAGCAGCCAGAATCGTGGTCCAGCAGCCGTCCCTCCGGAAACGTGAAAAATAGGAGGATAAATCCGGGGGCATTTGGAATGGCTCCGCGCCCCGGCACATTGGTGCCGATTGGCCTGCGATTGTTGCTGATTCTGAGGACGAAATTAAGACCAAAGGACAGCTCTGTCACTAGCATGGGTGGACAGAGAGAGGGCGGTAACCGAGCGACTTGGGGCTAAGGCGGTGCCTGCGAGGTGGGATTTTCAGCGCTAAACCTCGAACCGTTTAGGGCAAACCAGGGTAAGTCGATCGCCCCGGCCGGGGCCGACTGTTGTGGGACAAGCTGGAGACAGGAGCGAGCACATCAAGGCCGCCGCTTTGACTGACGGAGGCAGGGCTGGCTTCGGGGCGTGCCCACCGCCCCCCACTCAGAAGGGCCCGCGCTTGGCGCAGTGCTCGGCTGGCGTCTGTCATCGCCGCAAAGTCTTCACTTTTAAAGAAAAGGCTCCTCCTCCTCGTGCTGTAGCCAGTCTGCACGTTGTGTAGACGCGAGCCGGGCTTCCTGTGTCTATTTCCACGCTGCCCGATGAGGAGATGAAGACACATTCTCTCCCCTTCTCTGTCCCTCTCTGCCACCTCCTGTCGGTCCTCTTTCCTAAGCAAAACCTATGTACTTCTTTATCTGTGATGATGATGATTTTTTTTAAAGCCACACTTGTCTTATCGCATCTGTTAGGTGTACAAAATTAAAGTTGGTTCGAATGCAGCGTGTCCGCCCTGGACGTGTTTCTGCCAGCAAAGAAGAGTGAGCAGGAGAAGGGACAGAGAAAATATTTAGAAAAGCTTCAGGGAGTTTGGTGGAAATGTCCCGAAGGAGTGTCTCCTGGGGGAGAAGCCATGCAAGCTCTGCATCAAAGGGCAAAGCCTCAGGGAGGATGAAAGGGGCGGTAATTGTAAGTTGAGAGAGTTTTATAATAGAGGCGGCAGCAACGGGCACTTAGCGGTGAAGCTGAGAAATTTGAATTGGGGAGGGTGGGGTGGACGGAGGACGCTCTACCCTAATTTTCATCCTCTCCAAGTTACTTCTACTTTCCCTCCCGGGTGTTAAACGCAAGCTTTTCAAACAAAAGAGTGTTTTACTGCGATATTTACTCCCGCTTTTGTCATTTTCGATGTGGACGGTAGGGAGGACCGGGGATGGCTCGCTGGAGAGGGGAAGGCTGCAGAGGTGACCTCGGGGATCCCCCGCGGAGCGCAGCGGGGTGGGGGGATCTCGCCTCACCTGAGCGAGGCCCCCAGGCGACAGGCACTCATCCCACAGCGGGGTGCGGGGAAGGCGGGTGGAGGGGCCCGCTGGGAACGCCGCAGGCTCCTGGAGACCCCAAACGCATTTCTGCTCCTGACTCTGAATGGGCAGCAGCGGTCCCAGCCACGGGAGGGATGAGGCCCAGAACACGGCGGGACGCAGACACAGGGATCTGAACCCCGGCCCGGGGTTTCCGCTCCCCCATCCGAGGTGAGACGCTCTGTGGAGTGTGGGCAAAGCAGATTGGACTTCTTAAAGCGGGGAAAAGGAGGCCATTTGTAAATACAAAATATGACCTGGCTGGAAAAAAATTGTTAAAGCTTAGAAAAATTGGCAGTGTGTGCGTGCGTGTGTGTGTGCGTGTGTGTGTGTGTGTTTGGGTTCCTAGTTCTGTGAAACTAAGTGATGGATGACATGCAGGCGGCGAGGCAGAAACTTCCCAGAGGTCGCCAGTGCGTCCGCAGCCAGGACACCAAACCCCGTGCCCGCCCTGGCATTGTGGACGTCGCTCCTCCTCTAAGCCCTGCTTTAACGATATTAACGCTCAGAACGGGGCTGCCGACATGTGACTTTAAAACGATCGTGCGTGTCTGCACAGATCTAGAAGTAACTTTAACGAGGTGGTATACACACTTAAACATTTCGCTGCGGCGTTTGTGAAGTCAACGCGGGTCGGCCTTGGGGAATAAGAGTGTATTTGTGTGTTAAGGTAAAAATTACCCAGCAAAGTAAAAATCGTAAGGAAATGGTGGCAATTTCAGCATTTTATGAAAGACAGAGGTAACTGAGAATGTTGGATGGTGACCGCTTAGTTTCCAAACCTATTTTTAGCAGAAGGATTTACTGACTAATCCACTAGAGGGCAGCATTTGCTAAGGGTTTGCTGGAACTCGACTGTAGTTTACAGCTATCGCAGAAGTTTAATTTGTTTTGTTAACAATGATAACAGTAAAAAGCGCTTATCTTGCACAACCAAGGGAGACGCTTCATGCTTGGTTTCCTCCTGGGGTCTATCGTTCTGAAAGCAGCATCTCCTAAGCTGGAAAGGACATGTTTGTTCTACAGTTTTCAAGATGGAAAAAAGCAATCAAAGGAGCTAAAATCAATGTAGGCGGTACTTCGCAAGCCCGGGGCGATCTCGTTGGCTTGCTAAAAAGGAGTTTGGTTGTTTTAGGCCAACCTTCAACACACTATTTACCCTCCCTGGGAAAGGGTCCAAATTTGGCTGCATTCCCTATGCTAGAAAAAGCTCCCAGCCAGGGCCAGCTGTGAGTTTGCCTGCGGTGGCAGAACTGCATGAGGAGACGTTGCAGGCTGGTGTCCAGGGGCCAGAAACAGCGCAGCCAACCTGTGGGCGGCAGTGTTTGGGAGGCGGCAGGGCGGTGCACCTGGCTCATAGCCCTTAGTCAGTGAATGTTGGTTTCTCTTCTGTTTACTTGCTCTGCAGTTACTATTCTCTGACTTGTGGTGTCGCTTAACTTTTATTTGTTGTATTTACAATAAAAAAAATGAAAGAAATACATGCACATGGTAAACAAGCAGTATAGGATGATGCATGATTAAAAACCATCTTTCTGACCCCACACATCGGGCTCATTCTCCAGAGGTAACCACCAGCGACGATTTTGTTCGTATCACTCGGAAAACGTCCACGCAGAAACACGCCTCTGCAGGGGTATGTACATACCATACAAATAGGGGCGTACTGTGCAGACACCAACCTGTACCTCGCTTTTCTGCTTCTGTTCAATGCATCTTGGAAACCTTCCACATCTCCTCGCTTAACTCTTCCGATTTTATTTTTCAACGGTAGGAACTTAACTTTTTCTTTTCTTTCCTCTTTTGCCTCATAGTGTGTGTGAGAGAGAACTGCCGACATCCTGGGTGTTTAACAGCCGTCCTGGGATTTATCAGCTGCTGCTTCAGTCTGCTCCGGTAAGGAGAGAGAAGGAAGGGTCAGGATCACATCGAAGAATTTGTTTTGTTCATTTTCCCAAAAAACAAGAACTGAAAAGAGTACGTTGGGTCATCTCGTCTAGTATTTTTCTGAGGCTCTAATACTTGAACTTGACTGCAAACGCCTTGCACTGTTTTGGTCAATGGGTGGTCCCAGCTTTCACTGGTCGTTCAGCAGTGAGCTGTGCCGTTGAATGGGCGGGTATTCATTGCCTTCTTATTCTGACGGGATGCTCTGTGATGACAGGGCGCAAAAGGACCTTCAGAAGCCGAGGTCACAGTTGCGTAGGTCTCGTGCTTCTATGCCATAGAGCAGTGATGGTGGTGCTTCATTATTTTTGCCCTCGGGCCCCTTCATTTTAAAGACTGTATATTAGAGTAGCTGAAAGCGCACACTAAGGCTGTAGGTATTTTGTAAAGGTGGCATGTGGGAGTCGGGTCTAAAGGGTAAGGTAAGTGGAGAAGGGGCTGAAGGCAGAATGTTCTAGGTTCTGAGCAGCCCTCATTGTTGGGCTCAGGAATTTTGAATGGAAAACTCCAGAAGAATTCCATGCAGGGGATGATTGGATGGATGTCAGTTGTGTTCATCAAAAGAGGCAGCCGAGGAATCCAGGGAGGCAGAGACGAGAGAATTGTGTGCGTCTTGTACACGCCGAGTCTGGGGTGCATCGGGAACCTCTCGTTGGTGATTTCTGGTAAGACTTTGGGAGCTCAGGAGGGTCGGGAATGTGTGAGTGAAAGGTTAACAAAACATTTTCTCTTTTTTTTTTGTGAAAATAAAAAAATGACCTTGCATTAACTTTCTAGTTCTGTCTGCCTGGAAACTGGACAGAAGTGAATGCTGGCTGTGTTACTAGGCAACACAGCTCCTGTTTGGTGAAGGCTGACCGTGATTGGTGGGCTGCATGTGGACCGGGAGGACCACGGATGAACAGCAGTGCCTGGTGAGAAGGCATCGCTCTGGGCTCCCGCGTGGAGTGCCGTGACCGCACACTCCCGTCTGGGGGCCTGGAAGCTGTGGCTCTGAGGCAGTAGGTATGGTTCCTGATGTATGGGCTTTGTCAGCCGGGAGGCTTCTGTGTCCACCCGTGTGTCTCAGGCTCTCATCTCTGACCTGTGACTCAGACCCGGACAACCAGCCCCCGGCTGCTGGGGGCACCCTGGACGGCAAGCTGCTCCCTGCTCCGTGCCCTCGCTGCAGCCGGCACCCGTGAGGTTTCCTGGCTGCTGGAAGTTCCCTTAGCTGAGCCTACGATTACGAAGACTGGCCGCCGCAGGAAGTAAAACTTGGATTTATTTATCCATGACAGAGAAAAAAAAACGAATTTCTTCTCCAGCTTCATGTGATCAGCTTTCTCCTCCACTGAACACCAACAGTGAGCTAAGGAACACGTCTCCTTAGCATCTGGCACTGTCGCAGCTGGTCACGTGGCAGATGCTCAGTCAATAACTGTTGCATAACTGATGTTAACAATTATTTATTGATTACCTTCCATCTTTCGAGTTTCCGGAACAGAAATACATGTCAACACATCCCTGTCCTCGAGGACTTCACATTCTGTCAGGCAGAAAATATGTGGAAAGAATTCGTCACGGCGTGAATGGTGAATGAGTGACTTACACGATTCATATTACCTTAGAGGAGTAAAAGTGAGCCCATTTCTTAAAGTGTGTCTTTGTCAGTTGCTTTCAAGTTTACATTCAATTTCTCAGATTTTTCTCTCCCTCTGCCAACTAATCACGAATCACCATTATCGTCGTTGGCACTTACTCAGACAGTATTTGCCGTGATGTGCGCTACGTGCTTTATGCGGATTACCTCACTGAATCCTCACCACAGCCCTATGAACTAATTACTAAAAATATCCCCGTTTTACAGATGATGAAACTAAGTTGGCGGCACCAGGATTCGAAACCCAAGGCGTGACTCAGAGGCCGCCTTCTCGATAACTCCACCGCTCTGCCTCGCTGCCACCTCTCAGTGGGGTTTACACGAGACGTGGTCCAGGCATTTGCCTGCTTGGGACACAGAAAGGACAAAAGCATATCTTGTGAATGTCTGTCAGTAAATTAAAGTGAATTATTCTTCGGAGGTTTCCTATGCGCAGAGGATTTAGGAGCCATGCAGTAAAGACGTCTAATTTTCATTTACGAACTTGCTAAGTGAGACATCAGAGTCCCGTGTAAGACTTAAAAAACACACACACACGAGGCAAACGGACAAAATGACAAAAACGCAAACGCAAACCACCCCAATCAAATCATCTGATTTAAACATGGGCAAAGGACCTGAACAGACATGTTTCCAAAAAAGACATACAAGTTTCCACATCCAACAAGTATGTGGAAAGATACTCGACATCAGTTATCATCAGGGAAACGCACGTCACGACCGTAATGGGACATCGCCTCACACCTGTCAGCATGGCTGTCACCCAGAAGGCAGAGGTCACAAGCGCTGGCAAGGATGTGGAGAAAAGCGAGCCCTCGTGCACTGTGGGTGCCACTGCAAATCGGTGCAGCCACTGTGGCAGACAGTATGGAGGTCCCTCAAGAGATCACAAATACAACTACCATATGAGCAGCATCCCCACTTTTGAGTATATACCCAAAGGATATACATGAAGAGGTATCTGCACCCCCAAGTCGTGCGGTGTGATTCACAATAGCCCAAATGTGGAAACAAACCGAGGGTTGGTGGACGAATGGATAAAGGAGACGGGGTGTGTGTACGCAAGGGGCTCGTGCCCAGCCCGAGAAAGAGCGAAATTCTGCCGCTTGTGACAACATGCATGAACTTGAAGGGCACTATGCTAAGCGAGACAAGCCAGACAGAGAAGGACAAATACTGTTGGATCTCACTTATACGTAGAACGTTAAAAAAAAAAAAAAAAGCAAACTCGCAGGAACAGAGGGTGGAGAGGGGAATGGTGGTCCCCAGGGGCTCGTAGGTATCGGAAACTAAACTGTGTGTATAGTTGAAATTTGGCAAGAGAGTCGATCTTAAGCATTTTCACCAAAAAAAAAAAAAGTAATGCACATAAACGCAAAACTTTAGAATTAAACGCCTACTCTGTTTCCGCTAAAGCTCAAGCTATAGAACTTTTTGGTTTGACTTTGCCTTACATGTGCTAATTTAGTTTTATTCTATCCTTGTGGAAATCTCAGATAATTTATTTTAAACTTTAATGATGCCTTGAAGAATCTTACAAATGTTGTAGGTTTAACAGCAGTAGAGAGTTCTGTACATGAATATCAAATCTTACCAAGAACGGGGAGGGGGAAAAACATTTATTCTGTCTAGTTTTTCTTGGTAATCCTTGTAAATGCCAGAAAAGTTTTATTTCCTTTTCCTTTGTATAACTGGCTCCCCCCTGACCACCGCCCCCGCCCCCCACAGTCTTCCCCGCTTCACCTTCCCGTAGTTTACTGGGAGAGACGCTTGGTCTCACTTTGGCTCCCGGCCAGCCCACTGCCACGGGGACAGGTGACAGGGAAGTCTGAGCTGCTCTTTACATGCCTGTCGCTACGTCTCTACACGAGAGACTACACGGCTGTGTGCGACACGGGAGTCGATACGGTATGTCGTCCAGGTGGGAGATGGGACTAGCAGGACGAGCCGGGGCGGGCGGTCACCTCCGTACAGGGGACGCTGACTGCAGGGTTGTGAACAGCAGAGCAGGCGACGACTTGAAAGGACTGTTGCCCCCTCATCCTCTTCATGGAAGTCCCCAGCGTCCCTACCGTGGGAGACGCTCAGCTTGCCAGTTTCCTCAGGCCTCTCGCTGTTGCTTGTGGCTCGAGTTTGGGGAGAGGGAGGGACCGATGCGACCCTGCGCTGGCCGGTGGGGTGTCCATCAGCCGCACGTGGCCGTCGAGAGTGAAATGTAATACATTTTAAAAATCCGGTTTCCCGGTCACGCCAGCCACATTTTGAGGGGTCAGTGGCCATGGGCGGTGGCCACATCGGAGGGAGTGAGTGCGGACATCGCCCCCATGTCAGGGAGTTCTACCTGGCCACGCTGCCCTCCGCTCAGGCGTCCCCGCCTCCTTGCCCAGCCGCAGGCGCTGCATCCCCCGCCAGCCACCCGCACGCGCACGCGCACACGCACGCGCACACGCACGCGCACACGCACGCACACGGCCTGGTTGTCGCGCAGGAACATCGCCCAAGGGGCCTCGTCCTTCCTTCCCACTAAAACGAAGCGTCGGAGCGGCCCGAGCTCTTTCCTCTGACCCGAGTCCGTTGATCCCGGGATGAACGACCCGATCCCCTCGCCCCGAGGGGAAGGAGTGTCCACGGCCCGTTCGGGTGTCTCTGAAGTTACGACACTGATGTTGGAATGTGGCATCCGGAAGCGGTCTCGTTACTTATCATCATCTGGTGAATAAAGAAGGGCAGGAAGTTCCGGGTAGGATCCTTCGGTTCTCTGGCCATACGAAGCAAAGGGAAGAAATCGAGAAAGGACTACAGCTCAGCTCGGGCACAGCAGCGACGTGTTCGACTAGAAATACCAGGGGCTGGGCTCGCCTGGCGCCAGGTGGCCGTGGGGACAAGTGAATGAGGCCGAGCAGGCCAGGTTCGTGGCTTCGTTGCCGTGGAAAATAACCGTGCTATTGTTAAAAGAAAGGATTGTATGTTGAGGTGCTGTGGCTCACCTCACAATTTTGGATGGTGAGATAAGCCAGGAGACAGTTACAGAGCAGAAGGCGGTGAACATTCACCCCCCCGAGAGAGGAGAGGGTTCGCTTTGTCTCCGCAGCGCCAGGGGATGCGCTTATAATCCAGGCGTTCCAAAGGACCACCCGACTGTGAAAGTTCTAGGGCTTAAACCTCTGCTCCGAGACAGTTGTTTCTCAGAAAATCCTCTTCCTTCTAACGGGGAGATGCTGCCCTTCACGTGTCTTTTTGGGGCCCCCCGGGAGACGAGGCCAGGGAGCGGGAAAGGTCCCGGAGGGAGTGACACGGGGTGCTGTCAGTAGACATGCATCGGCACCACGGCGGGGCCATGGGCACGGAGAGCGGATGATGGTTGCCTGGAACGAGGGGTTGGAGGGGCTGGGCAGAAAAGGGGAAGGGATTCAGAAATACGAGTGGGCTGTCACACAATGGCCGCGGGGGTGTGACGTGCATGGGAACACAGTCGACGACACTGTAATAACTACGCAGGGTGCCGGGTAACTACGCTTATCGGGCGATCACTCTGTAAGTTACACAGATGTCTGACCACTGCACTGTTCACCGGAAACTAAGCTAATATTGTATATCCGCTGGAATTGAACATTTTAAAAAAGTAGTGAATGATGAGATGATAGACGCGGGAAGACCGAAGACCAGACGGAGTGAAGCTGTTCTGAGCAGGTGACAGCACGTGACGTTCCAGGACCAGATACGGTCTTCCTCACGATCCCCAAGACCAATCACAGGCCGGAGCCCAGAGAAAAAGGACAGGGAGATACCTTGGGCTGACCGGGCTTAATCAGAAACGAAAGAGCCTCGAGAAGACGCTATTATCGTAACAATTCAGTCACTAATGGTAATGCAGGTCTGAAGACTGGCTGGGTTCATGAGCTTGGGACAGTTAGCAAGACGCTTGGAAAGGGAAAATACACCTGATCTTTTTCCATATCGAAATATTCTAGGTAGTAAAAAAATTACTGTAAATAAAAGCTGAAGGAAAATTTAAGGGACTTTTCTAGTCGAATCGAAGATGTACAATTTCAAAGGAAAACATTGACAGATTTAATGATATAAAGATTTTAAAAACTTGCCTGCAGAATGTCTCAGGACTGACTCTAAATTGCACATAAATTGGGGAAATTACTATAGCAAATGAGACCGAAGTTTACATCCTAACAATATAAAGAACTTTATACACATCGACTCATTTAGATCTCCCAATACTCACATGAGGTAGGTCATATCATCGTCCACATTTTATGGAGCAGGAAGTTGAGGCACAGAGGGGTTAATTAACCTCCCCAAGGTCACACAGCTAGCAAATGGTGGCTTTGAGCTCAGGTATTATTGCTCTAGTGATCCTACCCTCTGCGGTCTCTGTAGCTACGTTTAAGAGGACGAACAACCTGGCTTGTCAGAAAACAAGCAAATAATAAAACCGTATGAAAACAAACTGGCATCAGACAACAGTAATAAATGTAACATGGGCCATGAATCCCATTTATGAAACGAGACAAATGAGATCATCTTTAATACCTCCCTGCTTGTAAATTCTGTGATCGTGTGTTTAGCAAGAAACGCTGACTCTCGTATACTATACTAGAAACGCCAACGATTTCCTCCACCCATCGAAGCCCTCCCAACTCACGCCTCTTCATCAGAGACCTTTCCCCGTGACCCCGGACACCACCCTTCGCCGCAGCCCAGCTGATGGAGCAGCGGAAGGTATGTGGCCCAAGCGAGGCCGGTGATTCCTGGGTTTAGAATTGGCGAGTCACGGTTCTAGCCCACCGTTGGCCACATGTGCTGTGAGTCCTCTGTCGCCTCTGGCGACCGTTTTCACCATGTGCTGGAGAAGCAAAGAAGGCAGCTCTGCAGTGTGAGAAGGAGAAAGGCAGAGAAGGGAGGGGTCGGAGGCCGGGCGAGGGGGGCCGCACGGGCGGGGAGTGAGGTTTCCCAGTGACTTTCTCAATCTTAGTTCTAAGACTCCACCAGGCCTGGAGACGTCATTCAAGTTTATATCCAGCAGGACGCCCCGTGTCCTTGCAATCCACCCCCCTACGTGTGTGTGCTTCATCTGCTTTGGGCGGGCTCACCGCGTGGGGCGCGTGCGTGCAGCCGGCCCCCACCCACAGAGCCGTGGTGAGAACGACTGGGACGATCACAGGACATCAGCAGGCTGCCCAGCATGCTGGGGTGCGGCCAGCCCTGTCTTTGGAGCCACTGCATCTCGGGAAAGGTGAAAGGATGCGGTGTCCCCTGTGCCGAATACGAGGAGGTCACAGAGGTTCAGGGACTGGGGGCTGGGCCGGGGCCGGGCTCCGGGCGACATGGCAGAACGCAGTGGGCATCCGACTGCATCACCCTCCAGTTCTCGAGTGGACTGAGCTACAAAACCCCATGTCTGCTCTCGATCTGTTAGTTGGTGAAATACTGATGGCCAGGAGTGACCAGGGACACATCCAGACGTGTCGGGTAAGCTATCTACTGAGGCAGGACTTTCACAGTTTAGAAAGAATCTCTTTGAGAAATCGAAGAGAGAAAATTCCATTAGCTGAAGGCATTCATCCTGGTCGCGTGCGGGTTCCAGGGCCCGAGTCTTTCGGCTCCTACTGTGGGACACCCCTCTGTGCCAGGTGAGGCATTATTGAGATGAGGGGCAATAGCCCCAGGACACAGGGACGTCTCTGAACTGGGTGGCAGGTCGTGCTAAGGCTGCTGGGACTAGGTCTAGATAAAGGTATTGTCGAAGCAGGCTATTTGGCTTCCCTCTCTCGTTATCATTCCATTCCAAGGACTATGGACGGGTCTGCGGGCTGGCTCGGTACCAAAATGGACATGGCCTTTCCTCTGACGGTCAGGCTGTGTCCACGAGCCTGGGACGACCGGACCAGCAGCACAGGGCGAGCGGCTAATGTGTCTGGGCAGACATTGCCAGGGAATTGGTTTGAGATGTCAGCATCGGAGCCGGACTCTAGAAAGGTGTGCCTTCTATGTTTCTAAAAATAGCCTTGAACGGTCGACATGGGGAGATGTCCGTTTAGTCGCAAGCCATTTTTCCAACTTTAGGTAAAACCCGAAACCCTCGAACCCCAGCGAGGGAGTAAGTTAGTTATCCTTTTCTTAAATAAACAGCCCCCAGATAGAAGCAGATACACAAAAACTTTTATTAAGTGCAAGTTCGACCTCATGGTAATTGACCAGTTACAAGTGCATTTCGGTTCACGCGTGTGGACGCTGCAGAGTTCGGAATGGTTTTGCTGACAGTCCAGTGCTCTGGCTGGGCATGTGCCAGCGTAGCAGTCAGCACGGTCCACGGGGACATGAGGGTAGACGGGGGACACGGGCTTCATCATCACAGCTAAGCGCTACAGAACATGAAAGTCCAAAGACCAGGAGACTATTCTACGTGACTCTCACTATCAACCTTGACGTCTACGTAAATGCTTCCATAGGACCAACGAGCAAATCCTCGATTCTGAGGGACAGTGCCATTTCTACGCTTCACACTTAAACGGGCCACAGAAACTGTAAACACTCAGTGGTCCTGATGGCCACTGCAGGCAGATGCCACCTGTCGTCTCGGGAAAGTGCAGCTTAGCTTAACTGGTGTGAGCACTGTATGTTGTCGATCTTCATTGTGAAAGTTTTCTTCCATTTCAGTTAGCACCAGTTTATTTAAAAAATTTTTTTTTCCTGGTGTTAAATATTTAGGAAACATTTTTTTTTAACATATTTTTTTAAAACCGGCACACAAAGTCCCAAACAATGGAAAGCAAAAAACATTCAAAAAGTTGTCTTAGAGAACAGCATTTAGAAAAACAACATCATTTAAACATTTGACAAATCTATGTACAACGAGCCAACAGCTGGTGAGGAGCATGGCTGAGGGGCAGTCACTAAAAGAATCATGAACCTGACCCCCCACGGGCTGTATTTACAGGCGGCTAGATATGCAGAAATGTCGCCTCAGAACATCTGAATTTGGTTAAAAATCATATAAAAAGACACACCCCTACCCCACCCCCGATACCTTCTAAGTAGGTAGCAAACATTTTCAGTATGACCGTGAGTACCAGGTTTAGAAGTGCGTTCTCCTGCTATTTTGCTTACAAACAGAAACTTTCTCAGCGGACACAGAAGGACACGGTAGAGAAGTATTCTCTATTTCCACATTGTCAGATGAAGGAAAGAACTTTTTTTTTTTTTCCATACTGAGTAACGTAGTAAAGCACTGATTAAAGAGCAAGGATAAATCATTAATGGGAAAAGTTTCATGAAAATACAAAATCGACAAGCGGGCTGAAGAAATGAGTGCCCATTTTGTAAGGACTTCCCTAAAATATATAAGTGATCGTCCCCATGTAATTTTGAAATAAGATCAATGATTTGCTTTGCTAGACAATACTTTTATCTTTTGTTCTTTGAAATGAACCCTTTGAAGAATATTTTTTCCCCTTAGGTTGAGAATTAAACACACCAGACACGACCTATGCTGTATATTTATCCAATGCAAGACTCATTACCTTTACGCAGTTTCGTTTGCTTATTAATCAGCGTCACTAGAACACACACCTCGAAAGAACTGGGCACATCTTGTGACAGCCAACATGTCCCTTTTTCTGCTTAAGAAGTAAAACAAAAACCGTTTCCCATTTATTCACCTTAATGGCTGAATCTGTATAGAGCCTGAAGTTTCAATGCACTGTCTTTAAAAATATCAGCTAAAAGAATACATGGATGGGAGTCCCCCATCCCCATCATGATACGCTTTCAAGTTTATTTCGAATAATTCGTGGTTGTGATAAGTCTCTATGAAAAGAATTTCCTTGGATTTGACACAAAATAAACATTACTCTTGGAAAATGCATAGTTTGTAACTTTATACATTCATTCACTAATATTAACGACTTTTGTAAGTCATACTTAACCTCCAAATGGTGGCAAGAATGTATTTCAAAAGCTCTCTCAAAACTGGATGGCGTCGCCACATCGCTTTTGAATTCGTGCCCAGTTACGAGTTAACGCCTGTCACTTCAGTGCTGTGTCTGCGGAACAGGAAGGGCAGTTTCTCTCTCTCTCTCCAGTTCATCTTCTTTGCTGGTCCAGCAGGCACGAAAAAGCAATGCTTTCAGCCGACAGCATTTCCACTGACCACCCCATTTTAAATGTTTTATAATTCCATTTTAACGTGTTCGATTTGGTGTAGAAAACAATTTGAAAGATGGCTTGATTTTTAGAAGTAGATAGACTTTTTTTTTTTTTAACCCTATTGCAGACTAAGGGCAGGAGAGGTTTTGTGATAACTGTTGTTTCTGACTCCCCAGCCCCGCGTCTGAAGACAGGCCATTTGGCCGTTGCATTTGATGACAGTCACGAACCCTTTGGGACCTAGCGATTTTTTCTTATCCTGAGTTCTTCTAAGTATATAGATTTTGAAACACGAAACGCTTTGGAAACTACACTAGTGTCTGGTTATTCCAGAGAGCACATGTTTAAATGGCTGACCATCGTCCAACCATTAATTACAAAAATAGGAATTTTTGGGTGTGTTGTAGGAAAATATCGATAAATGGCATTTTTTTTTAAATTTTTTTTTTTTTTATACATATATGATCCTCATTCCTGGGTTATTTTACACCCAGGGCATTTTCAGTTACTGAAGTCACGGAACAAGTATATTTGGGGGTGTTGAACTCTTCCCTAAAAATCTAACTCCTTTCTAAAGCTTCCTACCAGTGATCACGGAGGTTTTCCCCGGTCGGGAGACTTCGCAAGAAGGGGCTTTGCTATCATCACAGGGCTTGGTCAAGTCACGGTCATCGATTTCCAATCAGCAGAATCTCGGAAAAATGTTCTAAAGGGCGAAGCAGGGGCTTGCAGTCTGCAAAGTGCTGCATGCTTATCTTAGCGCGGGGTGGGGCGCGGTTCACGATTAAGCTACACTGTTGACCGCTGGGGGCTGATTCCAGCCCTGGAAGCACCTCTTTCCTCTCTGTCCCTCCATCTGTGCCCAAGACATGGGCAGGAGGCTCCGCCGGGACGAGGGACAAGGGCGTCACGATGCGAGGGGTGTGGAGTTGTTAGTTTCTCATTCTGTAGATACAAAACTAGAACAATGACACCTGCAGGAGACACTTCCTTTCACGTAATTAAGGCCAATTCGGCTTTCCTGCTGCACGACGGGGGGCCAAGCAACGGAAGGTGACGCTCCGTCCCTCCACGTCGGGCCGCGTGGAAGGGCTGGAGCAGAACGGCCTCGGGGGGGAGGGGCTTTGAGTCGGACGGAGGGGACTAGACACGTCTGCCTGTCACCCTTTACCCGTGAGCCTGACCGAGGCCTTTGCGCTGAGCGTGGCGGGCCGCGTGCTGACTGGCCCGCTCTGAGCGAGCCCCGGGACCGCTCGGGCAGATGGAGATTCTCCTCCGAAGGAAGGGGTGGCCTTGCTGACGGAGCCTGACACACCGGGCACAGTGACATTTATCCCCTCGGACCTTATTCAGGAGCGAGACGCCCGGAGCCCAGGAGCAGAACATTTCCGCGGGGGCCGTGGGGACGGAACGCGCACGGGAGCAGCGCGGCCGCGGGGCAGGCAGGGAGGGACAATCACGCCAGAGGGGACGGGCCCTGCCGGCAGCAAATGCGAGCTGGCTGCCAGGACCGGGACTGTTCTCACTCTCCAAAGGCGCAAGGCTGCTCTTTGCCAGCACCTTGTCACAGTGGTCACGGCAGTGTGACATTGAGGGTGACAGTCATTCAGGGCTTTGGGGCACGGTCGGGGAGCACCGTGAGGAGGCAGAGCGGGAGCCGGTAACATAATACTTCAGTGTATTCCGATTGGTGGCAAGATTAGTTTCAGGTGCCTCACTTCTACATTCGAGTCTTCCGTGACAACGATTCTGGGGAGAACTGACCTCTTTCCCGTCCTTGATTTCAGGTGCCCAGATCACGCCACGGCGTGAGTCTGCGGGGCTGACAGAGAACCTCACCTGACCCTCACAGCTGGACCTGGGGGCCGAAAATCCGAGTTAGCCGTCAAACTGAAATGTCAGGTAACATCGTTATTTGCAAGTCAGACATCCAGCTGCCCTGGGCCTCACTTCTGCAGGGTCCCATGCTAACGATGGGGGGGAAATTTGCAGACTGCCTCCTCAGAGACCGGGAGGCCAGGCCGAGTCCCTGCACTCAGGTGTGAAGATGCTAAAGCCCATCTGAGAGCGAGGTCTGAGCGACCCCTGACCGCCTCCTAGGAGGTGCCCTGTGGGGCCCTGGCCACTCCAGTCTAGATTTTTCTCTTGATGTCATCTGCACACTTGGCTCATAGGTCTAGCTCGTGAATGACTGAAATCTCAGAAAGAAGCTTCCTGCTTTGACGGTGAGTGGGCTGGAAACAATGGCCCAGCTCTCTGAATGGTTTGGCAAAGCTCAGAAAGACTCGTGCAGTTAACAGGCTCTCCAGGCCTTCCTCCTCGTCTGCATCTCGGGAGTACTGAGCTTCCTGACCTCAGCCTGACGTGTCTGAATTCTTCACGTGAAGAATCAAGCGTTTGTTCTGACAAGGAAATTAAAGTTATTTCGTTGGTGCTGAGGACAAAATTACTTTAAATAATTTAAATAATCACCTAAGAATCCTACCTTTGGGCTTGCATTCCATGATCTGAGAAATTTCTGCCAAAGGATACTTGGCTAGTTAAATGCAGGTTTGTGGTTCTGATAAGTTTGACTTTATGACAATATCTATCATCTTACCCTAAAAAATTTACAAGATTTCTCCCATTGCCCATAAGCATGTCTATGAACATTTTAAAGATTTAAGATACGTAGGATGATTCTTAAAGCGTCTTTTTTCCCCACAAGACTTTGAAAACACACCGGTAATGGTCAAGGGTAGCTGTTGCCACATGGATTCTGTTGTAATCATCTGATCTGCATGTCTACCCCTGCTGCCGAGGGTTAACCGAAAAGATATGCATCAAAACACTTGCGTAAAAGAGGCGTAGCCCTTTGTTTGGAGAGCAGGAACTGCTTATAATATTAACACTTCCTGTCTGGTAAAATACTGTATTTTAAAAAATAAGCTACAATGTATAAAACCAAGGTCATTTCCCACAAAATGTTCATGTTCTTTGTGATTACAAAACACTGCATCTTGTAAAATATTTCCAGTTCTGTTAACTTGAGAAGTTAAGTACTAATGCTCATTATAAAAGTGTCATGTGTCTTAGAATTGTAGAAGCCCAAGCAGTGTATTTCTTGTCTTATCTGGAAAATTAAGTTATAGCTGCTATTGTATTTCAGATTACGTTTTGGCACAACACATTGCTATCGTGATTCTCAGACCCACGAGAAAAGTTATAAAACATGAGATTGTCTTAAAAAAAAAAAAAAACCAAACAAACAGGAAGTATTTACAAAACAGGACCAGAACGCGAATTCCCGTTTGGATTTCTGGTCCGAGGACCGGTCCACCTTTTAAAGCATGTAGACAGATCACCGGACATGGGGTTTTTAAAGTCAGTCACACTAAGCAAACCGGTCAGGCTGAAACGCATCTTATACTTTCCTGCTGGATCCATGTGCATTTCTTAGTGATACACCTGGTCCCTAAAAGTGCTAATCTCATTGTAATTACTGACTTCTGGTTTGACTGGTTTTCAATGCAAAAAGACACAAGGAAACGGTTTGCCCACGGCAGGACCCCGCCGGGACGAGGCGTGGGGACAGAGCCTGTGCCACTGGCAGGGTCGTTTTCTTAGAGAAACAGAGTTTCCAGTGGACCCGTGTGCCCGGCGCGTTCTCCACGGTGCCCCACGGTCACGAATCCTGCTCCGTTTCCAGCCGATGCTACGCACAGATTCTCCCCTCCGCTCGCTCGCACAGGTGGGTGCTGCGGTCGATGTGGTCGAGAGGAATTGCGCAGGGCCGCGAGAAGCCGCAGCACCGCATGCACGAAAGTCCGAGGAAGTTCGCCCCCAGCTCGCCGTGGCACAGCTGGACCGGCTTCCACCCCCGACCCCGCTCACAGCCAACAACCGGTCGTCCCGCAGCACGGTGACAAGAGAAAGGAGGTCAGGGCTTCGTGGTCACGATCACGTCCCGGACGAGTCCGGGAGTGGCCGCCAGGGCCTGCGTCGGCAGGTCGGCCACCAAGAAACCACCTTTTCGCAAAGCCTCAGAAAGTCCGCACTGTCCAGTTCATGCGAATTCGTCTTGAAATGATAGCATGTTCATCGACAAACACACAAACGAAACTTTTCCGGCTAGGAAAGACTCTAGAGATAATAACAGTCTTTCTAGTCTTAAGATCTTCCAGTCCCATTGGTCACATACCTTTCAATTCTTCCCTGAGGAAATGAATATTATTGGTAGTATTTTGCTGCTGTTCTCAAGGTGTTCAAGGTACCATCCTTGCCACCGGTCTCTAAACACTCCAGGGAAAGCTCACTTTCGTTTTCCGACGACGTCTGATGAAGAAATGGGTTCGACGGTGCTGGCTCGTTCACACCCAGAGTGAGGACACGTGGCTCCTTCAGGGAGCCCTCGCTCTTTCCCGCTGCTGGCGGCCGCTCCCTCGGGGGCACCCAGGGACAGCCACCAGGGGCGATCGGCACTGAGCAGAAGCGAGACGCCCACGGGCCCCTGGTGTTTCCTCCCGGGTCCCCGGCCCTCTTGCTACTTTCTCCAGGTTGTCACACTGCCTCCTACAAACGGGGTGCACGTCCCCTGGGAAGGACTAAGGCTCGAAACTACTGCCGATGACCTGGCTGCTGTGCAGCTGTCTGGAGACCGCCTGTCCGTCGCTGTGAAATGATTTCCTTGGAGAGAGAGGAAGGGGCATCAAGGGGGAGAAAAGCCAAAGCTCCAGCGTGCCTCATTCAGAAGTCCTCTGGGACCAGCACCCGCAGTAGCGCCGATCCTCATGCGCAGACAGGTCTCTGAGGCCTCCGTGACGGGTGGGGCCCCAGTTCAGTAGCCAGCGTGCTGTGGGACCCTCCTCCCGCCCTTCCCCCTCCTCCCTCTGCCAAGTGAAGACAGAAAAGAACGTGGTATCACAGAGATAGCATAAATGAATGTCAGGTATAATTTGGCACTTTAGTTCCAAAATATAACAAAATAGCTCTACATTTTTTTTTTTTTTTTAAATTTTAGCTTTTACAATCAGTGTTGTATATTGCAATTCATAGCTTTCTGGGTGGCCTGCAAGAAATTTAATCCCTTTTCTTTAAGGCCAGCCAGGCAACGCTTGGTGTCCCCTAGTTAGTACAGGGAATGGGAGTGTGTGTGCAAGAAGGGACGGAGGGTCTGTACACGCCTGGGGGCCAGAGAGGAGAGCACGCAGAGCCCCAGGCTGGCTGGGAGAGAGGGGCCCCCCGTGGGCGGGAGACGTGGAGGACTGTGTGTAAAGAAGGCTTTAGAGAGGAGGAGTCCCAGGATGGGGGGACCCAGCTCTACCTTCTGCTGGTACCTGCGCGTCAGCTAACATCCGGGTAAGGACTGAGCTTGGCTCGGCCAGGTCCCAGCTGAGAACTACCCCCGCGCTGTGCCTCTCCAGGGACAGGCACGGAGCCTGGCGCCAGGACCACCCCACCGCAAAGGTCTTCCCTCCTTGTGGCCCAAAGCTCTGTGTGAGCATTTGCCACCCCCAACACTTTAATCATTTTTGACTAGTGACTTAATCTAAAGATCTCGAGCCAGGGAGCTTTGCTGCAGAAAGACGCCTCTGCTCCAGGGTTGTGCTCCAACCACCGTCTACGTGCATGGCAAGCCCGCTGAGATGGTGACATCCCTGGCTGTGGCTACTGTACCCACAGCTCGGGGCTCCTGGACTAGGCCAGAGCATTGGCATCTCACAGCTGAGGGTGCCGGCAGGTGAAGCGACCGGTAACCGGAGAGGAGAAGAGACATGCTGGGTAGAGGACGTGAAACATTTCTGTACTTAAAACAAAAATGCCCTTTCCTGGCTGACCTCGGCAGTACCGAACGCGCGTCACGGCTAGTGCTGATGGGTCTTCATGGCGTGAAATTAAATGAAGCTCTTTTTCTGCTCTCTTGAAATAAGTGACTTTAAAGAAAAAAATAGATGAAGGAGGAAAACAGGATCTCTTCCAAGGAATAATGTTTGAAAAGTCACATGAGAGTTTAAAAAATAAAATTGCCAAAATATATGAACGTAGATTGTGGATGGTACACTGCAGAACCTCCGTATATTTCCCTCGCTTATATATAAAAAAGGGTGTCCGTCATTACTAGACGACTTCTTTCTACTCTTTAAAAAAAGTGTATGTACAATCTCTAGACATATATTAAACTTTCCCTTGTGCAACTTGAGTTAACATTCCTACGACTGAGCCCAGGGTCCCAGTCCCGCACAGTGCATCCTCTAAGGTGCTCGTACCTCTTTGCATAGGTATAGGAGAAATAACTCTTCAGTAGGGCAGTCGAGAGTAGGGTAGGAATTTACAGTGCTTGACAAATACTCCCCTCTGCTTGCACCACTGCCACCAAAATCAACCAAATCAACCAACCACCAACCACCAACCAATCCAAATTCAATTCATCAACCACTAAATCATTAAATCCAACAATTCAACTACTAACTATCAACTAACTATCAATCACTAAATCCAATATCAATCACTAATTCAATCCAATTAAATTCAACTAATTAAATCCATTCATAATAACTATAAACTTAAACTAACTAACTAAATTCATCAATTCATCATCATCAATCAACGTTCACTTCAACCAATCAAATTTACCAATTCACATAACCAACTAATCAACTACTCACTAAATTAATTAACCAATCCAATCTGCTCAATTCACTAAATTCAACTAACTACTAACCACTAAATCTAAGTAACCAATTAACAAATTCAATTCAAATTACTCAAATTCAATCCAATTCAATTCACTAACAACGAATTCACTAACAACTAGTAACCAATCCAGTAACTAACGGTAACAAATTCAACCCAACTACTAACCACTAACTAATTACGAACAACCAACCACCAACCACCACCAACCACCAACCACTCACCAGCCGCCAACAACCAACCACCAAATCTCACCAATCAACCAACCAACTGCCAACCAACCAACCAACCAACCAACCACCAACCAACCAACAACCAAATCCAACCAACCAGCAACCAACCACAACCAATCAACAACCAACCACCAACCAACCAACCAACCAACTAACCAACTGACTGACAGACCGACCAGGTTAGGAAGCCTGATAAATGGAACACACTGCAAGTCCTGCCCTTACTAAATCTGGAGATTCCTATACCGACGTGTATTCTCCTTTTGGTGTTCTCCATGTTCCCTTCTGAGCAAATTCTTAATGAATAGCGCCACCATTTTTATAAGAAAAATAAAGGTTTGGGTCTTCCTTTTACCCATAAAGCATTTAGATTGTTTGTTAACCCACCTCCCAGACGTGCTAAAGCATAAACCCGGTCCAAGTGCACTCAGAGTGGACGGCGCGGTGTTGACCTCACGTGGCTTTCTGAACAGAGGGGGACGCGCAGGCCGTGCTCTGCCGTCTGCAGCGAACCTGGGGGGACAGTCTCAGACCTCCACCTTTCCTCCAGCCAGGCAGTGTGGCGTACCGAGGGAGGGCCCCGATGACCCATGGACCTGCGACGTGGCCAGGTGAGTGGTGACACACAGATCCCGGCTGCGGTCTGCATCACACCCCTGAAAGAGGCATCGGGCTTCCCCGCGCCAGCTCTGGGCTGAGCTGTGGCGGGTACACGGCGCGCTGGGCATCTCGTGGGTCCCGGGAAGACAAACGGGTGTCCCCCAGCAGTGACGGCGGGACGTCCTGAGCTCAGCGTGGAGCTGAAGTCTGCTGGTGATTCCATCGCCCGTCTCTCTTCAAGTGTCGGCCATCCAGGGCCCTTCGAGCTCACAGCTCTACCGTGGTTCAGTTTGGGGCCATTCTTCAAAAGAGAACAAAACAGACAGACGAGAAAGACATAGAAAAGGTGCCCAGAGCGCTGCCCTTGCTGGCGACACATCGTGACGTGTGCTGCTCCGGGAGGGCAAATGGAAAACCGGGAGAAGACCATCCACGTGAAAGCAAGTACTGTTCTCTGTACAGATGCTACCGAACGACGTGTAGCTTTCTGCGTGTCGGAAAAGCCTCAGAAACGGCGTTATTCAGAAAGCTTATCGAAATATGCCTCCTTTCTAGGTAAGACCGGCTGGGTTGGTTCAAGCGCTGCAGAAGCCCCCGGTTTCAGACCCAGGTGCACAGCAGAAAAAGGTGACTTTTGACACACGCGGACAGTGAGTTACAGCTGCTCTCGGCTGGTCCGGTCGCTGCAAGGCCGGGGGGCGGTGGCAGCCGTTTTGTTTTCCCTTGGCTGTGATTCCACCGAGGTTCCTGGACGCGCTTCTCCTGGGCCGGGGGCTGCCGAACCCCGCGGGGGAGGCGCGGCGCGGCGAGGGCGGAGCGGGCGGCGGCGGCGCGGGCTCAGTCGGTGAACCGCTGGCACGCCTTCTTCCAGCGGCAGGCGGTGCACCACAGGTCCCGGTTCTCCATGCCGTACACCTTCCGGCACTTCTTGCCCTCTCCCCGCGGCTTCCTGCAAGACAAAGGGGAGACGGCGTCAGTGGGGGGGCTCAGCGGGCGTGCCACGGAGGGCTCCGCATCCCCAGAAGGACGGAGGAAAGGGAAGCAACATAAGGGTTCTGTCCCGTCACACTTAATGCGGCCCAGGCGCTTCGCGGCCAGCACACGGGGTCTTACAGTTTGCTGCTGTCACTCTCAGGCTCCTATCCGTCCACTCGCGGACGTGCCCATTTGGCCTCTTCCTCACAGTGAGTTAAACACACGCGCACGAGAGGCTCCAGTGGGGAGCACCACGCTTTCGAGCCGCTCCACGCGTGCCCTGGAGCACACTCTCGCTTCCAGCCTTCGGTGTGTGGAGTTTCGAGCAGTCATACCTTAGGCTGACCGTCCCTCTGGGCGGGGACGACAAGACCGTGTGAGGGTGCTGTCTCTGCTCCCCCGGGCCCACCAGGTGATGATGTGTTGGTGACACCTGGAAAGTACATGGAAAACAAAGGTGACCTGGCAGGTTCTCTTCACCATACGCCTGTGTAGCCTACGTCACGTGGGCCGTGGGTACTTGACCATGAGACGTGGAGGCGAAGTGCTCCCTTCACAGAGACCACGCGTTAAAATGGATGTGGCGATGCTCATGGCAGAATTTATATGCGTCCCCAAAGAGAAAAGACCCAGCAACAACAGACACTTAAAAAATCTCCATGACTTCACATGCATGCATTCCAGTTTGCCCATAGTAACATATTTTCACTTGATAATATCTTAATTCTTAAAGTATATTCCTATCCCAAGCCTCATGATCTCTTTTTTAAAGAAAGAAAGACAAATCTGCAGAGGTTAAGAGAGTTCTTTAAAATTATGCACCACGTGGCCCCGGCCTTCTCTTCACGCTCGAGTATGTAATTCACAGCCACTAAATAAACAGCTTCTTGTGCACGATGTGCACACAGCAGACTCTGGGGGCCAAAAGGAATAAAGGCAAGAAGCAAAGAGCCCGAGCGAATCAGGAACCAGCGTCATCCGCGCAAAACCTGCTGCGCGTCGCTGTGGGCCAGGTTCTCTGCCGACGGCTCTGATTTTCACAGCCGCCCCATGCGACGGTGAGTGCGGTTATCGTCCTCATGTTATAGAGGAAGAAGCCAAGGCACGGCGAGGTCAAACAGCTTGACCGAGGCCATGGGCCCTGACGTCGCAGGGCGTGGGCTGCTCTGAGCTCCTCCCCCTCACGGCTCTGCCCCCCCGTCGTGACAACAGGGGGCCCTTTCGTTCATGCCTCTTGGTCTCTCCTGGTCTCTTGGCATCATCTGTTCTCACAGCACTAAACATCTCCCCAGGACCTGGGATTCTCAAAAGCTGCAAAGCTAATTTTCATAACGAAAGATAGATGACGTTTCAAGTACGTACGTACGGCCGTTGCAGGAGGGCAGGCACATAATACATGTAAACACACAACCGGCCCGGAGCCGACACGGCCACAGAAACACCACGACCGGTCAACCCCACGGAGCCCTCCGAGGGCAGACGCACAGGACCCGCCCTCCCCGCTCCAGGGACCAGCACGTTCGGTTTTCTTTCGACGTAAAGGAATGAACATCTGAGTTATTCTCCCAGACGTTAATTAAAAAGAATGAAACAGTTAAAAAAAAAAAACCCTAACATTTTAAACCATTGTCGTCATGAGTCTGAATTATTGAGTGATGACTTTGGTCATCATTTTTGCTCAAGTTGGGTGGAGTGGGGGTCGGCGGGGCGGAGTGACACACACGGTGTTTTTAAAAATAAAAGCCCTGGAGTTCGGCGATGCATTTGATGTGGGTAGATATGTAGGTTCTTCCAGGAGCGGAATCCCCTCACCCCCGTCCCGGCCCCAGCCAGGACGCAGAGTCACCAACCAGAGGGAGGGACGGCTTCGGCTGCGCACAGCCCCGTGACCTAGAATGATCTAGATGATCTAGAATATGCTCGTGTGAATTGTAAGTGATCTGGACAATAAAAAATTTAACTAATTACTGTAGAACCTACATCCCAAGAATACTTCCTCATTTAGTCGGAGAACCAAAAAGATTTAGGTGACATTGCAGTGATTCTATTTCCGTCAGCCCGGGATAATGTGCGAGGGTCTACATTTTGCAAAACTGCCACCCCGCTTCCGCGCAGGGTGATATGAGATTAGAGGATGCTCTTCATTCAACAGACACTTAGGAAGCACCTACTGTGCGCCAAGCCCCGTTCTAGATTGTGGGGACACAGCCCCGAACACACCGTCTCTGCCCTCACAGAGCAGCCCTTCTGGTTTGGAGACGGACAATAAATACCAAACGGACAAGGTCGTTTCAGTGACAAGTGCGAAGCCTGACCAAGGGCAGGACGTTTATTTGTTCAGGGTAGTGAGCGAAGGCTGCTCGAGCAGGCGACCGCTGGTCTCCAGGACACCCCACAGAAAGGACAGTAGTGCCAGCGGCCCCCAGGGCCAGAGACGCTGTGTGGGGAGGAGGTGGTCGGTCGGGCCTCGGCGGGTGGCTGTGATGAGAAATTCGAGCGTCGTTCCAAGTGCGAGGGAGGCCATGGGAGACTTTCAAGAACGTGAGACGTTCGATTCGTGCTGTAAAAAGGTGGCTTCGGCTCCCTGGAGATTGGACTGGGGACAGCTGGGGGGGGCCGTGAAGACTGGTTCGGAGGCTTCGGCGCTATTTCTGGGGAAGACGCGCTGCTGATTCGGACGCGGTGCGGCCGTGGTGGCAGAGAGGCAGAGTCTGGGACTCGCTGACTGACGGGATACGGGACGAAACAGCAAAGACAAACCCGGGATGAATCAAGAGGGGTCAAGGACGAATCCCAGACCCTGGCGGCCGGAGGGACACCGGTGCCACTCACCGAAATGGGACACGCGCGGCAACTCTCGGCTTGCGGGAGGACCAAGTTTTTGCAAATGCTATTATTTTGGCTATCTCTTCTAGTGGTCCCCAAATTTCAATTTTTTTGTTTTGTTTTGTTTTATATCTTAACCATTTTTAAGTTCTATTTGGGGGCATGTTTTATGAAGTCTGTAATATGTGGTATTATTTCTAAATAAATAAAATTGTTGGGCTACCTGCCTGTAATTTGTCCGTTAATTAGGGATGGCCTTGGAGGCGTTTAATGAACTCTAAAGTGTCGTCTGCAGAAACTGTGGCTAATTTCTCCTGCGTGCTGAGGACACGTGTGTGTCACACGACTCAGTCACAAACAGGGGGAGTCACTTTCTCTGACCCCGTTTTGCAGTAACGAGACACGTCGCAGGCACAGCGGTGGCGAGTGTGCCAGGCCGCTCGGTGATGCCACTCTGCCAGGCAGCACAGGACCCTGCTGAAGACAGGCCACGCGCCCGGCCGTCCGTCCCAGGGTGAAGGAGCCACAGTCGGGGTCTGCCTCCGAGCGTCACGCCAGAGCGGTAATACGACGCTGTGTCCTTCTGCAAGGAAGTTGGGGAAGTCTCTTTCTTTGTGACTTTCCATCTTTCAAATGATTTTCAAATGTTTTAACCTCAAACGATTCTGAAGCCTCCCTCGGGGTGTTAAGAAAACAAAACCAGGTAAATCGCTCAGAATTCAGCCGGGCTGTTCCGGGCTGCAGACCCTCGCCTGCTCTGGGACAGCAGGCTGACCGGCTCCCGCTTGCTGGCGTGGGGCCTGGTGTGGCCTGAACGTCAGTGTCACCCGCAAGTCCGCCTGCTGAAGCCGTGATTGCCGGCGTGGATGTTTTAGGAGATGGGCCTTTAAAGGAAGTAATTAAGGAGAAACGAGGCCAAAGAGTAGGTAGGACCTTGATCCACTAGGATTAGTGTCTTTATGAGAAGAGGCACCAAAGGTCTCTCTCGACGCACTTACCGCCCCCCGACCCCCAGAGAAAGACCATGAGGGGACACAGCAAGAAGGGGCCCCCATCGGGAACGGAGCCGGCCGGCGCCTTGACGTGGGACTTGGAGCTTCCAGGACTGTGAGAACACGAATTTCCATTGTCAAGGTCCCCAGCCTAGTGTCCTGGTCACGCAGTCTGGGCAGACAAACACGGGGTCGGGCGCTCTCCCCTTCCATCAGGAAAGACGGAGAAAGGAATGGAGATACTTAGATGAGAAAGCTGTGACCGATGAAGGTCCTCGCCTGCCCCGTGTCCACGGCCTCGGGCTGGAACAGACAGACCCCTCGGCGCCACTCGCAAGCACGCAGACTGGCCTCGCTTCACGCCTGGGCAAGAGGCCTCGCCCACGAAGCCCAGCGTCCAGGAAGTCCACGGGCGGCGAATGGCTGAGCGGAGGCCTGCGGACCTCGGGCCTGCCCAGAGGCGGCCATTCCCACGTGCGAGGAGGCCCCTTCGGCACCGGGCCCTGCTCCTCACGGACGAAAGCAGAGCTGCAATGGAGCCGGCAGCCTCGGGTGTTGGTTTCGGGGTACAGACGTGTTCTTCGAGAGCGTTTTATGCAATGGCAACTGCTCTGTTCTTCGGTGTGTGGGTGCAGCTGAGGCCACCACGCCACGCGTTCCCTGCATTTGAAACATCGAGAGCCTCTGTCTGAGAACCCTGTCACACTAATTTAGAAGGTGGGAATTCATGTTCTTTTTTTTCCCAATAATTCTTAAAGTTTTCAACTATAGTTGACATTCACATGTTCTTATAGTCAGCCTGGCTCCCCGTCTCCTTGGGGTGGGACAGGCACGCCTGCAGAATTCAGGAACGGTTGCTGGTGTCCCCTCAGTGGATGGGTGGTGGTCCTACGCCTGTGCTTGGAGCACCTGCAAGGTCCGACCCCACCGAAGGAGGCGGGCAGCAAACACCCGCTTTATTTTTGAAAGCGCTGGTACACAGCACCGCAAATGAAGGACCTTTTTAGTAGGGTGCTTCTTGTCTTCTTTCTGAAGACGTGCAAGACAGTGCCCCTGACCTTTCCCCACCCCCCCCAAATAGGAATGGCGAGCATGACCGCTGACAGTCTGGAGAGCTGGCTGAAGCGGCCCGGGCCCCCATGGGGAGTCCTCCAGTGGAAGAACACACAGAAGCTCGCATGGAGTTCAGTGGGGTGCCCAGCCAACCCCCTTGCTCTGCGTGCTTTCCGTCAAAGCTCTGGTCTAGAACGCCCCCGACTGTGAAAGTAGGGGCCCTAGGGCATTGCGATGAAGGCAGGGAGACTGGTCCACTGTCGGAAAACGAGCAGTAGACGGGGCCGGGAGACGGGGCCGGGCTGCTCCTCTGTCGCGGAAGATGTTCAGGGACTCGAGAGAACTCGCAGCCAGGGAGAGCCACTCAGAGTGGCTTCTGTGCCCTTCAGAAGTGAGCGATGTAATTAATGGAACCTCGGCGGAAGCTCCCCGGAGAGAGAGACAGAGACCCGGGTGAGCAGACTTCAGAAGAGCAGGTCCCGGTGACTCTGCGGTAGGAGCTGCCCTTCCAGGGCAGAAGGGCCGTCTCAGATGCGACAGCGAGAGCCACTCCGGGTCTTTCGTGTCTAATGACAACAAAAAGGGTCGCCCGAAGGCCCCGTTGTTCACCTCTGACACCGCCTCAGTGGATCACTGTTCCTGCCGGAAACTCGACGTCTCAGCGGCTCCCGCCTGTCCCCTACCGAGGCCCCTCACCCCCTTCTCGCTGTCAGACTGACCAGAAGCTCCCCCTATTCCACGAAGCGGCAATTTTCATAATTACTCCGGATCCACGACGTTGTTTAAAAAGGGAGCTCCAGGAGCATTTTCTGGAAGCTGCAAACTCCCAAATTGCTGCCAGCAGGATGCTTTTTATGGCCGGCTATTCCTCTAGGAAATTTAATAAATATTCATTGACGGAGGACAGCATAATTGATTGAGGCACTTTCATTATTATCAGCTCCGCGGGAGGCCTTAGTATTTGCAAGAAACCTCTGGGATTTGCCCGCGGTTGATAATGAGAAGCTTTTGTGAGGTCCTCGGGGAGAGGGGCGGAAAGGAGAAAATAACATTAATATCCATTATCAGAAGCCACTTTCTGCACCTTATCAGGAGTTATAAATCACCGTGATCAGCAGCCTGCACGTCTGTGGATGTTCTGTGATAAGCTATAAAAGACCTAATGTATTTTTAAATTAAAGTTAGGAATCAGGTTAATTCGTGATGATTTATCAGACGGTAATCATTTAATATGTCAAATCCATTCTGATAGATTACTTAAACCTGATTGTATATTTTTGCACTCATTCATTTTCAAATCACCCATCAGTATGGATTATTCAGGCTTTGGGAAAGAAAGTAACTTCAAATTTTTTTTTTGAACCTTCCATATAACATACCCATACATAGTCATTTCAAAGGCGTAAATTTTATAAAACTGCTCATAATGATAAACAGCATTGAGGCACAGGGTCTTTTTCTGCATTCAGGGATTCATTTTATAAAGCCTTTTAGAAACATACACATAAACACCAACACAAAAAACCTGGATTCGTTTCCAAAATGTTATTTACCAACAGCTAAACTCTCTCGTTTTCTAAAATCCCGGTCAGAATGCCTTTTCCCCGAGTAGCTGGGCCCATCGGAACCGCGAGTGACCGACCTTGCAGAGTTTATAGCTCTCACGTAGGAAATAGGGCACGGCTGCTACTCTGATTTTGGTCATTTCTTGCGTGTGTAAATCGGTCCTCTGAATTTACATGTGGTTTCGACCCGACCTGCAGCTTTCCGTTTTTCTACTTACTGGAATGCCTGTGAAAGTAACTGGGGGGGACTGCCAGGAAATGCTGAAGCTGCCGCCGTTGGGGGTGAACTTGGCCGACCCGGGAATGGTCACGGGGGGCGTGGCCTGTGAAACAGAAGAGAGCGGACGTTGTTTGAAAGGACGTTTTCCTCGGAGTCTTAAGCTGTCATTACCTAGGTAGGGCCTCAGAAATGATCTCAGCTGCATTAGTATCTTAGACTAATTATGTAATAGGAGGAGGTGAAACACCGTCAAAGACAGTAGCTAGAAACCAACTTTTTAATATATTTGAACGATCGATGTAAGGTACAAAAGGAGATGGCTTTTGACTATTGATTTTGGTATTTTAGAGCACCTGTGGGATATAGTTCCTCACTATCAAACTGGGAAATACACACTTTTATACAGTGATGGTGGGTGAGTAAATTTGGTACAACATTTAAGGAGGGTAATTTGGCAATATATAAAAAAATTCTTAGTATTCTATTTATTAGCTATTCTACTTCTGGAATTCATTCCAAGGAAATGGATTCGAGGATGTTCATTGCAGAACTATGTATTATATACAAAGAACTGGAAACACAAACATCCAGTAATAGGAAAATGGGTAAATTAATGCTGATATACCCACAGAGCCATTGCAAATGATGATGAAGAAAACTCACTGGCATGGGAAAATGTTTGTGACATACTCAGCGGAAAAAACAAAGCAGAGCAAAGAAAAGTACCACAACAGATTTCTTTTTTAAACCGAGTAAACATACCCACATAGGACAAAGTCTCTAAGGACATACAAAAATACTGACCAAGGGACTTTCTTGTCCTTGGGATTAGGGGTGGATTTTATTTCTTTGCTTACATTTTAAATATTTTCTATGCTGAACATTTATTATATCTATAAACAGAGAAATCCCAAAATTATGACTATATGGTTTAGGAAGGACCTTCTAGAATCACCCAGTGTGTGTTCCAGCTCTCATTTTATAGATGAGCAAAATAAATTAATTAACTTGGTTCAAGTTAATTAATTTCAGACCTAAATGGAACACTGACCAACAAGAAAAAAAGGACTGAATTATTCTTTCTGACCAACATAACAGAGTCAGGAATGAAATTTATCGCATCGACAAGTTCCATACTTAGCTCTATTCCATTGCTCCTGAGTTTGTTTACTAAATAAGTAACTGAATTCTTCTTCCTCTCCAGGTTTAGTTTTCCTAATCATAAATATAGTTGCTGGTGACAGTGGTTTTGGCACTGGCACCACAAGGAAAATGTTTCGGCCCAGAGATATTCATAGTAGAGTTATTAATGATGGTGAAAACAATGAGAGAGACTAAAGAGTAGATGCCTGACACTCAGAAAACAATTCGCTTGAAACGAGTACCATCCGATTAGATGGAAAATGTTTCTGAAACGATATACAGATCCTAAACACACAAAGGAGGTTTTTTTTTTTTTTTTAAGTTGCATAAGGTAGGGGAGAGTTATGGGTAAAATGTTTTCTTAAAATTTATATGTATTGACATTTTATTAATCCGAACCGACGTTTAAGAGAGTTAATAATCACTGGGGTCAAGGGGCATTAGCTATGTACCCCGTTTGCGGGATTTGTCTGTGAGGTCTTATGGGACTTCAGATTGAGGCTGTTACCTAGAGGGCCTGTCACAGCACAGACTCTGGTCCGGTGGGTCTAGGCAGCCCCAAGAATTTACATGTCTCACCTATGACCACCGCTGACTTGGGGAACCCTGACACCCACTGCTCTAATCGGAGAGGGTTCACTGCCGACTCAGAAGGCTGGGTGTGAGGTCCCTACCTGGGCTGTGGGGCGGGTCCACCTCTGTGCCGAAGCTTTTCGATGCGCCTTTTCTTCCTCATATAACAGACTCTCACGGCATGTGCCAGGCACCCTTCTGAAGCCCTTACGACACTAAGGAACCCCGAGGACCGCCTCCAGAGGCTCTGCGGTCAGTCCCGGGGAGGCCGAGGACCTAGAGGGTCCCACCTGTGAGATCGTGGCTTTAAAAGGACAAGGGAAACCAAACTCGGCACCGGGCTACCGTGTGCAATGGGATGCTGTTTTCCCACTGAGTTACCCTCTGCTCACGGGTCAGCCCCGGCTGCTTTTGGTCAGGGTCAAAGTGATTGCTCAGGGTCCCTTGCACGTCACCTGGTAAGCGTGGTCGGTGTGCACGAGGTAGAGGGTGGTGGGTGCCGAGCGGCTCAGGGGTGTCATCAGTTTAGGCTCGGTTTTGGCACCAGGGGTCTCCGCTCGGCCTGAGTCCGGGATGGGGAACGTGGGAGGCGAAGCCAGCGGCTGGGAGGGCGAAGCCGGGGCCAGGCTGCTCAGCCCGTCCGCCACCGAGTCTGTGTTGAGCTTGATCTCCGTGTAGTAGAAGTCCTCCTCCCCGTCACTGTAGTCAGAGTCCCCGACACGCCTGACACGAAGGAGGGCAAGGGTCAGACCGAACCGCCTCGCACACGCTGTTCCCTGCCGGGACGCGCATCCTGTCCTTGTCGGTCGCCCGGGAGACGCCTACGTGTGCCACGGCGCCCGACCGCCCGTGCCCGGAGGCCCCCCCTAACCCCGCCGAGCCTCTCTCCTCACCCCGCCGAGCCTCTCCCCGGTCAGTCGACCCGTCGACCACTTACTCAACGACGCACCAATAATCTACTCTAGGGACTCCCGACATCAGTGACCAAATCATGGATAGAGTCTGCCTTGATGGAACGGGCAGGCTTGCAGAAGGAAGAAAAATTAAGCAGCGTACGAGGGTCCTTAAGCTGGGTAAGTGATGGCAGGGCGTGTGCGTTTCGGCTTGAGTTCAGAGGAAGCCTCTCTGATTTGGGCAGAGACCTGTGTGAGGTCCCGACCCGGCCCGTGGTGGGACACATGAGGTGCTGGGTGGGTGGCTCAGGGTTTTCCGAGAAGGGCACGGAGGCTGGGGGCTGGGGTCAGGGGTCCGGGGGATGACGGTGGGACAAGCGGAGGACGAAGGCAGAGGCGAGATCGCAGAGGGCTTTGCTGCCCATCCGAACGTGACAGAGGCCACTGGGGCTTCAAGGGACCACACAGCTTTTAAAGGGGCCCCCTGAGCCTGTCGTCCGGACAACAGAGGATGGGAGGCAAGGGCCAGAGCGGCGGCCAGTGAGGAGGCTGGTCATCGCGATCCAGGTGACCACTGGTGGGCTGGGCGGGGGTGGCGGTGGGCGTGAGGAGACGTCAAATTGTGGATGCATCTTGAAGGGTAGGAATTAGACCTCGCTCCCGACTGTCAGGTCCTCTGTCTCCTGAAGGGTGTTCATTTCATCTCATCCTCTTAAATTATTTAACTGCTGAGAGCATTTCTGTAGCTTTTTAAACCTCTGTCTCTTCCTTAAGACGTTCTTTGGGGCCACGTCTGGTTCACGGCTCGTGGCTCCACACGCACCGGCACACCTGGCATACAGCAGGTGCCGAGTACATGCTGAGTGAGTGAATGAGCGAGGCTGACCTGGCAGCACAGTGACGGCAAGTAGCGGGCGTTCAGAGTCAGAGTTCTGGGTTCAGATCCCAACGCCTTCTAGCCGTGTGTGCAACTGGCAGGAACCCCAGGGTCTCCGCTGATAAAATGGGGGTGACAGAGCGCCCGCTTGTCGTGAGGATTAAGCTAGTAACTGCGAAGACCCGATCCCAACGGTAACAAGCGCGAAGCGCGTGCTGAGTGAAAACGCGGCCGCGGAGGGGGCCTCGGTGCTCGCCGTCACCAGGGAGCGGGCCTCTGGCGCTGTCGGACTTCTCCCTGAGTCACGGAAAACCGCTCTTCCCAGCGAGTTTTGAGCAAAATAAAGGGAGCGTCCATAACCTTAGGCACATTTAGTGTGTCTGTTAATCCCCAAGGCGGCGGTGCACATCCAGCCACTCGGGTTTGTGGGGCGGCTGAGCGGGGGCCTCTGTGTGGCTCCCGCCCACTTTGGGGACGCGTCTGGCAACCACAGACCACTGACTCCTTTTCCCACTTACAGTCCCTACTCAGAACCTAAAATAACCGACCCCGTCTCTCTCTCTCTCTGCTGGGCCAAACCCGCGGCTTCTCCCAGCCTCGTTCCCTGTCCCCTGGCTCACGGCCGAGCGTCTGGGGAGGTGTCCTGTGCTGTCAGGGGTCTGGCCGGCTTGGCTTCCCGACAGCATCTCACGAAGGACCCCCGAGAGGGGGTCGGGGACGTGCCTCCGTTCTATTCCCGTCCGCGCTTCCTTTCCAGCAAAGGGCAGCGGAGCTGCCACAACCCCACTCACAGACTCGCAGGCCTGGGGGGGCCGGTGCGTCCTGCACGGGGACGAACTGGGACCAGCTCCCAAGGATGCTGTCTGCACTGGCGGATGTGCATCAGATGTAGTCAGTGTGCCCTTCCCCACCCCACACACAAGCAGCACTCATTCGGATGGTCTCAGGTCCCACAGTCACGTGGTGGGGCTCACAGAGCACAGGGTATTTCTCTGTCGCAGCCCCAGAGGGACCCTGTCATGGGGGAGCCCTGCAGACCTGGGCGATTCCGAGAGCACAGAGTAAGCAGGGATTCCTGGGGAGGGCAGGCTGCAGGGTCACAGGGGACAGTGTGTCTCCACTCGCGATCCAGAGCCCTGGACGCGGCCCGTGCTTCTGCCCGGGGCTGAGCCGCGGTCAGCTTTCTGGGCAGATGGACTTTAGAACCAATGCCCAATGGTCACGGCTTTGGGACGTTCCCTCCCGATCTGTAAATAACCTTGAGCTGCTGACATGGCGAGCTGTCCTGTGATAGTTAGAGGGGACCCTGTGGGGTCCCTCGGGGATGGGAGCAGGCGGCGCCACCGTGTGTGGCCTTTCTTGGAGGAGGAGGGTGGACCCTCTGGCTAGGGGGATGTGTCTCTGATTGACAGCGGTCCTCAAGCCCTTCTCAGGCTCCGTCTGCCTTTCGGGCTCAAAGTCAGAGCCTGTGCATTGGGGAAGAACGCACGGTCCACGTCACAGCTTCAGGGCTCCCATCCCACCGTGGCGTCCGCGTGCCGCACGTCGCTCACGACCGTTTCGTTTCCGACCCCCGCACGTGGGCCTCATCCTTACCCTCGGCTTCAGAGGAGCCTGGGCTCAGGACAGGGCCTTCGGAAAGCGCCACTTTAAAGCCACGTTCTTCCCGCTGTGTCCTACCGGCCTACGTCATCCGCAGTGGCCACGCGCTCAGGGGGCAGGGAGAGCGAGCAAGCCGGCCTCCTCGTGCCTGCAGCCGCCTACGCACAGTGTGGCTACGCGCAGTGTGGCTACGCGCAGTGTGACAGCAGGCGGCCCCGACGCCCGCCGGCCTGCACCGCGCTCCGGGCGAGGGTGCCTACCCAAGGTGGACGGTCCGGATGTGTTTCTGGATGCCCGCCGCGGTGCTCAGCACCTTCCCACAGCTCTTCCAGAGGCATTTGAACATCACCTTCATGGAGTTCTGGAAAGGGGGGGAAAGTGACATTAAAACGGACACGAACCGACCTATCCGCACCATCTTTCTGCCGTCCCAGCGCATCTTCCCCTTGTTTTTATATAAGACTCGACAGTGTTAATGGGCGAATCTTCACACAAGGAGTGTTTGCTGCTCACTTCTCAAACGGTGCAGCTATGCTCTTTAGAAGTCCTTCCACCTGCCCGGTGGCCCGAGGTTGACCTTTCCGAGTCAATGGCCACCTGGCCCGCTGGCTTCGGGCTGGCTTTGGCCACTGGGAGGCACTGAAGGGCAGGAGGCCAGGGGTCCCTCAGCCACCTTTCTGCCCGGCCAGGGATGGGTGGGGGCTACGCTTCTCCTCCAAAAGCTACTTCTTCCAGAGTGCAGGAACCCTCTGGGCTCCGGGACCCCCTCCCCGACCTGTGTCTTCAGGCTTAGGGGTGGTAATGGCCGCTTTCCCCCACCTGTCTACGCCTTTGCAAACACCCCTTCACCTTGTCTACACCTTTTCATTAACCTCTCCTCAATTACCCCACTTGGGGACACCACCCGCTTCCCGCCAGAACCTTGATCAAAACAGGGGGAACGTGGGTTAGAAAAGGGTATGAACAACAGGCTCTTGTTTTAGGGGTGTGTGTGATGCAAATAACGACGGATCATCGCATGGTGGGAAAACTGGGCTGGCGTAGCTTGTGTTCACGTTCATTTCCAAATGTAAAAACTACCGTCTTTTTTAATTTTAAAAATTTATTTCTTTAAAAATGGAAGCCGTCCCAGAATCCTCGCACGGCTAATTCTGGAGAATAAGAATGCACGCGCGGGATCATCTCCACTCCAATGAAACCGAGCGCCTTCTCTCTGCAGAGGTGACCCTGAAATGGGGAGCGGAGGGGGTGCTTTTCTGAGCCCCCTAACTGCATCCAACAGCAACAACCCCGTGTCTGCACAGACTCAGCCATGGGAGGAGGACAGGAGAACGTGGCTGAGCGAGCTCGGCCAGGTCACCGCCCGGGAGGCCAGGCCAGGCGCGGCAGCCCGGCCCGGACGCGACCACGTGTGATTCGGCCCTGGCTCCCCGTCGAGGTTGCACTGGAATCCACGACGCTGAAGGTGCGAGGCAGGGGCAGCCCTCGTCGTTGCTCCTGCACGTGCGTTTGACGCTCACGGCCAGGCTGGAGGCGCTGGGGGGCTGGGGGTCACCAGCAGACTCGCGAGGTCCACAGCAGCTTCTGGGCGGCTCTGTGGGCTCGCCCGGCCTCGGCACGGTCCCTGCGATGGAGGGACGGCGGCCTGGGCATTCTCCGCCGATGCTGTGGCTTCGGGGCTGACTGACGCCCGTGCTGGGCTGTGGGCTGAGGTCCGGGCCTAGGCGCCCCGGTCTCCGCCTGGCCGTCCACGCAGGCCTTGGCCCTGCCCCAAACTGCTTCCTATTTGAATGAATGGTCTCTTCTCCTGACAGACCCAGCCTGACCCACGGCACTGACACAGTGACGCCAAAGGCCACCTTCCGTTCTAAGAGCGGCAACGTGGCTGGATGCTGAAGCATCATACACATGTCTAGGGACGAGTCCAAACGAGGCAGCTGAGAGGATCCTCAGGCACGTTTTATGTGGCAACCGGGGCGTGTGTACAGGTGTACACGTGCGTGTTGGGGGCGCGGAGGCTCAGGTATCCCCCGCCCCCTGAGAGCACCAGGGTCTTGAGGGCAGGATGGCAGCCAGGTGTTCCACACAGGTGAGTCTGCTGCATTACCTCAGGCGGGAGGCACCCACACGGCTCGGCAGAAGCTCCCAGGACCCTTTCAGGATCGAGAGGTCCACTGAGACCCTCGGCAGGTTCCAGAAGACGGAGGAGTGAACGGATGTATTTGAAAAGTCAGTAACCGCCCAGAGGCTGGCAGGGTTCCAGCTCTTTCCTTTACCGGGATGGCGGCCTCACCCTCCTTCTCGCCACTTGGGGAGTTTCTCGACTTGCCGAAGGCGCGTAGCTTCGGGACTGTGAGGTGTGTGAGGACGGACGAATCGGAACGTAGCGAGCACGAGCTAAGCTCCCTCCAGCTCTGCGCACTGCTGACAACGCCGAGGCGACAAGCCAGCTGGGAAGAGCTTCGCGCCTGGAGGAACGCGCGCCGTCGGCCGCGCCCGCCTCCCTCACCTCGCCTGACGACCCCGGGCCGCGCGCACCGCTTCGCGTGTCGGCGGCTCGTCCCGGTTCGCGGTGTGGAATTCCGTCGGGGGAACGTGCTGCAGTTTGCTTACCCCTCTTCCTGTTTGTGGACATCCGGGCCGCTTCCAGCTTGCGGCGATGGCGAATAATGCCACGGACACTTGTCTGCAGGTCTCCGTGGACGCAGGTGCACACCCAGGAGTGGAAGGGCTGGGTCCGACGGCGGATGCAGATTTAACCCGCCAAACTGTCTTCTGAGGGGCCGCACCGTTTTGCACTCCCACCGGCCACGAGTGAAGAGTTCGTGTCGCCGGCACTTGGCATTCTGCACACCAGAAAGTGCACTGTGGGGTCGCGCGTAGCCGAAATCCTACACCACGCAAGGCTGAGCTGTCGTGACAAGTCGGCCCTGTGGTTGCTGGTCGGGGTGTGGGCGTCTGGCTGCGGGAAGGCACCGGGGGGCTGGCCTGGAGGGGGTGGCGGTCATCCACGTGTAGAGAGTCATCAACCCACCAGACACTACACTTGAAATGGGTTCATTTTATTGTGTGGAAATCATACGCCCCAAAAGGTGATTTTAAATGACTTCTATGAGAACAACAAAAGCCTCTTCAATGAGTTGGAATCCCTGGTCATTATATGTTTTCTGTCAGTGGGTCTAAAGTGCCTCTCATCTTTGGGGACATGTGTCCACTTCCAGACACGAACGAGCGGTCTTCTGACTGGACAGGTCTGGGCCGGGCGAGTTCTGAAGTCCTTCTGGCTTCGATGCCCGATCCTGTATATGGCCCGGCTGGCAGAATATTCTGAGATGCTGTCACTGAACTGCCTAGACCCCACTTTTCTCTACCCCGGTCCTCTGAGGCCAATCCCCTCCCTTGCTCCGGCTGGCGATGCTGTGTCATTGTCGTGACATCCATCCAGCGTGCCCCGGGCACGGCCCTCCCCGCAGTCCTAACGCACGGCCGATTTCCGGAGCAGCGTCCCCGCAGAGGGCACGCTCTGCCCGGAACTACTGGGTAGGTGCGCGGTCAGCGTGTGCGTGAGGCTTCGGGGGCTGGTCGCCTTTTCGGACACTCATCGCAACTGAGAGTGAGCTGCGGCCTTCCGGTTCTGGAAGACGAAAACTCAGCGGGGGGCCGGCGATCGTTCGCTGTTCACCGCCGAACCCCGCTGCTGACGCTCCCTCCGCCGGCTCGGCGCTCTGTCCCTCTGCCTGGAGGGCCCCTCGTCCACGGGCCCGTGGCTCCCGGTCCAGACGGCTGCGAGAGTGAAGCGGGCTGGGACTCGGCGGCTGCCCTTGCGTTGCTGCCGACGTTCCGACACGTGGAGCCGGACGCGGGCCCCTCCTACGACCCCCGATTCGTGCCATCGTCACTGCGGCCCTCGCCCTTCGCCGACCGTGGGCTGGCCCCTCCCGCTAGCCCGAAACAGGCCCCAGGTAGCGGAGTGTCCTGATATGGTCAGCGTGAGGTTGGGCTGGAGGATGGAGGCGAGCGCCCCCCCAACACCCACACCCCAATTTCCATCCGGTCAGATCGTCAGATGGGTAAAAAGGAAAGTGGAGCGTGAGCGGCCAGCGCCTCCCGCTCAGAGTCCTTGCGGCCCAGTGGTGGGCGACACGGCCCCACGTCACAGGCGCGGACGCCGAGGCCGAGGCGTGCGCCTCGCTGAAGGTCCCGTGAGCACTGGAGCTGCGGTGCTGACTCCACACCCCGAACTGTGCCATGCTGCTCGAGAAGGGGCAACTCCGTGGTCCGACACAGAAAAAAGCACAGTGATAACTATCAGTACGTCCTGATCCTCCGGGGGTCTTCCGGTGTGGACGGTTATGGACGGTTACCTCTTAGCAGTCTAGGGTTTGTTTTTGTCCAGACTCCCCGTGTGGCCGTCTCTGGGGTCACTGTGTCACCTGTGGTCATGACAGGAATGGCACGTCCCCCTTCCCGCAGTCCAGGTCCTGCTCACACCACCTGCTCTTCTCCGAGCCGGGAAGGACCGCTGGGCCATCTGAAACCCCAGGGGAATGCTTCCGCTAGCCCCGGGTGGACATGGCTGGCTGCTGACCTCCGGGGCCAGGAGGAAGCCCTTCATTTCTCCTTCGAGCATCCCCATCCACCCTGGTTGAAGGTCGTCGGAGCGGGAGTCAGCCCCCCGCAGACAGCCTGCAGGCCCTCTCTCTGCCCTCGTTCCTTCTGGACCCTCTGCCCCCCTCCCCCCGCCCTGTGAGTTGGCCGTAGCTGCGTCTGATTGTTTTCTCTCCGTGGGCAGAGGGAAACGTGGATTCTTTGAATTAATTTGCCTCAAGAGTTTCCTCTTTGCAATTCTTGCGAAGCTGATCTTATCTCGGCCACATTATAAGCGACTCGATCGTGGCCAATCCACGTAACCTCGAAGAGCCTCTTCTGCAAAACGGCCATGTGACTAGGCTGAGGAATTCCGTGATGATCCTGTGAAATGCTGCATTTGAAAGCGTCTTCTAAACCGTAACTATAAACGTCGTTGTTATCACCGCAGTAGTAAGGGATGATGGCTGTCGAGGCGGTGCCTCTCGCTTGTGAGTCCTCTGCGGAAAGGGGCAGGTGGACCCCAGAAGAGGCGGGACTGGGGTGTCCGTGCGCCGGCTGGAGGAGGGGCGGAGGACGGCCAGGATCGCGCTTCACGGTCAGGTCCAGGGGTGCTGCTTCTCCCTTTGCTTACAACGTCGCTACATGCCAGTTCTTGGGGTTTTAGGGCTCATGAGCCCGTTCTACTGAGGGTCCCATTTAATCTTCATGGTTGTGCCGACAAAAGTTTGGTAACAGCCTGAGTTACAGACGAAGAAGCTGATGATTAGAGAGGTGAAGATTTTCTTAAGTTCTCAGGGCGGGAAAGGGGTTGGGTTGCGGCTCTTCGATTTCTGACCAAGGCCCTTTCATTGATCGCGAATCGCGTTATCTCTTTATGACTGAGAACAGGGGCTTCCACGCTTTCGGCCACGAGCCACGGTAAGAGACCCATTTTGTACAGCACACATGGGCATATAGCAGAAACAAAAGCGTCGGGAAGCAACACTTGCCCTGATGACGTGATATGCACCCTATTCTGTCCTATTTACGGCTCATTAACCTGCTTTCGGCAGGGCGCCTCACAAGCACGGGGTCCCTGTGCTCTGAGGCCTTGCCACAAGGCCGGACCACGTCGGATGGGGGCCAGGACCACACACTCTGACGACCGGAGAGCGAGCCTGTGCAGCCCGGAGCAACGGGATGACCCTTCAGGCCCACGTGGCTGTCTTGCCTGCGGCTTCCCCTGATTCAAGTGCCTGCTTCTCTCTCCGACTAGTCGAGCAAAGACCCAGCGTCCCTTGGGACCTACAGGAGGCTGGAACGAACACGTCCAGCCCCCCTGCTCGGTGGACTGGGGTGTGAAGCAGCGATCCTCGTGCACTGCCCTGGGAAGGACAGGGGACCCCGCTGTGCCTGTTCCTTGTCACTCGCCGCTAGGACAGATGGGGGGGCGGGGACGAGGCAGGCCCAGCGCCAGCTGTTTGTTTTCCTCTTTGACCTAAGTCGGGGGGAGGGGAGGGCGCCCCGCAGTCCTCCGGGTTTGGCGTTGGAATTTCGTTTGTGAACAGTCGTTCGTAACGAAGCTACCGACGTCGACTTAAAACTCTAACATGTGAAGTCACAGCGTCGCACTGACACGGAGACTTAAAAAATAATAGTAAAGTGTTTTCTAGATACAGCAGCAGAGGGCCTAATTCCACGAAACAGAAAAGCGTTTGGGAAGCTGTGAGTGCGCGTGATCACTCAAACACACGTGAAGAGCGTGAGGAGTGTGGGCGTCAGGCCCTGGCCTTTCCCTGCCGTGCACGGCAGGGCGACTTAACCTGCTCATGCCCGGGCCCTCAGCCTCCTCCTACCAAGGTGAGCGGACAGACGGCCGTGCAGGGCGGCCGAGAGGATGAATGGACGAGCCACGCATCTAGCGACGCGGTTAAGTAGATCCTTTCACGTCTAACTCAGTAAACATGCAATTTGGGGCACGTCGGTACCACGTGTTCCCACGTCAGCTTTCACGTATGTGTCACCTCCCGTTTCGTAAAGATAAGATGCAAAATACCCTTTCAATGTGCTGATGGAAGAGAAAAGCATCTTAACTTCAGCTTAGAGATGAAAATTAAGTCCTGCGGAGAGAGCAAGTTAAGCACGGCACGGAGCCCGAAGCCCACTTTGGCTGGAAAGCGCGGGGGCTTCCTCCTGCGGTGACCGGGCCAGAGGGAGGGGACGGGACGGGACCGCACCTCGGGGGCCGCTTGCAGCAGCCTGGCCGCGACCCCGCGCCGGTTTCGGGGTCCGCGCGCGCGTAGGGTTGGGGGGCTGACCTTTCTCTTCCGGGGGATGGGCTCGTCGAAGAGCAGGCTGCTGGCCTCGGCCTCGTCGATGCCGTCGTCCGGCGCGGGGCTGCGGAAGGGCTTGGCGCTGTCGGCGGACAGCGGCGGCGACGGCGTGGACGGGCTGGACTGGTCGCTGGGCGCGCTCCAGCTCCAGTAGCCGCCGCTGCTGCAGCTGCCGGACGCGGCGCCGCCCTCCTTCCAGGAGCCGCTGAGGCCCTCTGCGCGGCCGGCCAGACGGACAGACGGACAGAGGGACAGACGGACAGACACAGCGTCAGGAAGGCCTGCGCGCCGGGCCCCCACCCGCCGGGGCGCCGTCCGGACCCCAAACCGCGCCGCACTGCGGGCTACAGACACGGGGCCCCTTCCACCGCGTCCCGGGTCCTCAGGCCGGCAGCGGAGATGGTGCGGACCCAGAGGGCGGTGTGCACGCCGGCCGGAGCCCTGAGGTGGTGGGAGCCTCCACCCTTGTCACAGGGGCATCCCCTGCGGTCTTCTCCCGCCCCCAATTTCGCTTTCAAAGAGGAATTTCTCATAGGTTCGTGACCTTTGGAATACATTTACAGAAAAAGGTGGTCTGAGATCTAAGGATCTAAGAGAAACAATCATTTCTGGAGCGTTACCTGACGCCACTGACCTTATGACAACAGAAACTAGCACCTGACATTTGGTGCTTGTCATCTTACGAAGCTCATTCACAGCGTCTCACGCCCGCTTTACAGACGAGGACCCCGAGGCACGAGGGGGTTGAGTGACCTGCCCTGACTAGTACTTCGGCTGGCAGTGCCAAACCCCGGCCGACCACTTGGCCCGTGGACCCTGTGTCGTGAGCACCCTCCTCTCTCCAGCAAAGCTGAGCTCAGAGAAGAATTTATTGGTAATGATTACTGATGAGATTGCTGTTGAATTTTGCCTTTCCACTTGTGGGGGAGACATGAAATGCTGGCTAATACAGAGAGACCTTTGCCCAGTTAGAATGTCTCTGAGAGGTTCTTTGAATCACTGAAGATCTGCTTTACCTTGCAAAACGCCTACTCTTAATTAGCTTTTGTATAAATTCGACTTTCTTTGGGGATAATTTCTCCTTCATATTTATGTGCATTTTGAATATATTAAAACTATATTCTAAGTACAAGGAGGGGGGGAATCCCAAAATGCCTCATTAAAAAAATGCTGTTAACATCTGTACAATGAGCAATGAAGTGAAGACCCACAGTAGAGTAGCATTCGTGGACAAAGGTCTTGACAACCATCGCCTCATTATAGATTTCCAGCATATTCCTTGACTATGTCAAACAAAAAGATCGGTTAGAGGAAGGAGGTTTTCAGATGAAACAGTGGAGGGAAGGCACCCATTTTCTGACAGCGAGGCTCTCACGGAATCGCGAGGCCATTTCTGCTGGACCGTGCCCTTGGGGCCTCGATGAAACCAAATTAGCATCGCACTCCCTGCGGTGTGCACACGAAGGACGCGCTCACTGGACCCCGGTCGTCTATTATGAATAAGAAAACCCCATTCCACAGAGCATGACCGCAAGAGCAGCCTGATGTACGGCCTTCGGTAATATCACCGGGAGTGACGAACTCCTTGGCAGGCTCGGGAGGCTTGCGAACATTCTGCCGCGCACACTTGTGGAATAAAATAAGTCCATGGTACAAGGTGTGCGATCACGTTAAGTGTGAGGAACCGAGTTTATTTTGAGACGCGACCGTTATTACACTATGTTTCCACTGCTTCGTGTCAATGCCGGAAGTTAATTTGCTTTCTTGGGAATGACGGTCCCTGTAAGGGATAGTATTTAATCAGAAGGACGATGTGATATAGAAATGAATTTTTCAGAAAACGGTCAGAACCAATTCATGATGTTTTTAGAGGGCAGTGTCTCTTTAACTTAGACGAGTGTTTGCCAAAAATGCAGACAGGCACCTCTAGAAGCTCACTGTATTTGCAACCTCCAGCCTGACAAAGCTGGCACAGAAAAGGGTCAGGACAGTTTCCAAAAATTTCTAAAAAAAAAAAAAAGCCTTTATTATCATAAACTTCTTTTCCTTCTTAAGAATTTGCTTCCTTTCAAACTTAATGAGGTATCAGACAATTTGGGATTACTAGTTGGGTAGTTATTTTTTAAATCATAATGAACACTAAATTACTCTCTTTATAACGACCGTTTGCATTGAAGAAGCAAAAGGTTTATTTTGGTTCTAACCTTTCAAGAGAAAGGAGCTTTAAAAACATTCTCGACTAAAGAAGAATGCCACGGTAAAAAGCATAATTGCATTAAAATATCTTCTTTCTCCTCTGAGGATTCCATGAAATTCTGCGGTTCCTTGTTTCTAGGATTGGTTTTGGGGTGCTTTCGGTTTTGCTTGTACAGCTATCTTCCTTGAGTGGTATTGCCATACCGAGAAAGGTAAATAGGGGTGCCTGCTAAAGAGGTCCCCAGGAAAGGGGTCCGTTCGTTCCACAGGCATGGCCAGGCCCATCTCGAGAGCGCCTTGTCCACCCCGCATCGAGGCGCCATCACCTGCCTGCGGTGATCGTGATGGTGGCGCTAGGAACTGGCCGTACTGAGCCGAGTCCCCAGCCTCGCGATCCTTCTCCTCCCTGACAGCCGAGTGGAGCACGTTTTGGGGAGGACTCACTGAATGCAACACATTGAACCCCTCACGCTTACGACCAAACTGTGGGAAGCACAGCTCGGTCTCGTAACTGCCCAGGCTGGCTTTCGAGAGGAGGTTCTCCCTTGCCGGTGAGTGGTCTCAGCGCATGACATGTCAGCGAACTGCACTCTGGCGCCTGCCCACGGCGGTCCTGCCCGAGCTCCGGTGGTGACCTTCCTCTTGATGCGGAATCCGGTCTGTCCCATGCCTGAGCTTCTGAAGCATCCGACGGCTCCCTTTAAAACACGCTTTGCCCTTGGCGTCCACGCCACCACTCTGCCCTAGCTCTCCGCTATGCCTCCGGTCAGCTGGCAGGCTCTGCCTGGGTTGTCTCCCCGCTGCGGAGCCCTCGCGTGGTGGCGAGAGCCGCAGCCCCTCCCCGCTCGGCCCCCTTCTCTCCACCCTCTGCCTCTCCACGATTCTCTCGGGCTGATCGCACCTGCTCTCACGGCTTCGACATGTCGCCTTCCGATTCTGCATCAGCAGCCCAGCCCTCTCTCCCCCGCGGCGCCCCCGTCTCTGCCACACCGTGTCCCTGGCGTGAACCTCAGGCGCTGCCTACCAGTCCTGCTTCCGCCTGGACCCCTGTCTTCTTCAGCGACTGCACCTCTTGCTCCAGACATTCGCCAGCGAATATGTCCTTCTGCCTTTGTTCCCCGTCTCAGGGAAAGGGCCTCCTTGCCGAAGCAACCAACTGCTCGGCGGTCACCCGGGTCACACCCTCCGCGTCACCCTCTCCGTCCATCGCCCAGTCCTGCTGCTTCCACCTTCCTCGCATTTCTCAGTTATGTCTTAGTCATTCCCCTCTGACCACCAAGGCGCAGGACACCCACGTGGTTTGGTTTTGTTTTGGTTGTTTCTTTTTTTGGTTCTGCCTATAAACCCAACTGTAACTTCCTAGTGCCAAAATCACTCAGTAACTGTCCTGTAGCCTCAGGACAATGTCTAAACTCCTAGCTTGACATACATGACCCCTCGTGATAGATCACCTGCCAGGGCCTCCAACGTCATGTCTTACTGCCCTCCTCATTTATCATAATGATTTCTATGAGTCCACGCTATGCCATAACTAAGACGGCAGCTCTGAAATCAGAAAGCCATGGAAGAGAATTTCAGCTCTGCTATTTACAAGTCAATGAATCCCCACGTGCCTCAGTTTACTTATCTGTAAATAGTGGCAATAACATCTCATAGAGCTGTGAGAATTACACGAGATAAAGCAAGCCAAGCACTTTGCACATAGCAAGTGCTCAGGAAATGCTAGCCATTAATACGGCTATGCTTGACAGTCTTTTTTTCCCTCAGAGAGATGCAACTCTGCTTAGAAGAATGGACACAGTTTTCAATGATGCACTCAAAGCATCCAGCATAGCACCTAATAAATACATGCTGAGTGAATGAATCAACTAAATAATTCCATTCGATTGAGGAGTCTGGGATAATGCTTTTTCAGAACACTTAATCTTCAGAGTTCTTTGATCTAACTACTTCTCCAATCAATCAGAAATAATTGCCGGGGAAAACAACTTCATTAGACCAATCTCCATTTACCTGGGGAAAAAGGAGCATAATTACTGCAAAGATGTGTTCTGGAAAGGTGATGGGGTTCAATTCATGTGCATGGGATGGATGATGGATGGATGGATGGATGGATGGGAGGGAGGATGGATGGATGCATGCGTGCATGGACGGACGATGGATGGGCAGACAGATGGATGCATGCATGCATGCATAGATGGATGCATGGATGGACGGATGGATGGATGAGGTGTAGTGGGGTCTCTGGAAATATGAGGAGAAAGCTGATGGCTCTGAGGTCTCCATTTTGTTCACATTTCCCGCTGCTTCCTGCTCATGCTGAGGGTTAATGTTTCATCGTGTCGGGCAGGAACGAGGCCCCTCAAAGGCAGCTGTGCTCTCGGTGTCAGGGGCCCTGCCCCAGGCCCCAGACCCCAGACTTACCACTGGGCCGCACAGGAGGGCTTCGAACCAAAGGGCTGGTGGACAAGCTGGTTAGTACCATTGCTGCTGTCACTTTGTCCATGTCCAGTTCCTCTGAGGATTTCCTGGAAGACAGGGAGGGACACCGTTAACTGGGTTCGCCCCGCCCTGATCAGTGGCCATGCCACGTGTCACGTGCTACCACACGTGTTTCCCCCTGGAACTCTTCCCCTTTGAAGACCCAAGGTTTTGCTAGTCGTATTGTAGCGATAATGAAGCCGAAGTTCGGGGTGAAGTGATCCGGTCAGAACTCTGTGGCCTAAGGGAGAGACGAGTCATTCGTCGGTCATCTATCTAACGAGCGTTCACTGAGAGTGCGAGACGCTGTTCGCGGTGTGGTGGCACGTGGGGAGCAGCAGACGGGGCTGGTAGGGACGAGCACAGTCATCAGGAAACGAACGAGGAACGGAATGATTTCTGACAGTGACGCGTGCGATGCGGGGCGTAAACAGACCAACCCGACAGTGGCTACGGGCGGCCGCACTGAGGTGGTCAGGAAAGGCTTCTCTGAGGAGGTGACAGCTGAGGTGATGTGTGAAGGGGGCAGAGAAGCGGCCGTGAGGGGGCGGGGAAGGCAGAAGGGACAGCGGGTACAGACAAGGGAGCAGCAGTGAGGCAGGATGTTTGCAGAGTGACCCCATTAGTGTGAGAAGCGGGGAAGGGTGCAGAGCTGGTCACGTGGGGTCCTAGGGCCACGGGAGGCGTCCAGTGTTATTCTAAGTGGAACAGGAAGTCGCCGGAAGGACATAAGCAGGCCTGGTGACGTCACAGGATTCGTATTTTTAAAATAATCACCTGAGTTGCTATATGGAGGATGGATTGTAGGGAAGGCGGATAGAAGCGGGAGGCCAGGCAGGAGAGAAGGGTTTGAGTTTGTTTCAGTAACAGAGTTAATAAAGAGAGACAAAATGTATGCAGTACGCGGACATCAGATAAATTGCACCTCCCCCCGAGAGATGGACGTTCCAGATTGGGGAACCGTGGGAGAAGCTCAACAGAGGATTAATAAGCATATTGACAAATAGACCGTCACATTGACCAAGGCGGCTCTCACCAACAGGTGTGCTGCGTAATTTGTAAAAGCAACAGAATCGTAGAGATAGAAACTTAAGAGCACTGTTTCACAACTCAGTGGGAAAAGAGATTCTTAAACTGGAGAAAAATCAATTTTTTTCCAAATTTGGGGGGTGCTGCTCAATTAACTTCACGATGAAGTCATAAAAATTATTAAATCTGGCTCTCTAGCAACCTCCACGATGCTATAATTACTAAGCAAAGCTTACTCTTCCGATCCAAGGTCCCAAAAGATGAGACTTTTTGAAATTTCCTCCTATAGTTCTTCTCAAAGTACCTCATACTCCTTGGAAAACCGTCCCATTGAAAGACAAATCCCTTTTCTTCAGAGACTGGCAATTAAACGTGCTTCTAGAACGCAAGCTTGAGAGTACACAGTGAAATTCGCTCCGCGGAAGTTCTCAAGACGACCTCACGTACCAGGGAAAAAGCCGCTCCGTCGTTTGGCACACCGTTAGAAGACTTTACAGAATTTTACAACATCCAAAATTTGCCCGAACCTTGTACCCTGGCAGTCAAGGCGATGCCGGTTCCCTACGGAAATGAAGCCTCCTGCAACAGCACCCGGGGACAGCTCTAAGCACCTTCGCGTCATTTGGAGTGTTGTGGTCGTCGCCCCACGTAGTCACGTCACAGGGGAACGGAGTAACTAGGGGGCCTCGGAGGAGCAGGGCTTGCTGTGTAGACTGCTGTGTAGACCCTGAGGCTCCTCCGGCTGGCCGCCCTGCGGGGCCTCGCTGTCAGGCTCGCTCCGTGCCAGGGTGGGGCACGGCAGGGGGCCACTCTGTCATCTCCCCCAAGACTGCTCTTCCCAACGGCCAAGGCTTCGCCTTTTCTCTTATTAACAGGAGGTGTAAGAATTCAGGTAAGAGGCCCTGGCGCTCGGGGCGGGAAAACATCACGACTGCAGAGAGAAGGTCCCCTGCCCTCCGCCCCGACCCCTACGTGGACGCCTTCTCCTCTTCCACGTCTTGGTTTCGGGGACTTTTATTTTTCCTTTCTCCATCTGCTTTGTGGCTTTTCTGATTTTTCGCATCTAAAGTTTGTTTCAGAGGTCTAATGGACAATTAACTCAAAAGATGATGGATGTGTCTTTTTAAAATAGGAAGATCAACAGAGAATGTATCATTATAAAATATGCGGTGTTTTTTTTTTCTTTCTGCCAAAGTCCGCCACTGCATTTCAATATAATTACTGTCATGCAGCAGATTCCAGCAGCCAGCGTGGAAAGAGGGACAAACGTCCGCATCATCGGAGTGTTTTGTGTTGGGATTGCCTTCAGGCTTCCCTTGGGCACTGCGGTCACTGATGACACCACCACACAACACGACAGCGACCAAGAGCAAAGGACCGCCCTGCCCGCGGCTCCGTTAACCCGCGTTTCTCAGAGCGTGCTTATCACGCCGTATGAAATGTTACTGGATCGTACGGCCTTGTGTTTTTGTTTCTGTTTTTAATCTTTGCTTAATTTCTTTTGGTACAGTGCTATCTAATTACCGATTAATTGGTGTTACAAATGCAAATCCTTATAATTAAACACGAAGAGACGATACACGAAGTAGAGTTTGTCGCACTTTGAGAAAGCTGCCCAAAGGCCTCCTGGTACAGTTAGAGCTGCCGAGAAAAAAAGTCGCTTGAGGTGATATTAAACATTCTCTCCTAATGTGAAATGGAATTTGAATCTACCGCTGAAAAGCGATCACGTGTTTACACAAGGCCGAGACCTTCCCAATTAACCTTTCCTCCCAGATGTCGCTAAGTCTATTTAAAAAATAAGTCACATTCATTGTCATTCTGTGGACGATTTGTCCCTCCGGTCGACCTGGCTTTGATGGATGGGCAGGACTTTCAGGTGGGAGGATCGTATTTCAAGCCCTCGGCCTGCACACTGCCCGGGCGTCCTCGCTGAAGGACGCAGCGCGGGATGAGAGGTGACAGACCCCGGGACGGTTCGCCGGGCCTCGGGCACCAGCCTCGGCGGTCTGTCCCGTTCTTCTCTGCAGACGGAGGACGAGCCACTGAACGTTCACAAACCCGGGAGACGGACGGACGATCAATCCGTATCTCAGAAACGGGTCAAAATGCAAAATGGAAAGACAAAAAGAAGCTAAAGGCGGCCTAGTTAGCTACTTTTGGTTAGATCTTAATTCAAACTCAAAGCACTAGACTTGCTAACTGCTCCCCTATGAACAGACAGTGCTACGTCTGTGAACGCAGAGTTCCCAGGCTGCCCGCCAAGGGAGTCTCTGGGAGAAGAGGGGGTGCAGACTCTGCGCCGCTGCTGGCTGTGTGAGCTTGGGCAAACTACTTGACAGCTCGGAGTCTGTTTCTTCGTCAGTGAAAGGAGGCTAGAAACAGGTCTGTTGAGAAGATTCAAGGAGAAACCGTTTGCAGACACCAGCACAGCCTGGTGCGTAGTCAGGACCCCGCGCTGTCAGCGGAATCACCCCTCCAACGCACCCCCCCCAGGGGGTGGGGGGCACCTCCCATCACTCTGGGCTCCCGCACCCACACGCCAGTTGTTGCTTTGCTTTTGGTGTTATTTTTCACAAAGCGTCAACTGGTCCAACTTCACGGGCGTCATTGTGGCAGGCAGCGTCTGGCACGTGGCGGCCGTGGGCCTACTCAGGCTCGGTGGTGCCTTGGCTGAGACGTCATGGCTCCTGGGGGCTGTCCACAGCAGCCGAGGCTTGGCACGCGGGGGGTTTCACGCTTGAGGGACCCTGCTTTTAGCCCTGGCTCCCGGAGTGCCGGCGGTGTGCGGGGCCGGGGGTCGGGGACACCCTGCTTACGGAACTAGAGTCTCCCAGGCACCCTGCAGACGCGCTGGAGAAGCAGACCTTAATCAACCACACGCAAATAAGCCCCCAGGCTGCCAATGCTGAGAGGGGCAGTGTGGCTTTGATGAGGACCTGGGGGGCACGCCCAGCTAAGGGACACCGCACCCGAGCACCTGCGTTGCCCAGCTGAGGGCAGGGAGGGGCTTCAGGCAGGCAGTGCAAGCACCTGTAAGGCCACCCTCCAAAGGGACAGAAGGGCCCCCGTGGTGTCCGTGCGCTTGCAGAGGTGACTGCCCCGCGAGGGTTTGACTCCCGTCTTCAAGGCCCTGGGAAGCACCGAGGTGTCAAGCCGAGTGGCCCGGGAGAGGGCAGGTCAGGCTGGTGTGACCAGGCTCTCAGAGCTTTTCAAAAAGCTCGCTCTGGATGTCCGATGGAAAATGAATTTCTGGGGTTTGACAACCAGTCTTCTATCTGGAGAACTGACTGCCTGGCGACCGTGCAGCAGGGTGCGAGGTGACAGCATCTGTGACTGGAGAGGGGGTCGGGAGGCGGGAGCGAGGGCAGCACTCACGGCCACGGCTGCTGGTCTGGCCCCAGCTCTGGGCCGCGGCCGAGCCTGCCTGGCCAGCTACTGTTCAGGCCGTTTTCTTCTTTCCAGGCACTTTCTGTCCGAATGCCGTCTGCTTGGGGGGTGCGTACGGGTACTGTCACCCTGGCTAACCCACTAGCTAAGAGAGAAATGTTTTACACCCCCGAGAGCCCTAAAAGACATTTATCTGTAATTAAAGTAGTAACAAACGGAAATAAAAATGAAGGATACATGCTTTAGATTAGCACTAATCCTGTTCCTTAGCAACTAGTGAAATCTGCTGTCTAGACCAAATTCGATTACTTTTAAAACTTGTGCTAATCCTAAAACCAGGAATAGAGTCTGAAAATAGAATATCTTCTCCAGGGAAGGCCACGGTAACCATGCCCGATCTTGGAATTCTGGGAAAGCTTTCACCAAGAGTTGGCAAACGGGATTCAGTTAACTCCTAAATGTGATTAATCCCCCAAACTCTGTTTCCGTTCTAAAGAAATCTTGTGGCAAAAGCGGCCAGTGTTAACTCTCCAAATTCCTTTGATCTGTTGTTTCTTTGAAGACAACAGGGAAGATTTAGGGAAGTTGACTATTGCAATAAAGTGTCCAGTGGCCTTGATCAAACAAGATGGGGCAATGAGAGCGAACACATCGTAACACAGGAGGCAACACAGGCCAGAGCTTCTGAAGCTTCCTGTGCTGCAGGATCGTTTCACAGAAATTTCTAACGTCGTGGGTCGATACTTTTGCAAAATACAAGAGAAGTCGGTGGGTGGGAATTGTGGCAACGTCACATTGCCATGAGAACGAATACACTGTTGTGTCCTCCGTGTCTCTGCCCGGCTCACCGTGGGCGGCTGACCGTGTGCAGACACGCTGGCCCAGGGGCCGCACGCCGGGTAGCATGGAACCAGGCAAGCGCGTTGATGTCCCGTCCACTTCGCCCGGAAAGATGGCGCTCGGTCCTGTCCCTTGCTGCTCTCTCACTCGCTCTCTCCTCTGAGGCCCTCCCACCACTGACCTCGCCCCTGGCCCTTGTCTCTCAGCCCACTGGACCCCACGTTCCATCATAAACAGCCCCTCACACATCCTCACCTTCCCCATCCACTGGGCTGTCCCCTAGGCTCATCCTCCTTCCCACTGGGGTCACTCACCCTCCCCACCCACCCCAGGAGACCGTCCCTCTCCACCCTCAGGCAGAAAACCCTGGTCGCTCGAGGTTCAGCGGAGCGGTCACCTCGCTCTCTGCCCCTTCATAGTTCGGGCACCGGCCAGACTTTCCATCAGCACCTCTTCCCCTAACAGTCATCTGATGTTTCGGCACATAAATTATAGCCCTTATTTACACCTAGCCTAGAATTAGGACCCAGGAGATGTATTAAAAGCACCCACTAGCTTCGTCCCTTCTGTCCCCTCAGCCCCAACAATGTCCGGCAGAGTGACGAACTTGAGAGCCAGTGCGGTCAGGTGGACTGTGTGCGGTTTCATCCCCAGCAACTCCGTTTATAGCCGAGCGAGTTGAGGCAAATCTCGCCGCTTCGCAAAGCTTCACGGTCCTCATTTATAAAACAGGGATGAGAGTAATACCGACCTCAGAGGGTTTTGGAAGAATTAAATTAAACGATGTATATAAAATACCTGGCCTATACTAAACACTCAATAAACAGTAATTATTATTAACATCATCCTTTACCCAAATTCTTATTTCAGCTTAAAAATCTAAATTGTACCTACTGAAGTGTTTAGGTGAAATAATGGGAAAAACCCCCGAAAGTGCGAGCAGGGGATGATTAGACAAAACAAGATGGGCAATGCGGGCAAAACCTTTTGAATCTGATGTAGTCAAATTTCTTTAATTTATGAGTTATTCAATAAATCAGTCATGGGGACATTTTTTTTAAGGGCCCTGAAATATGTTGGCCTGTCTATGCGAAAGCGATTTCGTTCCGGTGTCTGTGATAATTCTTCTGTATTCACAAAGGCCCGCAGACCCGTCAGCGAACTCTAGAATGGCCGTAGTAACACTATTAAATCATAAGGTCCAAGTCCCCTGAACACAATTCCGAATGACCAGCGGGACGTCTTGACCTGAGCGGCTGTGGAGCTTCACTCAGGGGAGTGTTGTGAGCGTCCCAGGCGGCCTCTGCGCTTTGTAGGCTTGGCGTTCCCGAGCGCAGCCAGCGTGCTCCCAGACTCAGCGTCTGCGGTTCTCTGCCAACCCAGGGCCCTCCGTGCGTGTGGCAGGGCCCTGCGGGGACTGTCACTTAGGCACCAGATGATGGAAAATTGGAAGGAATATGTCCGATTCTTGTGAGAGTGTGTGTGTGTGTCTGTGTGCATGTGTGTGTGCTGATGTCCTGTGTGGGTCTGTGTGTATCTCTCTGTGTGTCTGGTTACCTGAGAGCGTATCTTTGTGCGTGTACCAGTTTGTGTCCTGCGTGTCTCTCTATGTGTCTGTGCATGTGTCTGCGTTAGTGGTTGTCTGTGTGTCTGTATCTGAGTATACATCTGTGTGCGTCTGCGTCCTGCGTGAGTTGGTGTGTGTGTTTGTGTCTGTGTGTACGTGTCTCTCTGCGAGTATATCTGTGTGAATCTCTGTGTGTATCTCTGTGTGAGTGTGTGGACCTGGGTGTAGCGTGTGCGTGTCTCCTGGGGACGCTGGTCGGGCAGGGCCTGCCACGTGTGCAGGGCAGAGGGGCCCGGGTGGATGGCAGTCTGCAGGCCACAGTCCGTCTGACAAGCGTCGCAGGCAGTTAACTGTAAAAAGGTCGCCTCTCTTGCTACATCTGTGTCCAGGTGGGCGGCTGGCCTCACTGCTCGGAGCCTCAGATCCATTCAGGCCTCCATCCTGGAAAGAGCATTCGCTACAGTTTACGGTGATAATAGTTATTTCCTGGCACTTGGGAGAAAACGAATCCAGTGTTTTCTGGTTTGCTAGTTAAATAAAAATGAGGTGTCTTTAGTTTTTTTTTTTTTTTTAAATAAGGTTAAAAAAGACTGTCTTATTTATTTCTGTGGCTTCCTTTCTCTGAAATAGTAACGTTATGTTGGCAGCTGACCCAAATGTGGGCCGGGGTGGCTGCGGTAGCCATTTACCTCACCGTTTATGCAGAGGACTCACATCGCCTCCTGCCGGGCGCCCTGGGAGTGAGGGGGGCCCCCGTCTGTCGGGTCCCGCAGTGTGTGGAGCCACCACTGCCTGAGTTTTGCAAAGGTGCCCAGTACCTGCTCTGGGGGTGAGGCCCTGCCCCCCCGGGGCGGCCAGTCAGCCAGGCAGAGGACGAGTGATGGACAGGGTCCAGGGGGTCGCTTACTCAGGCCCCAGGTGAGGGGGCTTTGGGGGCTTTTATTATATTTGTAAATTTGGGGTTATTTCATGCTTAACCTGACTGGGAGCTACTTACAGATTCCAGTCACTCTGGCTACACCCGTGGCAGAATGGACGCGTCCACTGTCTCATGCTCTGAGGACGGGGGAAAACTGCTCTGTGGTGTGGACTGAATTAATCCTCTTGAAAGCTGTGTCAGTTCCAGATTTGGCTTTAAAAAATGTAATCTTTTCTCAAAACCTGTATCTTCTTTCTAATGATAGCTGATATTTACTGAGCATTTCCAGTGCCAGATACTTTATGTATGTTATTTAAGTTGCCACCGAGGGCTGATATTATCACCCCAGTTTACGAATACGGAGCATTCGGTGACTTCCTAAGGGTGTCCGGTCAGTCGGCCAGGCCTGCCTCATTCCAGTGGCACACACTAACGCTGGTGTCACGATCACCTGTGCAACTTCGTTTTAAATGACACACTTGCCATCTTCCGTAATTGAGATACATTTGTGACACGAAACTTGTTTGAGATGACACATTTTTTCTGTATCACATTTAAAATGATCTTATAATGAAAAGCATTTCTTTTATATACATGGGTGATTTCACATTAATGGGGACGTAGCATATGAAAGTTCAAGTTGCCAACAAATGGATTAAATTACAGGCTTATTACTCACATTAAAGAAGTGTTTTGCTCTTAAAGGATTCTCTCTGGATTTTCTTTAAATAGAATTCTCATAATGTGCTTCACATGTTGTGAACGATTAAATGTCAATTCAGCTCATTCACCCAAATTCTATTCTCTACGCCAACGCTGGTTTTACACTGTTCGGATGAACCACATGAAATTGCCGATACTCACTCCTTTTGAACCTACAAAAGTGGCAGTTTCATATGGTTCAAGTGATATCGGCTCTTATTTACCCGTTTCTCTTCGGTTTTGGGGGCTAGAAGTGAACGAATACATCCCCTTTTTAAATTGATTGTTTCAGACCAATGAGCCCGATCATGGTTCCCTTTCCTAAGGCGTGTGCTTTTATTTCTGGAGCCGGCTTTTATTGAAGAGAATCTCCTATTAACAGAATTCAAGCAAGCTTCCCTCCGTCACCTACTATGTGCAAAGTGCTGCTCTAGGCAGAATGCCTTGCCCCACGACTTGTCCAGGTCCCCGTGAGGCCACGGGAAGCCCAGATCTGGGACGCGTGGCAGCCTCTCGGCCGCCCCCTGGAGGGCCAGACACAGACGTCGCCGGCTCGGTCGTCCATGTTATTTTTCATTTGCATCAGCACGTGTGTCTGTCGCTCTGCACCACTGCGACTGGACGGCAGATGAATTCGAGCTGTCCGCTCGGTGTCTTCTCCACGGACGGTGGTAATTCTGTCGTTTTTCCGTTCGTGGGCCGCGGTGCAACCTCGGCGCCGTGAGATCGAATCTGCGGATTGAGCAGTCGAAGGCGCACAGTCGCGCATTCAGCTGTGTGCGCCGGGTGAGGGCGGCAGGACAGACCGACACGGTCAGGCGCACGACGCAAAGGTCACTGCTGGGCACGACGGCAGGGCAGACACACCGCTGGGTGGCGGCCACCCAGGGCAGATCCCGTTTCCCGCAGGAAGAGGCGGGTGAATACAGGTCACTGACGCCCAGGCTCAGGCTCAGGCTCAGGCTCACGCCGAGGGGAGCCCACGGTCCAGGCAGAGCCGAGCACGGTGGCTACTATTTCACATTTCTTCTGGAAACAATAGAGCTGGCTGAGAAGCCTAGGACGCCGGAGTTAATATTTAATGTGAAAGGTATCACTAAAAACGAGAGTGACCAGGCATGAACGTTAACTGCCACCCACCTCCGCTGGTAACTTTCACTCGTTCCGGTTGGCTCCCTAGTGCGGCGGCAGTTGACGGGCGCGTTTGCTGTAATAGCACATTGATGAAACTGTAGCGGAATTAACCACTCAATACGTTTCCATCCCGTGCTATTATAGGGTTCTAAATATTTCAGATGCAAATAGGCCTCGATTAGTCGACAGCTCAGTGGTTACCCCTCCGTCTTCCCCCCAACCCCCATTTTTTTTGAATCATTAGGAAGGCTTATAAATTTGCCTTTCTACATAGTTGAAATGAAGTCGTAAACTTATGATAAGGAATTAAAAAGCGTACGGACTACAGAATCGGGACTTATTTGAAATTTGATGAGAAAACAAGCCATTTAAAAATGATAATAAAAATATGGAGGAAAAAGCCTTTTCGGTCTGACACATCTCTAAGTCGGTTAACATTACTTTTCTCACTCGAATGCTCTCTCTCCGAAGATTCATCCAGCGCAGACAGAAATAAGCACCCGCTCTCATCTGCAGGCAGGTAAAACTTTCAGAAGTTTGGAGAGGTAGTACTAGCTGCTGTGTCAGTCTGAGTCCTCCGAGAAGCAGTAACCAGGGCATGATCAGTTCTGTAAGCGACGTATTGGGGAAGACGTCTGTGAAGGACGGAGGGGCTAGGAGCATGAGGAGGCAGGGAGAGCGCAGCCCCATGCAGTCTGATGCCTGCCAGGGAGGAGGGAGGTGAGGAAGGGCTGGGGAGGAAGAACCTCGAGTGGTTCTCAGAGTCTCAGCTCAAGTGTCCTGAGCAGCCTGCCCCTTAGAGGGACAGTCCCACGTCAGGCAGAGTGGCCGGGTACCACCAGCCCCGCCTGCTGGGTCCTCAAAGAGGAGGACTTCCTGTCTCCAGAACTGTTGGAGGACCACTCCACTACGCGGCCAAGACCGACCTTTATTCCGGCTCCCGTGGGCTGTGGTCCTGCTGGGCAAACCCACAGCAATAACACAACTTCGGGAAGGTCATGTTACGACTGATCACCGTAATAATTGTTCGAGGAAATAGCCTGGGTAAGGGGGGGCAGCCACGGTGACGGCTCACGGCCCTCCGTGCCCCCCACCGATGCCCAGGCATGGCGACTAGCGGGCTGGACCACACACAGCCCCAACCGATTCGTGTGACAGGAAGTGCCACCCCATCAATCTTTCGACGCATTTAATTCAGTTCCATCTTATGGACTTTTTTTCCAAAACTGGAGTTATTATGGGATCGAGGGAGCCTTGTCTGAACAGAGAGCCAGTGTACAGACAGAGAGAAAAAACGCCTCTGGATGGAGACGTGTCCACAGCAGAGTTCCCGTGAAGCTGCTTCTCGGGGCCGTTTATAAGGGATCTGGACGAGGCTGCAGAAACGCGTGTGGATTTGCCGACGGTCCAACCTCTGCCTGATAAGGATGGATTTCAGAAGCTGTTTTAAGAGTATATTAAGTGGGCAAAAATACTCGCACATGTTAGTGTGAGAAAGTGGAAGGTGGCACATGCATTACAGGAAAAACGATCACAAACTTCCAGCTATATGAGAGCTGAGTGATCGATTACAACCTAGAGGAGCTTCCTGGGATTAAATGACAGAATCCACTATTAGGAAAACGACCCCGGGGTCAGCCGGGGCAAGCCGTCACCTGAAGCCACTGCTCCTGCATCCTTAGCACCTGCACACTGACCCTTCGCTCTCACGGTGAGAGACTCACCGCCCCGGAGGGAGCCCCTTCCTTTTTTCAGACGATTCGGTGTCTAGAAAGTTCTCTTTCGAATCGAGGCAACAGCAGCCTTTTCCTTACATAGTTCAGGGATCTAGGACGACGAATGGCACTTCTGACTCCTCGTCCCCATGAGTGACGATCACATTTGAAGGACTAGAATGCTCCCTGCCTGCAAGTCTTTTCCTTTTTAAAACAGATTAAACATCCCGTATGTCTTCAATGCTTTGCTCCAAACAGTCTAAATGTCCTAATTATCCAAGCTGCTTGTCCACTGTGAGATAAGCTCCGATTTGCTTCTGTCCCATGCTCAGGATTGAATCAGCATTTTGGGCAGGGCATGGCCAGTGCTCTGTGAAGGAAGCCTTGTTCTGGGAAACTCCTTTTTTTTTAAAAAAAAAACAGCTTTATTAAGATATAATTATATACCCCCAAATTCATGCTTTTAAAGCATACAATGCATTGGGTCTTAGTGTGTTTGCAGAGTCATGCAGCCGCTAACATTTCTAGAACACTACCCTGTCGCCACCCGCTGGCAGCCACCAATCTACTTCCTGTCTCTGGATGTCTACTTCCTGTCTGCTCTGGACATGCCACACAAACGGGCTCACACGATGTGTGGTCTTTTGTGACCGGCTTCTTTTACTTAGCAGAATGTTTTCAAGGTTTATCCACATTGTAGCCTGTATCAGAACTTTCTTTCTCTATTGCTGAATAATACTCCATTATAAGGATACATCACATTTTATTTAACCATTCATCAGCTGATTAACTTTTCTCTTGTTTCCATTTTTGTTGGCTGTGTGAGTAATGTTTCTGTCAATATTCATACACAAGATTTTGTGTGGCCAATTCTCTTGGGTATACACTTAGGAGTGCAGTTGCTGGATCATATTGGAACCCTACGTTTAACCTTTTGAGGATCTGCCAGATGGTTTTCCACAGGGGCTGCACCATTTTGCGATTCTGCCAGGAATAATATGAAGGCTCCAATTCCTCTACAACTTCTCCAACACTTGCTACTGTCCATCTTTTTGATAATCGCCGCCATGTTGGGTGTGAAATCACTTTGATTTGCATCGCCCAGATGACTAACGATTTTGAACATCTGTGCTTCTTTTTCATTTGTATATCTTCTTTGGAAAAATGTGTATTCAAGTCCTTTGCCCTTTTAAGTTGGATCGTCTTTCTCTTATTGAATCGGAAGAGTTTTCGTAGATTTTGGATACTTAGACCAATATCAAATATACGATTTGCAAATGTTTTCTTCATTCTGCGGGCTCTCTTTTCACTTTCTGGATTGCGTGTTCTGCTTCACTGAAGTTTTAAATTTTGATGGAGCCCAATCTAGTGATTTTTCCTTTTGTCACTTGTGCTTTGGTGTTACGTCTAAGAAACCATTGCTTAACCCAAGGTCATGACCTTTACTGCTATGTTTTCTTCTAAGAGTTTTATAGTTTTACTTCTTAAACTTTGGTCTTTCATCCATTTTGAGTTGATTTTTTTATATGATTGAGGTAGGGGTCTAACTTTATCCTTTCGTATGTCAACATTCCAATGGTCTCAGTACTATTTGTTAAAAAGACAATCCTTGAGTTTTCTTGAGTCTCTCATTGAACATTTGCTTTTCATACTGTTGACTCATTCTGAGTTTATTGTCCACTAAATCCTCTAAGTGTGTCATAGGTGTTGGCGTGAAGCCAAATGTCCCCCACCCTGCCCTTGTGAGATGGAAATTGGGGCCCAGATATAGACTTCGGTTTCACTGCTCTTACATGTCACCTCTTCAGCTCAGCTGGTCATTGCATTACGTTGGGAGCTTTGGGAGGTGGAGTCCGATGCCCCGCCCATCACCTATATCTTCAGTTATTCAGATCGGTCATGGCACGGTTAATAGGCTTCAGGTCAGGCCACTGGTAGCAGCATCGGTGACTAGGACAATGTGCCTGGTCTCACAGAGGAGGCACAGAGAAGACAGATAATACGGAAGTAAACTAATAAGCTAGACAACTCCAAATGGTGAGCTTCTTCAGTCACAGGTCCTTTAGGGGGATTCCGTTAATCTGTAATTGCTTTTAGCACCAATCGGGCCTTCGCTACCATCGTATGTCTGAATGTCATTGCTTAAGATCCACGTCGGCGAGGAATGCACTTCGAGGGGTACCCTCTGTGTGGTGGATGCTGTCCTTAGGAAGAGCGCCTCTTTGGTACAGCTCATGGGGGTACACCGCAGGGAATCCTGCCATCCTAATGTGACCTCTCGACCTGTTACACTAGAGAGGGCCTGGAACACCGCTGCCACATTTTCCTGGATAAATAATACAGCCCTCTGTGGTGTGGTCCAAATGTTTCACCAGCAGTCACGGCACAACGTAGGTGCACGCCCTTCCTCTCTGTGAAAATCGTCACCCTGCAGGAAGTTTGCGGGGTCAAAGGACAGTAACAAAAGGAGAAAGTCCTCCTGGAGCTAAGGAAAACAAAATGTACCAGAGGGAACACCTTGCTCCGGACCTCGGTCACCTCTGAGATGAGAGTCTATGGATGCGGACGAAAAGCAGCCTTATCCGCAGAGCCCAAAATAGTGACGGACGCGCCCAACCCATACTTGTGGAACGAATCCAGGAAAACGTCTGCACGACTCAAAACCTTGGCCTCTTCTGAGGTTCTCTCGTCGCTGAGACTTTTAAAGTTCATCCGACTCTCAGACTTCCTGGTTTTTGTTTTCTTTTGTTTAATTCGGTATTTTGAATTCCTCCTTGATCAGCGAACCGCCGACTCGAGGAGGCTTTCTGACCACCTGGAAGCTTTGGGCACCGCTAGACAATGCCGTTCCCGAGGTTCCTGGAAGCTGCTAACGATCGCCTCCGGCCGGCCTTTGATCTGTTCTTCCTGCTTTCCCACATTTATATCGGCTGTTTTCCTTGAGAAAAAAGGACTCCCAGTTGAGTTTCTCTCAGCAGCCCCTGGTTTCCATTTGACTGATAAGTCATCTCGTGAGGGCAGTGGTGGGTGACGCACAGGTCCCATGACAGGCCGCAGAAAGGGGGTGGTGGCCGGACGCTGACAGGTCCCGGGCTGTGACAGTGCAGTGCAGACATTCTGTTCAGCACAAACTCTCTCTTTTGCCACCGATCTGTACTTTCTGCCATTTTGCGTCCATGCCCACAAGAAGTCAGATTTAATATTCATCAATTCAATGACTCCATGGAAACAAGTGATTGCTAAGATGAAAAAGAATTATGAATGCATGCTGATCACATGTCTTGGCTGCAAAAATCAAAATTCTGACTCATCAAATTAAATTACTCATTAAAACACAGGCATCAGAGGAGACTCTGCGTTCAGGTCCTGACAGCTCTCAGACGGGACAGGGAATGAGACAATACTGCTAAGAATAATTCACCGCCCTGTTCTCATGGGCAGAAACACAGGAGGCACTTCTAGGATCACCGTTAGTGCACTGAGCCCACACAAGATGTGAATTAAAATGTCCTGTCCTTTGTTTCCGGGAAGACCGCCTGAGATGCACATTTTCATTCTCCCCAACGTGAGCATTTTATTCTCTTTCTCATGAGAGGTTCGGAAGGGCCTCCAGAGGCCCAGCAGTTGGGACAGTATCCTGGGCAACGACTCAGTTACGGCGGTGACTCTGCCGTTTGGCTCAGTGGCATGCTTCCCCGTGCTGCGGCTTCTGACTTCTGTTTGGAGGACATGGGGGCCGGCCACAGGGCAGCAAGTCCCAGGGGAGAAGCCAAGGGCTACTCCACACCCACCGTTCAGAGACCCACTCGAAAGATTGGCCTCGTCGGGCCTTCTTCCAACTTCCCTACACATTAGACTCCCTTGGAGAACTTTTAAAAATAATGTGGATGCCCAGCTTCATCCCAGACTGATGAAATCAGAATCTCTGGGACGGGCCCGAGGCCCTGATGTGTTCAGAACTTCCCAGGAGGCTCTACTGAATGGTCTGAGTTCAGAATGCAAGGTTCACAGGTGAGGAGCCCCAAGAGCCTGGGGACCTCTATTCATGCCTTCACAGGGTCTCTCTCGGTATCATTTAATGTCTTTCATCCTTCTTTCTAAACACCAGAGGTAGGAGCATTAAAGCAAGTCACATGACATGTTGGCACTGTGGGAGTTTGACTTCAAAGGCCGTGGTGCTGATGGGTCAAGAGACCAGGATTCTCTCCAGCAGTTAACGGAATCCGCATCCTCTTGCTCCGTCTGCCTTTTAAAACGCTTCATTCTCGTGACAGGGTCGAAGGAAATCAGATCACCGAAGAGGAACTCGACAGCTCCCAGGCAAATCTGTGTCTGAGACCTCTATCCGTGAGACATCTCTCCGGAGCCCCACCTGGAGCCAAAGTGTTCAAGAAGACACCTTTCTCAGACAGCGGAACTGATCTCGGTTGCTCACGGCAACGTATTACGTCAGGACCTGGTCCACAGGAGGGCCGCTGGACAGATGTCCACCTGCATGTCCAGAAAACGTCCACCGATGTCTTTCGAGTCCTTTAAACCGTTTTTGTTCGTAATTTAGCAATTTCAAGCAAAACAGTTGCATTTTGGGCACCGGTCTCTGTTCTGTATCCTTAAGACGGCACGTCTGTTCCTAAAATCTGCAAACGAGAACTCGGGAGCCCATGCAGACTGGGCCTACAGCTTCTTCAGTCTTATCTGCGGACGGGCTTCCCGTGTGCTCCTCCGTGGAAGGCACGTGTCGTCAGGGACGCTGCCCAGTGCCGGGTCGGCACGAAGCGCCATCTGCAGTCATTTGCTGTCAGCTTCCTCTGCTGGTTCGGTTTATCCGCCTCAGGGAAAACTAAGAAAGGCCAATTACAACACGGCTTACCCATTTTCCCACTTCCATTTTTAAGTGGCAAAGGCATCCGCACCCTTTAAATAACTCCAGGAGTTAAAGCCTCTCCGAATGCTATTAGCTAATGCAAAAGCCTCCTTGGCAGGGAGAAGTTTAAGAAGAAAAAACTATGTGGGAAATGTCTTCGGTCTAACGAGGGTCCACCCGTCACCCCCAGATTCTCGCAGAACAGCAGGGCTGTTCCTCATCCCCGAGAAGAAACCCTCGTCACAACACCCTTCACGCACAAAGCTGCGTTTATCCATTTACTTATTTCTCGGGTGACTATTCACTGGTTCCCACTATGCCCAAGTTTGGGCCGAGCATCCAGGACACACGGGGAAGCACAGCTGAACTCACCGAGCTTGTTCGCCAGCAGGCGGGCGGCGTGGGGCAGGGACCCCGCGGCCCGCAAAACTGGCTGAAAGTGTCTGTTTTGCTACGTGCTCTGTCATCGACCTTCCCAGCTGTAAGTGGAACCAGTCATACCTGCTTCTCAGGGCGTCGCGAGATTTGAGCGATAATGTTTACGAAACCTCCGCCTCCCCCTCCCTCTTCGTCAGCTCAGACTCTGGCTTCTTTTGATTCTATTTCTGCAGATTCTTTCCAGCCCATTGCCTTCTTTTTTATATCCTCTTCCCGAGTTACTGTTCTCTTGCTGGGATTGTGACCAGTCAGCTAGCTGGTCTGTTGTCCACCTCTAGTTTATCTGTCCTCTCCTGCCGGCCACTGTCTCGAATCCATCCTTGAAACTCCCTCTTAAATGACCTCGCCGAACTGTGCTCTGACTGCGTGGCTTTTTTTTCCCTCCTCCAAGTCAAAAATCTCTGATGACACCACATCACATGCTGAATGACGGCCGAGCCCCCGCATGACGTTCAAGGCCCCTTGCGCGCTGATTCCAATCTGGAATGGCCTCCCTCCCTCTCTCACGTACGTACAGGGTTGAACTTGCACGTAACTGTGTGAGCCTGGGTGCTGTTCTAGGATAAAGCCTCAGAGCTTCCGACAAATTCTCAAACGAACCCAAACGGTTAAGAACGGCCCGATGGTGCCTCCTGGTCTTTGTGTCCACCTCCCGGTGACCCCCGGGTGTGGGGCGTCGGCCAGCCCAGAAGACCTTCCCCCTCCTTCCACGGTTGGTGCTCCCTGAGATTTTCTCCACCGAATCGCCTCTCCCGGGCGTGCCCGACTCCCCGGCCTGGCTTGCTGACATTCTACCCACGCTGTGTGGTTATCTCAAACTCCAGCGAACGAGGCCCGTCCTCAGTCAGAGCGAACGGCTCCCTGCATCACGCTCCGGTTTGAGCGGCGATGGCACTGGAACGTGGCGGCTGGCGTCCTTGTACCCAGCGCTGCCGCGCGCCCTTCCCCGTGCGTCCGCAGAGCGGTCCTTGCTCTAGAGCTAGAGGGCTCTTCTCCCCCTACCCTTTCTGGGCGCGCCGTGGGACTCGCTTCAGCCAGGTGAGGGGGTGCCGGTTCTGGGTCGAGGCTTCCGGGGCACCCAAGGGTCCTGGTTGCCCATCGTGCACTTCTGCCGTCACTGTGAGCGTGCGCTCTGGCTGGCTCGCGACCCCAGGAGGGCGGGACTCACGTGCAGCGACCTTGAAGGCAGTTCGAAGGCAGTCCCAGCTCATCTAGACCAGCTGGCCCCCGGCCGACCTGCACACGAGCAAGCAGGGATGTATGACAGCTGTTTCAAGCCGTTGGCTTTGGAGTGGTCCGCCACTCAGCGTGGCTGTGCACACAGCTACCTGATACACTCTGTGTACGGTTTTCTGTTTTAGCTCTCCGGGTACACAGTCTGTGCCCCCTGGTGGGCAGGAGCCACATGCATCGTTGAGTTCTTGAGCGACCTCGTCCATTTCTCCCCCGGAGGGGGCGCTCTACTCATTTCTGTTGGTTTTACTTGGGTAATGAACAATTTCCGAAGGCTGAGCATCCACGGAGGGGGCCATTAGTGAGTGATGGCTTGGCCAGCCCCATGGTCTGCTCCTTATGCTGGTCCCAAAACAACCCGTCAAGCTTCCAGGAAAGATCAAAGCAACGATAGCGACTGGTCAGTATATGAATAACTAGGAGCCGCTGGGCAGACAGCGGCAGGCTCGCCCTTTTCAGAATGGGACGGAGGCCACGCATCGCGAAGCTTTAAGGAGCTAGGACAACGGACCGGCCACTCGTCTCGTAGGGAGCAGAGTCGGGGGGCGTCTTTGACACGTACTCCAAAGGGCTTCTCGCTTCCACAAACCTTCTTTGGGGGGCATTTTCTTCCTTTCACCAAGGACTTGGACGCGTTCATGGTGATTTAACGGAAAAGAGGTTTGTTTGTCGCTGTTTTGAGAAAACGCGTTCCGAGCTGAGCGCCGGGAGGAACAGGTCACAGTTCCAGTGGGCAGAAGCGGGTCACTGCGTCCATGAGAAACGAGCAGACTGGCGACGGGGTGCAGTCACCGGTCCGGTGTCCCCCGTGCTTGTCTCCCCACATCCTGAGAGCAACACCGTGACAAGGTGAAGGGCTTTAAGGGTGCTGCCGGGTCCAAGGTCGCCCAGCTGTTCAGGATTTGAATTCCGGCCTGGCTGCCTGCCTCCAAAACCCGGGCTTTTCCCAGACCCCAGGGTGCCCACGTGGCGATTCCTGCGGCCTCCCCATCACTCAGATGTGACTCCCACACATCGGCCTCAGGCTGGCGGAGTCCGGGTGGACGAGCCCCCCGTCCGTGTGCATGTAAGTATGAAGGAGATTTGCGTCTCCGCGTCCCATGCCCACCTCTGCTCTTTCCTTCCTCTCTCCCCCATGTTCTCCGTTTCAGGGCCACAGGCGTGCCGATTATGCGAGAACTTCCGAACTGCCTCGGTGTGACTGTCTGTACGTAGGAAATCCTAAAGCACCACACGAACGGTCAGGGCTCGTGTATGAAGCGGTCTCAGCGCTGTAGCCACAGGAACCTCCTACATGAACGTCCCATGATAGCCGAGAATGTTCCATCTCAG
>NW_024350926.1:10692433-10693298 GCF_902729225.1 Pteropus medius
TCACAGTCTGAGTATCTGAGACACACAAATGAAAGGAAGTTGGCGACGGTGGGGGAGGGTGGGTAGAAGAGACGAGCCATCCCAGACGTTTGTAGGAGAAGCCGCACAGGGGTTTAATTGTCCTCTGTCTAATTAAGATATAGTGATATTTACATTGTATGCCTAGAGGTATTCTGAGATTTCCCCCCCAAAGGCATACTCAAAGGAAAGAAATAGTTAACGTAAAAATTAGGAGACCTTGTTCGGGCTGCTTAAAACTCTTCCATATGCATTTTCACCACGTGCACGATGATTTATCACGGTTTTGTCACCACTCTGACTAAGCGGTCTCGGGACACTGAAAGCATCTGCATCCTTCCTGACTTACAGTTCCTAAAACTATTTTCACTTAACGTTTACAGTCCAGCGGAAGATCTCGCAACACACTTGCTTGGTCAGTTAATCCGAAAAGGTGATTCAAGAGGAAAAATCATAAAAAATGCTATCTATGAGCCTTACACGTTTTATTTTTAATTCAAAATGTAAACAAAAAGGGGGCCACGTGGCAGGCCTGCCAGGCTCAGGGACCAGAAGCAGCCCCACAGGTTGGTCCGGTCATAAATTCCTGGCTGGGCGGGCCACGGCGGGTGGTCATGTCCCGGTCATGTCCTGGGCCTCCGGCTCCCTGAGCAAAGGTCAGCTTTGGCTTGACCGCGCCCTGCGCCCTGTTCCCTCACACCGAGGGTCCACGCCTTTGAAAGGTCACAGTGACCTTCCTTCCCGGACCCCTCGGGGGCACAGCCCGCGGCGCCGAGCACGAAAGGCCTCGCTGCCACCTCGTCCCGCACGCTGCCACCTCGTCCCGCACGCTGCCACCTCGTCCCGC
>NW_024350926.1:10693309-10738176 GCF_902729225.1 Pteropus medius
GTCCCACACGCTGCCACCTCGTCCCGCACGCTGCCACCTCCGCGTGCTGCACGTGGCAACTGCTCGCTGTCCCGCGCCAGCCACGTGTCTCCCGCCGGCTCTTCATCCCGGCCCAGACGTCCCCCCGCGTCGCCTTCGCCTGCCTCCTTCACCCACCGCCAACGACGTCACGTTCCTGCCCCAAGTTTTCTCCTCTGATTCTAAATGTAGGAAAGAAAATGCAAACGTGCCATTCACCGGAGCCTTTTCTCATCCACCGAGATCTCGCTTCCGGGCATGTCCTCGGCTCAAATAAGCTCCTACAAAACTTTTCAACAGGTTTGGATGTTCTTTCCTCGACAAGAATGAAGAGATCTTACAGTAGAGGCCGGCTTACTGAGAACACCGACTCTGGAGGAGGGGGGCTGCCGAGAGTGAGACTTCGCGGCTGTGTGACCTCCAGCCAGTTAGTTACCTCCGCCTGGTCTCAGAGTCCTGATCTGTAAGATGAGAGGGAGAAGGTCGACCTCACAGGGCTGCCGTGAGGATCAACTAACGGATACAAATGAGTTAATGAGGGCGATCCGGCACATAGTAACCTCTTAGTGTTCATTACTGTTGCATAAATCATGAAATGTTTAAAATATTTAGTTGCGATTTAAAGTGAAGCAAGATTTTAGAGACATTCATCAAGCAAGAGAAGCGCATACTTTAAAGAGTTTTCCAGTCTTTTCTCATGTTTCGTAGCACCTGGTGTGTCATCGATTTAAAGCAACCTGCCTATTTCGAAGCAATCGACTTCGTTTTTATAGAAACGACTCGTAATTGCACGCTTCCGCTTGTCTGTCCACGCTCTGCAATGCCCTCTCTCTTACGGCCGACCTGAGGATGTGTCTGCTGTTGGCAAAGGTGGGCTCTCTGCCCACGTCCCCAGACAGTCCGCTCCCACCTTGGGAAAGCAGGCGAGCTTTCACCCATCTGTCTGCAAATTGCCCCAGTGTGGTAACTGAGGTGTCAACTAATGTTGGTATCATAAAAGTAAGTGACCCTGGGTATCAGATTAAAAAAAAATTCTTTTACGATTCAAGTGGTTTCCAATTTGGTTTCATGTGAAGCTGCAGGAGAACCTAATCAAGTTACATCCTTAAAATTAGTTTTTGATAATATGATACTATGTAATATTTGGTTTTTCTCTCTCTTAAAAGCAGTTCAAATAATTGAGTGACATTGATATAACCAAAGTCCTTCCTTTCCCATTTACCTGTCTACGTGTACAAGATTTTTTTGTGCTCACATTAAAAATGAAAAAAAAAACAAACCCAGAGATAAATTGATGCTAAATAGTGTCTCATTCTAGCCTTATGTAATATTCATCCACAGATGAGTAAATTTTTAAAAAATCTTTTATCTCTTTAAGAGATAAGGCTTTAATATAATTTATTTTTATAGTCGCTTGCTCATCAAAGTTTTAATAGATGTGTATTGTGTTGCCAAACATTCACTATTAGCGATTTTAGGTATAACTCAGATCAGAGGAAAAACGTTAAGCACTCAGAATCACATGGTCACAGAAAATGTAAAATATTTTAACTTAAATTTATAAACATTTTTGTTGTAAAGAAGTATGGTGGGGTGATCAATAGAAAACATGTAAAGCATAAATATATTAGGATAAAGCTGTATGGCAAAAGCAGAATGAAAACTAAGTTAAAAAGAAAAGGAACAAGTAAAATTTCTGCCAGTTAAAAAAAAGAGTTTATCTGTGTATTTTAAAAAGTGGATGATGGTGGGTATCAAATTTCTACGGTATTTAGATTCCATTGGATACTTTAAAAATGATGCTATGTTTTTAAAAAATTAAATAGCAGCATTATCATTTAAATGAATATTTAAATACGGCATTACTATTTAAACCTATAATGTAAAGTTTAAGATGTCAGCTTCGAAATCAGTCATTGAGATTAACAATTGACAAAAACAAATTAGCGATCTTTCTTTTCCTACTGCATAAATATCAATATTTGTGTTTTTTTGATGTTTAAAATTTAGCTCTGAAAAAGCAAGAATATATCTGAATTATTCAGAAATCCTTTTTAAAAAAAGCTAAGCATTGGAAAAGATTTTCTTTGATTTTTAAAAATGGGTATAAAAAGACATTTTTGAGCAAGTGGGGAAATTTAAATAGTGACTGGACATTAGATGATAATAAAGTATTTTAATGTTATAGGGTACATAATAGCTGTGGTTAAATTAAAAATAAAACCCTTTTCTGTTTTAGGTACATACTCAAGTATTATGGGTGTAATGATATAATGTCTGGGTTTTGTCCCTAAAATATGCCACCGAAAAAACAAAACAAAACAAAACAGGTGTGGAGTAGATAAAACAAAGCTTCCAAGATGTCGACGATTGTGGATTTGGAAGGTTCGGGATATGATTCTATTTTGGTGTATGTTGGAGAACTTCCATAATAAAAGGGAAAACACGAAACAGGCCTTTTTCACGAGTGAATAACATCCTTGAAAGTAAACGGATTATATAACACATTTACACCCTCCTTCCAACTCATATTTTAAAAGATGCATATTTACATCTAGGTAGCACACACACTCCCTTGCTGCGACGGGTTGGTAAAGCCGTTGGGCACGTGTCTTAGCACTGGTCACACGTCACCACCGAGCACAGTGCACACGCCAGGCGCTGTGCTTAGTGACTTCATACAATATCCACTGGATGCCTGCAACCGCCTTTTGATCCAGGCTCGATTATCATCCCCATTTACAGGTAAAGAAACTGAGGCTCGCAGAGGCGACGCAGTCCTCTCTGTCATCAAGACAGAGCATGTGTCTGCGTGGGGACCCAGACTCAGGCCGCCCGCCTCGGAAGGCCGTGTGTTTAACCGTTACCTGCACTGCCAGGTAGGTCGGTGGCAGTGTGAATGTGCTCACACACAGGCTGTAAGGAATCGAATGTGGCGGATCGCCTGCGGGCTCCTCCCTGGCACAGCCCTGCGGCTCGGGGCCAGCCCATGCTCAGCTCAGCTGCAGCGCGGGTCGGCCAGGGATCAAGCTGCTGCCTGAAGCAGGGGAGGGCAAAGCGCTGCCCAAGGACGAGGCGCAGGGACCCGGCAGGTGTCTCATCCACGACAGCGTTCTGCCACCGCGCACTTGTTTATCTTGCAGCCATACAAAAATAACGCATGGTCTGCCCTGTCTGTGCCTTCCGACGCCTGGCTGCATTTTGCAAGGCTTTGATTCAGTTTTCAATCATTCACCAGGCAGTGCCTCTCGCCCGGTGCGGTGGCCGGGGTGGCGGAGGGGGTGGCAGGGGGAGTGCGGGTGACAAGGAGCGGGAGCTTGGAGGACGAGCACCTACAAGCGGGAAGTAGCCCGCTGCAGCCCAGCCCCGCCCCATGAGCTCATCCCTGGCAGTGCAAATCCGGATGACATCATGGTCTCCCCCTCCAGCCCACAGCGGGAGGGCGCCCGCTGTTCCTGAGCTCGGGAAAAATTAGCATCGGTATTTCTAGCTGTTCCCGAGGAAATGGCATTTTATTCAAAGGTGTCGTGGGAAACAAAACACATCGCCTGCATTATATCAGCTTCTGCGTGAAGGGAAGACAGCTTATCAGCGAACAAGTCACTGACCACGGCCCCTACCAGACAACGGAGGGAAACGGCGGCCGGTTACAGTGCCAAGAGGGACTCTCAGCTTGTGTTTCTTCAAAGTTGTTTAGCCCAAGAGTAGATTTAAAAAAAAAAACCTACCATGGCAATGACATTAGATCATATTAATAATTATGATCATGTGTTTAGCTCTTGCTGTATGCTAGGAACTATGCTAAATGTTTTACAAATATCACCTAAATGAATCTCTTTTTTATAATCCTTGCAAAGTAGCAGACATGTCCCCCCCACCCCCAAATATTTTTCAGATGAGCAAACCGAGGCCCGGAGAGGAAGGTAATTTGCAAGGTTGCACAGCAGCACCGGGCAGAGCCGGCTGGACTCTGGTCCCACACCTGCACCCTTCATCACTGTGCCACATTGCTCCACGGGCTGGACAGCCCTGCTGGCTGTGTGGCGAGGTTTACTGACAGCTGAGTAGAACACGGAGGAGGGGACTGTTCCCACCACGGAGTCACAGGCGACCGAAGCTGGGGAACCGGCTGACCTGGGGTCTCTCGCTCGTCAGACCCCTACCTGGTAGAGGGGACAGGCCCGGAGGTGGCGTTTATTAGGAGCCCATTATGAAATGACGGAGAAGCTCTCACTTGGTCTCTGGCCCCACGTCCCCAGCACAGCTCCTAAGCCTTGGGGTTTCCTGCATGATAGGAGCATTGTTTGTTCTAATGAGGTGACTCTGGGGGGGCCCCGGGTGGGGGCTGGGTGGGGGGGCTGGTCACCAGGAGACAGGCTTGAACTCTCCAGCCTCCTGATGCCCAGCCTGCAGAGAGCAGAGAGGGACTGCATAATGGGTCATGCCTGTGTGGAGAAAGCCTGGCCCTCGAAAGGGTGGGGTCCTGGGAGCTTCGGGGTGGGCCTGGGAGCTGCCGGGCTTGGGGAAGTGTGGTTCCAAGTGCACTCTACGCTGGCTTCCGCTTCGTCCCGGTCCCTGGTGTGTAACAGCCCCGCCCCGCCCCATGAGTCTTCTAAAGAGACAGCCCCAAAGTCCACGCTCACCAAACGCCTCTTAACAACATTCAGCCTGGTGTCCACATCTGAGTAAAAAGCTTCGCTGGGCTGTGATGAGCCCGCTTAGCCCGGGAGCTTCCTTTGCTCATGAACTGCCCAGGCAACAAAACAGAAAGGTCAATTATAAAAAAAATAAGATACGATAAATACATTTAAAAATTTTTTTAAAAGTTTTTTTTTTAAAGGTCGGAATGCACTTTGGCAGAGACCTGGCCCCCGGCAGAGTGTTTCCTCCCTCGGGCTCTGCAAGAGGATGAAACAACAAACTCTCCTACGTTAATTATAGGTTCCCATTTCAGGGCTCCATGTTTCCTGCCTGAAATATGCAGACCTTTTTCCTCATCAAATAAAGGATATTTAAACAAATCGGTAACTTTTTTCTTAGATGCCTTAAGCAGATAATTCGCTGAGACTCGTCGGCAGTGAACGTGGCTTTGGTGCTTGACGCTTGACAGAGAGAGAGAAAATCTAAACAAGAAAGAAGGAATCCAGTTCAGAGCACTAACCGAGCAAAACACCGACTGTCCTTTGGGACGCAGCCCGCCAACAGTCTGCTTGGCCACCGTAAGGTCAATAGAATTATCCTGCGGTTTCTCTGCCTGGTTGATAAACGCCTTTAGTTAAAGATTGCTTCATTCTTTTCAAAGAAGGCTATATAATCACATGCTATTTCAGTGAACAGTTTTTGAAACTTTTTTTTGCAACACATTTTCCCCAATGCGTAAAGTCGATCCTTTCTTATACGGCAGACACCCAGACGGCTCAGGTGGCTGTCCCACCGTCTGGTTTAATTGTGCCGCTCTGCCTCCCTGGGAGGCAGACGCAGCAAGGCCGTGAAGGGGGAGCCCTCTAACCGTCTCTCCCCACCCTTCCTGTCCTTGTCCTACGTGCTGTGCAGATGGACAGATGGAAGCAGTACAAGGTAAGGGCCAGCTCCGGATACGGCCCACACGCTGACAGACTCAGGGAGGTCTAGCAAAGCCCTGCGTGCAAGACGATGCTCATCAGATCAACTACCCTGCACAACATCTTCCTTCTTCAGCCTTCTAGCAAAAAGCGTGTTCGATGCCACATCCGGCTTCCCTCCTCCATTCAAAGCACTGTCTGTCACCCGCAGCAGCAGAGAAGGAGGGGAGGCTGGGTCCTCCCCCATGTCCACAGCTAGGAGGCTCCCAAGGCGAGACCCTCACTCATGGGGAAGAGGAAAAAGCCTCCCCATCAAACAGCATGGGGCATAAGGACTCAGCAGGGTTCACAAAAATTCTTGAGGGTGTGTCTCTGGGACAGTAGCGAGTAAATATCCTCACGTCCCACTAAATAAATATGGACTAAAATGTGGACTGGGAAGAGAGAAGCACGTGCCGGGGATGTTCGGGGAGTTTCAGAGCTGAGCTGGCGGCTCTCACAGTCGCCCTGAGCCACCCTGCACACCCTCGTCTGGCTGCCCGGGTAGCCGGAGCCGACTGTGGCCAGCACAGTGGGCTGGGTGGGATCAGCACACTGGGATTCGAATCTTGACTCTGCCTCCCACTACTCACGCGACCTCCGCCAGGCGACGTGACCTCACGGCATCTCACGTGTAACACGGGGGTACCAGTGCCTAACTGCATAGGGTCGCGTGAGACGTGAATGAGATCGTGAACTAGTGTGACATGCGTATTAGCACAGGGGATGGTCCGGCACAGGATGGCTCTTCTAATGATCTAAACCTCCCTTTCCAATGGTCTTACGACCAAAGGATAGGAAGCTGTCACTGTAATTTAAGGGAAAATGTGAGGAACTTTCATGACAAGGTCAAGTGAGTGGCTTCCAGGCTGTGAGATGTGGAGATCTTTCTAGACTTGGAATGTAGCTAGTCTGCATGGAGATGTGTTGTGAGTGTAAAATAAACGCCAGATTTTGAAGACTTATTTTGGAAAAAAAAAAAAATCTAAAAATCTCATTAAGAATTTTAAAATATTATTACGTGTTGAAGTGATAATGTTTTGGATGTGTTGGGTTAGATAAAATATATTATTAAAGTTAACTTCGACTGCTTCCTTTCACTTTTTAAAATGTGGCTCCTAGAAAACTTAAAATACATATGTGTCTCGCAATTTATGATTTCTTTTGGACCGCACTATTCTGGAACACCGAAGCGGCTCTTCACTGAGTTACACACTAGGGCCGTGAGAGAGTCAGCGCGTCTCCCCAAGGTGCTGCGTGGAAATCACTCAGGCAGAGGGGGACTCGAGCCAAACGTGCCACGAACTGCTAATCGCATCGTTAACTATCGTCTCCCCTGCTGCAGTGTGTAATCACTTGTGAGAGCAAAGAGCTTGGGGACTTTCAGATCCTGGAGAATTTCAAATATCCGTTCAGAAACCTTCTTGTCATCCCTGTTACATCTGTCATGATCTAATCTGGCTGTAATTTCGTGCATGATGTTTTTATCACAATCTCCAAATACACCTGTCGATACACAGAGCGGGGGAAGGGTGATCTTTGCTTAAAACAGGATGCTTAACAATGGACTGGTTCTTCTACGGGTGGGGAGGTAACGGGAGGACACATGTGCTCCAACTGATATTAAATACTCAACTAGCTAATTTTACAGTTTATTTAAACCAGAGGATAAACAGTTAAAGGGGAGACCCACCCCTTCCACTGCCGCCTCCTCGTGTAAGGTTCCAGTTTCTCCCTGAATTTTTCTATAATATACTTTAAGTACAGGTATCATCTCAATATACTTGATGTGAAAAATTAAAACTCTCAAATTCGTAATTAAGAAACTAAGGTATTGGACTTCCTTTTGAGTGCTTGTGGAATTTTAAAGCAGTGCTTCGGGATCATTTTGATGGCGGCCCCCACTTTTGCAAAGCCCTTGTTTACTGTTTTGAGCCACGAAGATAGTCACGATAAAGAGAGAAATCTGTTACAGGAATTTCCGGAGCACAGAGGAAAATTCCTTGGTTTTGGTTGATAGGGCCATGGCAATCATGCAGCTAAGTTCCAGAAAAACAATCTGGAGGAAAATTTAACGACAGGTAGGAATGACATTTTCCATGAGAAATAACACTATGTGTCGATCATGTCCAGTATCTTAAGAGATCAGCCTCCCACTTCGACCCAAGTTTTAAATAAGAGAGAAGCCTTACACTTATAATAAATGAAATACTCTATAAAACGTATCATCTATTTTGCTAGAAAGCATTTGTATCACAGTGGGAGGGATTCCTACACATCAGTGTGTCCCTGAAAAAAATTACTTGGCAGGGTACAAACTCAGAACGAGTAGCAAATAAGCCACAGAGATCTAAAGCACAGTATAAAGAACACAGACAATAATGTTGCACTATAACGATGTCATATGATAAATATCACATTATAACAAATAAATGTATCAAAGTTAAACGCTTGATATGCTTAACTTTGATACACAAAGGTATCAAAGTATACTTTAAACTTATACAATGTGATAGGCTAAATTTATTCAATAACAATTACTTTGTAGTTGCTCTTGTGAGCACTGCCAAATTCCACATATCAGGTTACAGCTGAAAAAAGACCGTACTTCAAAATAAAGTGGGACAGGCACTCCGAGCCAAGCCGACTCTAAAGACAGAGTGTGCGCGACAGGAAGAGCTGGCCCTTTGGACAGATAAGGAAAACATCAAAATCGTCTCAAGCACTCTTAGCTGATTAAATATATTTCTGTCCAGGGAAAGAAGATTTAATTTCCTAGGACAGCTCAGACTTTCTCGGGACTGTTCCGAGGATTGAAAACAGTACGATCTCTCTGGAGAACTGTTTGACAGTTTCTTATAAAATTAAACAAATATCTACTCTGTCCTTCTAGGTGTTTACCCAAGAGACCTGTCACCTCCCACAGCAAGGTCCCCGGACCGTCGTGGAGATTAATGAGATCACATACAGGAAAGCGGCTCGTACAGAGCGCACGTGGCAGGAGCTTACCGAATAATATTTTCGATCTCTTTTCAAGTTTTCGGATGTAATATAAAGAGGACAGGGCTTGCAGGGAGCAGACTTGGGTGCGTGTCCTGGTTCTGCAAGTCACCCCCTCCCTCCTTCCAACTTTGTAAGCACCTGCTCGGTGCCAAGCACTGTCCTAGGTGTTGGGGGTATCGTCTTGAATGTGATGGTCCGAGTCTTTACTCTCATGAGGTCGACAATCAAGTGTTCGGGCAAGACACTGATGTTGTTCCAACCGCCGGGCTTCTGGTTCTGGGGGTTCGGCAGTGAGCTAGCGGAACCGAAATCCTGGCTCTTACAGAACTTTGACTCCGTGGGGAGGTCTGGAGCAGCTGGACACCGAGCCCCATCTCCCGTGAGTGCCATGAAGCCCAGCACGTGAAAACTATCATTCTGACATCTGATCAATGTAAACGTTGTTGAGATAGTTTGCATCCTTTTTCCCATAAAAAGTCTCCCAAACCCGCTCTGTATTTTAAGCTGCGAGCACATCTCAGTGCCGCCGGCCTCGCCGCAAATGCTCAGCGGCCACAGGTGGCTTCCGGCGTCATCCCCGACAGCACGGCTCTCAGTGACATCTCCAAGGGCGTCTTGGAGTGCTTATGCCACGACAGATCTTTCTGTGTGAAAATCAATTTGGGAAAAATAAAAAGTGTTGACGAACTCACAGCTCTAATAAATTCTGCTCGGGAAGATGGTTCTCCTTGCCATACAGATTACTCACTTTGTTTTAACAGAACTCAACGAGAGGAGTGTTACTCCTTTTTCAGTCCCTAAGACCTTAACATCTGGACACCTTGGTGAGTGGCAAAGCCGAGGACATTCCCAAACTTCCAGCCGGCAACCCCATGAACGGTGTCGCTGCAGAGGGCGGTGAGCCGCAAGGCGCTGCTCACGCGCGTCCTGCCCTGACTGACGGGCGACCCCCGGGCCCGCCAGTTGCCCCGGTCCTGGTCTTTGCTCGTAGCGGCCAGACGAGGCTCGAAACAGCCCACATTTCAGCTTCCAGCCTGTGGGTCGTGAAGGCCTCGTCCGTCCGCATAGACGCCCGCGACTGTCCATCGCTGGAACGTCTCGGTTTCAGGGGAAACTGTCGACTGGTTTTGATCGATCGCTAACGTCGAGGCAGCTCCATTTCGGGGGCCGTAATCTGTCTTCCGCACGTCGTACTATTTCCAAATGCACATGGAAGACGTTATAATAAGTAAACTGAAAACGCGTGTACGGACATTAATTAATGTAGTAGTCTCCCCGATCCATGGAATCTAAAAGCACAAGCGGGGATTTGTGAGGTCGCTTGATGCACAGCTGTGGGCCTTCGGTGTCGCAACCACTAGTGACCAAGCTGGGCACTGCGAGGTCCCTGCTTTGCTGTCCTTGCAGTGGGCGGCTCGCTGGCAGCCAGGATTCTCCTGGCACGAGACCTTCCGCTTCACTGAGGGAGTGATCTCTGCTCAAGGGGCGCCGGGTTTCAGAGCCAACCACGTGCCGACGTTACAATTGTTCCATGTGAATATATTCGATATAGATGATTTCATGACAAACAGGCACTGGCTACTCTACATGATTTCCTCAGGCTTTGACCATAAAAACCCGATCAATGTTTATCTGCAGAGCTGTCATTTTAAGTCTCCCGCCAGGCAAAAGAGAAAAAAAAAGCGAGATAAAGCAAGCCTTCGTCGAGGAAGAGGACCGGACACAGCCATCAGACCGGTTCTCTGCATCCCCTTGAGGTAAGCTGCGTTGTGAGCCGGGGTTTCAAAGTGTATTTAGTTTAATTGCTGAGGGCGAGAAAGAGACGGGTAGGCATTTTTGAGCTCAGCTCTTTGGGCGCCGGCCTGCTCTGCTTTTGGGGAACACGGCGTCCCTTCCACCTCCCAGAACCCACTTGGGGTTAAGCAAGGCACGCACGAGGCATGAGGCGCGCTTCCCGGCTCCGCGCCGGCCATCGCCATGTGTTTCGTGATGGCCTTTCATCCTGGAGAGCAACAGCAGCCAGCTAGGCAGCGACCATGTGACCTGCCTCTTGGCTGGAGCCCCCGGGCGCGAGGCAGACCGGCCCGGCCTCCCGCTGCTGCCCCTCGCCATGGGGACGCTGGGGACAGCCTGCGGCGGAGGCCGGCCCTGCCCACGGAGGGCCGGGAGGGTCGTGCGCACACACCAGTTGCATTCGCGAGCACACGATCTTCCTGCCCACCCGGCACTATATTTAGAGCCATCTCTTGGCATGTCAACGTATATTTCTGGGCTTCCTGCCACTCAGACAAAGGAAAAAAAGGGACGAGAAACACGAGCTGGGTTTCAGGGCCGAACCCAAACAGCAAACAAGAAACGCGGCCCTCCCCGTCGACGCGTTTCTGTGTCAGACATCGCTCCTTCTTCAAAAGTGGTCGGCTCTGAGGGATGCTGTTCTCTAATGAGGTCAACGTGCCCCAGTCTCTGGAAGGATAGTCTGTGAAGAAGGGAGCAGCGAAGCAAATTTCTATGGCAAGGACAGAATGTTTTGAAAATCTAAAAGTGATACCATCCGTGCTGGGGCTGTGGACGCCCCACCCCCCCGAAACATGGGGTCGCCCCTGAGAAAAGCGCCGTCCCAAAGCTCGCCGAGTCTCCGCGCTCCAATGCAGACCCGCGGGACACGCACTCCCTGGCACTCGGCTGCTCTGCCACAAGAACACCTGGCATTTGGGAAAGTTCTTCGCTGGGAAGAGCAGAGACACGTGACACGGGCGGAGACCTAGATGCAGACACCCCGAGCCAGCACGGCAAGTCTCAGGCGAGTCCCCAGCGCCGGGGTGCTGTGCGGACCCGCCGTGGGCGGACGCGTCTCCCCGGCCTGCTCCCAAACACACGGGGCCCTTCCCGACTTCAGTCTCTCAGTGTTCTTGTCCTACGACTCTATTTACTGAGACAGTTTCAACATTTCTTTTAGGTCCGTGGCCTAGACATGGACACGAAGCGTAAGCCAGAAATAAACCTTTGTCGTTTAGATGTTTAAATCCAATGAGATTCTGGGGGTTGCTTGTTGCCACAGCAAACTGGGCCTGATCTGACGATTATAGTAAATTAGTAAACAATTAATAATAATTAGCAGAAGATGATTATGTAAAAGTCCCTCACAGGTCCTGGTACCAAGAAGGCTCCGTTTCTGGGTGGACACTCGCCATCGTTTCCGGAAGGGGGGTCTCTATCTCACGACTCCCCTTTTCTAAGAACCCAGAAAACGTCTGGGACGTTTGACTGTAGTACACACTGGACTTCACCTGGCCAGCAGACTCCCCATCCTGCTGCCTTTGATGAAGTAAGTTGCCATGCTGGGGAGGCCCACGTGGCAAGTAGCCGATGGCTACCTCTAGACACACACCGGCTAGGAACGGTGGCCCTCAGTCCAACGACCCGAAGGGTGGGGAATCCTGCCAACACCCACATGAGTGAGCTTGAGGGAAGGTCCCTCCCGATGTGAGGTCCGGATGAGACGTCGGCCCAGCCAACCCCAAAATGCAGCCCCACGAGACCCTGAGAGGCGCCCAGATTCCTGGCCCACAGGAACCGGGAGAAAATAAACGTGTGTTAGGTCACTCTGCCGAGTCTGTGGCAATTTCTCATGTGATGATAATAACTCAAACATGTGGTGAAAAGGGACATTTTGTGTCATGGACCTTGATGGTGTTCTCAAAGAGCTGATACCGAAAATTCCAGCTGTGATTTTCAATCTCCATGGTTGTATCATTAAAAAATAATGGATACCAGTTTTTGAGCACCCACTGAGGGCCAGGCAAACGTGAGCACAGTATCAGGGATTGGAGGCCCCATTCACCAAGGAGGAGTTCATAAGTGTAGTTATGGCACATACAGAAAATATTAGGTATTAATTTCATTTAACGATTTTGGGCAAAGGTTAGTGGACTTTACCATTTTATTGTCTGCACAGTGTTCTTTTATAACCATGTTTACAAAGAGATTCTCCTACTTCTCAGCCTTTTTGCCGCTTTCAAAATTACCTCTCGAGCAGAGGCGTCGAACCACTTTTTCTAGTGGTTCCTTTGCTTACAGCACGAATTTTCAGAATAAAGTGCAGCATAGGGGATACAGTTGATAACATTATAATAACGAGGTACGGGCACTAGGCTTATCAGGATGATCACTCTGTAAGGCATAAAATGTCGAGTCACTATGTTATATACCTGAAACTAATAGAACATTGTATGTCAACTGTAACTGAAAAATAAATTTTAAAAATAACAGGATACCTGGGTCTACTAATGACCTGGAGCTCCAGAAGATACCAACTTGGCTTCCCTGAGCTTTTCTTGGACAGTTTAGCTCTCTCGAAATCTCTATAGCAACCCCAGTGCCCAGATACCCTGGGAATAAATAAACCACATCAAAGCAAGCAGAGATTACGGCCCAAGGGCAAGTGCGTCGCAACACAATCTTGGAGTGTAGATTATGTAGCAGCTGCAGGATAGAGTGAGGAGAAAAATATTATCTTTGAGACAGTTTCAGAAACATGTAACAGAAGTGAAAACAAGCAGTGGGTATGTGTGATTTACTCAGACGTGGGGAAATGAGGCTCTAACACTGAGAAACCAGCCATCGCACAAAGCCAACTGCATGTTTCCCCTTTCAGATGCCTTAAAAAGAAACCAAGCTTTATATGGCATGTCCCTTTAAGTATATCTCCCATAAGAGATCGCCTCTAAGAGGAAATACAAAGGCGAAGTAGGAAAAATCCGCCTGTTTCTACCAGGAGACGGACATCACTAAATCATCGTAACTCATACCTTTCTCAGCTCTCATATGAATGTCCTGTCCATCATGGAAAGTTCAGTACTCGCCAACGATAAGCCACGTTCTTTTTTATTTTTCTTTTCTAGGTGGAGCTCATGGGTTTGCTTTGAGCCAACTCCTTACTGATTCTCATTGGATCTCTTAAACCAATATGACATCTTTAACAATACGTGTGGAAGGGACTAGGCAATAACCTGAGGTCCAGTCTTCTTCGGAACCCTAACTGGACCGCACAGAGCTGACATCAGGAAGGGCGGTTAGCACCGCACGCTGTCCCACTCGGTTCTGTCCAGTGCTGTGCTGGACCAGCTCGCAGTAACTCATGAAGGGCGACTATTAACATCTCTTTCGACTCCATGTTTAGAGGTGTCATGTTGATTGACACTGACCAAGTAAGGGTATTTACATCAGAGAAATCATCAAATGATACAAATTAGGGCTTCCTTTTTTCTTTCTATTCTTTTTTTTTTTTTTCCTGGAGAGCTAATTGCTGGAAGGTAACATAATTTATAAAGTCGTTTTCAACAAGTACTTTTTCAGCGTTTCTAGAGTAGATCAACGTAGACAATACTCAGCTTGCAGTGGACCTGCACAGTCTGTGTACAGATGGGGTCAAATCTCCATCAGAAAAAATTTTTGAATAATAACCGTCACTTAGTGGAATATCCAAATACATCATTCTCTGAGAATATATTTCCTCATTCTGCTTCCTGATTTATTCCAAGTGGTAAAAATGATAGGGTGGGAAAAATGAGAAAATTATACAGCAAGAAGCACAATAAGATCGTTGTTTGAATATCTATCTTTCTGGACAATTCTCGAGAGAAATGGCAAGCGATGAAAACTGGCTCTAACACGCGGATAAAAGCCGCCTCGCGGAATTCCTTCTCTCTTTAAGGGGAAAAGAGATATACTATAGAGAGTAAAAACTTTGCTAAGAGAATGAATATTTATCTTAATGATCAAGAGGAGCTCACAGAACTGGCTTTAAAAAATATCATTTGTATTCTGCGTGTAATTTTTCAACATTTTTAAACGTCAAATTTCAAAATAACTTTTTTCATGCACTCTCCATAATCCTTATTTTTTATGACTGCACAGTATTCCTTTGGGCACGCTAGCGTAATTCACTAAGTGGTCCATTACTGCTCACCATTTAACTCATTTGCCACATGTCACTTTTGTAAATAATGAGTGAGCAAGTTTCCGGACACAGTTTCACCTTACCCACTATTTTGGATTATTTACGAAGCTAGAGCCTGTGAAGCAGAATTACTAAATTGATGCTATGATGATTTTCATGACTCATAATAAGGACTGCGAACTTACTGTCCAGCTTTGTAATGTCATCAGCGATGTGCGAGGTCGGGCTTGTCTGCAGCCTCTCCAGTCACCGTCATTTTTTTAAGTGCTCTTCGAGTTGTAATATCAATTCTTTAATTGACAATGACTTAGCAGTTGTTCATTAGTTTTATTTATTTTGTGAATTGTCAGCGGTTGACCTTTGCCATTCACTTCCTGGGGTTTGGGGATTTTAAAAAAATTATTATTTTTTTCTTTTCCTTTTTTTAAATTCAATTTTTACTCCTAGTTTCAAGTATACCAAAATTAATTTTAACGAATTCTTTACAACCAGAAAACATTAACCTGCAAATTGTTTTTCAAAATCGGTTTTCAAATATTTTTTAATGTAATAAGGTTTTAATTTTTATATAGTTAAAATTTCTGATTCTTTTCTTTGTGATTTGCTCAGTTTATTCTAGACTTAGACTGTCATTCACTATAATTCTGTTTTTTTAAAAATATTTATTTATATTTTTTACTTTCTATCCTATATAATTTAGTTTAGCATTTGTTTTGAGAGGAAGAAAAAGTTCTTTTTTTTTTTTTTTTTTTGGAAAATTGCTAAGAATTTTTATCCCAATATGATGATTTCATGAATAATTCTGCCCTTCCCTACTCATTTATCATGTGAGAAATTCTTACTTATTTCAGGTCTATTGTCTCTTTCATCCATTGATTCCATTTTGCCTCGGGCCATTACTGTTTTGATAACTGTAGCAACATGGCTCATAGCATGCAGTCAGCAACTGCTGGAAACGAGGGGCTAGTAGCCCTCGTTACTAATTTTCTATAATTTTCCCCATATTTTCTAAAACAATATTAAATATGAAGATCATAGTGCTCACTCTGTCCTCTTATTTGAAAGACACTGGGTAAAGATGCTTCTAAAAGAATCCCCCAAAGCATTTTGAAACAAAAGCGGCCTTGCCGAAAGCACAACGACTTAAAAACCAGACAAGTGTTTTAATTTATGACTACTTGATTAATGGAACACATTTTTATATTTTAAAAGTTTGTTTAGTTTTTGATACACTTCATATTATCTATTTCGGGCCAAAGCCAGAAGTTTCATTTAAAAAAGCATCTAAAAAATAATAGTAATGTATGCACTGAGAAAATAGAAAATATTTTCATTACTTTGTGTCTAGAATCAGAAGCACGTACTTACAGATAATGCCCAGGGTGTAGACGAGTTACAGAGTCACTTACAAAACAAAGCGCTGGTAGCGACCCTGCCCGCCACGCTTAACCCCTGCCCCCCGCCTGCCCTGTTTCTGCCTCCACACACTGCTGCCCTTCCATGTCTGACCCTTCTCGGGAAGTCCCAGTAAGATCTTTCCTATGTCGCGGCCCCCTGCAACTTACAAGGCAAGACAGGCCATGGCAAAATCGCACTATGAGAAATGAGATGAAATGAGACTGAACATACATTCAGTTCCTTGGATCTTAAAATCACAGAAAAAAACTTAAGTTTCCCGTAGAATCTCGCAAATGTCCGTCTACATTTTCACCCTTCATGCTCCTCCGAATAAACTTGTTTTGCTTTCCTCCTCAGCATTAAGAATAAGAAAGTTACACCTTGCTGGCTTTTGGGGTTTGTTTTGCCTCGTTTTGTTGCGTGGCGCCGAGTGGGTGGCAGCTTCAGCTGTCGCAAGGGTTAGGGGTCACCGGCACCTGTATGACGCAGGCTAGGAGGGGAGGTAGATGGATGCGGAAGAAGGACAAATGGAAAAGACTCGGCTTTTGGAAACCTCAGGGCAAAAGCAGCAGCTCTGGAGAAAGGTCAGCAATCGCCGGTCAAGACCAAGTGAGGGCCAGGCCAGCGCCAAGGCCAAGGGCAGTTCCGGGAGCTCAGGGGCGGGCAGTGGTGCTTTCCTGGGAATGTGCTGTGAGTGCGGCTCATTCGCTTGACGTGCTAACGGAGTGTTCTATGCGGAATGCTGCAGTAACTAAAAGGGAGGGACGGGTGGCCGTCGCTCAGCGTCTGCAGCCTGGACTCGGGGCACGGACCGCCCCCCAGAAACGGCGATAACTAATCTCATCGGGCTGTTGTGAAGACTAAATAGATTAATAAAATAATGCATTTGGAACCACGCTTGGTGCATTGTAAGTGCTATAGATGCATCGGTTATTTCTAAAATCATTAAACTTATTATTCTTTAGGCACCAGAGAGGTCCAGTGTGGGTTGAATGAGAAACCCCATATACCAGAGACCTCTGGGTCTCTTCCGAAGGACACTGACTTAATCTGACAGCGTCCCTAAAATCTAGGCAGCTTCTGCTTTCAACCGGTAGGCTTTCCAAGCCCACCCACATGGAGAGAGTGGGAGAGAAAGGTGGAGACGGTCTCTCTGGTTCTCTGGGAGACGGGCGGCCGGCCAGGCGGCAGGATGCTCTGGGTAGATCCCTGGGCACGGCAAAGACTGGGAAAGACTGTGTATTTAAGACTATTTTTTATTGCCAATGTCTTACACTTCAACTACATTATGGGTTAAACTGGCTTTTTAAAAACATTATCCGTTCTATAAAAAAGAATGAAATCTTGCCATCTGCAGTAACATGGTTGGACCTAGAGGGTATCGTGCTGAGCAGAGTAAGTCAGACAGAGAAAGACAAATGCCATATGATCTCACTTATATGTGGAATCTAAAACACAAAATAAATGAACGAACAAAACAGAAACGAACTCACGGATACAGAGAACGTTTTGATGGTCGCCAGATGGGAGGGGGGTCGGGCGGGTGGGTGAAAAGGGGGAAGGATTAAGAAATACAAATCGGTAGTTACAAAATCGTCACGGGCTGTAAGGTACAGCATAAGAAATATAGTCAATAATATTGTAATAACTATGTATGGATTCAGATGGGTACTAGATTTATCATGGTGATCACTTCATAGGTTATATAAATGTCTAATCACTATGTCGTACACCTGAAACTAATATAATGGATGCCAACTGTAATCGAAAATAAAAAATTATTTTAAAAAACATTATCCCTTGAAGTTTACTTAATAACTTTGCTTCCACAGGGACAATGTACATTGAATTCCAGAATCGGTGATTCATAAATAAGCATAATTCATTTGCTGGCAGTTTTAGGGATGTCTGGAAGCATTTTAACAATACCTAAGGGCAGCCCACACATAGGATTGCTGGGTAAAATTCCATGGGACTTTCAGAGAGCAAACTCCTGTGGGTGAGATCAGGCCAGACACCAGAACCCAGTGTCAGACAGTCAGGTTCCTCCTTTATAAAGCCGCAGCCTCTGCACGGGGAGGACCCATCGGGCATTGCGATGCGGCTGTGAGGCCGAGCTCCATGATTACGCAGCTCCTCGGAAGCTGGTTCCACATCTGGTCACAACCCAGATCTCTGTCCACATTCCCTGTCTACTTCCTACCGTGACACCCAGACAGAGATTGGGAAAACATGCTTTACATCCTCTTTGGAGCCATGTTCACAGCTTCGAGACCACCCACCTTCTCAGCTGGTCCCGTCTTGGGGTCTGCCAGGGCCAGGCACCCCCGCTGAGAGTTCTCGGGGCCTAGAACCCCCAGTCCCACCGCCGAGTTTGTTAGATCACGGATCAGGAAGCAAGAACAGTTTTCCAGGCCCATTTTAGTGGGATTTGCCACCAGGGTCTTCTTCGTCCTCACAAGCCTCCCTGGAGTCTGAAGAGAAAGCCATGAGTCACCAGTTCTGACGGGCAGCACAGGCCATAGCTCCTGCTCTCACCCCAGGCACTTGCTCCTGTCCGCGAACTTCGTAACAAGGCAGGTCTCTACTCTTTGGTCACTTCGGGCCACTTGGCGTTTGGCCACGAGCCAGCTTGCGTGATAGAAATGACTTAAAAAGGAAAACCCCTTTTAACCACCAACTATCCTCTTTATGAAAAGAAATCCTGTAGTATCGACGCATCATATCGTGACAGGATCTCTAATGATGCTCGCATCCAGTGAAGACAGAAGTCGGTTTGTCTATGTTGGTTAAAGATATGTCGTGCCTAGAACTGACAAACGTGGGGGGGCCAAACGAAGAACTCGGGTCACCCGTTTCTGGTCTCAGAATTTGGGGATTCACACTCTGCGAGTATTTATTTAGTTAGTGCCTACTTATCAAAGTCCTTGTGTTAGCCGCCCGGAAATGGAGATAAAAACAAACAATAGGCAAACATTGTACGCTTCCTGTATTCCGGGTCCTTTACATGCATTTGCTCATCTGATCCTCCCAAAAGCCCAGGAAGGAGGGGGTGTTATTATTATTACACCCATTTATGATGCAGAAACCGTAGCGAGTCTTAAATAACGTCCCCAAGGGCACACAGCCAGTACGTGGCCGGAGCAGTCCGGGCGTGTGCTTCAGAGCCTGGTTCTGAGCCAGCGTGGAACTCTATCTTTCGTAGTCCCCGACGTGAGGAAGTTTCCTTCCAGAGCTGTGACAATGCAGGCACCGACATCAGGACACTAAGGCAGACGCGAGGTGGGATGCACGCAGGGACCGTGAGGGAGAAGGGAACGGAAGATGCCACGGGCCACAGGACTGCAGAAAGCCTCTCAGTCCAGGCTCGGAAACGTGTTCCGAAGTCTTCAGAGAGTAGGGCGCTACCGTAAATGTCTAAGCAAGGGATTCCCACAGGCAGAACGGAATCAGAACGGGACCAGGAGGCCTGGAGAGCTCAGGAGCTGGAAGCTGAAGGGTGGCTGGGGCAGGAGAACCATGGCCTCTGTGCTGGGTTAAAGGGTGGCCCCCAAAGCTATGCCACGTCCCAATGCCTGCGAACTGTCGGCGCTACCTCATCTGGAAAAGCTCTCCACAGATGCAATTAAGTTAAGGACCTTGAGATGAGATCATCTTGGATTATCTGTGTGGACCCTAAATCTAATGACAAGAGTCCTCGTAAGAGAAAGGCAGAAGGAGATTTGACACAAAGCAGAGGAGGCAATGTGGCCAGGAAGGCAGAGATTGGAGTGACGAGGCCACCAGTCAAGGAACAGCGACAGCCACCAGACCCTGCAAGAGGCAAAGAATGGCCTCTCCCCAGAGGTCCCCAGAGAGAGCGATGCTCTGCTGGGTTCTGGACGAATGGCCCCAGAATGATGCGAGGATAAATTCTGGTTGTTTTAAGTCACCTGATTTGGATCAGCAAACATTTGGTCCTGTCCAAAACATCCATGGAGACATTTGTTCCACGTCCAAATGTCCTTTTGGTCATATGCAGTCCTGTCCAAAATGTCCATGGAGATGTTCGGTCCATAATTCATTAAATAGTACGAATGCCGAACTTCATGAAAATTTCATTTACATCATTTTGATGGTAATTCGTGATGAATTTTGGAACAAATGTCTCCACGGACATTCTGGACAAGACCAAAGGTTAAGGGCCTTTTGACATGGACCCAAGATCTCAAGGGACATTTTGCACAGGACCCAATGTCCCACAAAGCCCAGTTTGTGCCAATTCGTTATGGCAGCTCTAAGAAAATAACACAGCATTCTTACCATAAAACAGAGAGGTTTGGGAGAGCGCCGATTTGGAGAAGTGCTTAGAAACGGATCAACGTAATTTACAGGTTGTAGAAAAATTACGGCACTTGGGACAAAGGGACAGTCAGTTGGGCCAAGAAAGCAGGGCCGGATCTCTTCCTCTGCCACCTCCCGAGCGCGTCATCACAGTCTCGTTCGGTGCTCGTCTCGATGTGGCCTGCGGGAGACGGAAATGCACGTCTCCTACCCGTCTCCGGGTTCCTGTGCGCTGGGCTGGGCTCGAGATCCAGTTTCTAAAGCATCTCGGGCGAGCCTGAGGCAAGTGACCCTGCAAACTTTTCTAGACAGGGCCAGAGAATACATGCAGAATCAAGGGCTCTGGGGCAGGGGGCGCGCAAAGTCTCTGTCGCGAGCACTTGAATCTGCCGAGGTGGCAGAGAAGCAGCCGCTGACAGCGACAGACAGAGAGCGGCCATGTCCCATCACGCTGTATTATGCGCACTGAAATGTGAATTTCACAGAATTTTCGTGGGTCATGAAATATTCTTTAAAAATTGTTTGTTTTTTTTTCCGTCTCAACCGCTGAACAATGTACAAAAACAGGTGGTGAGCCAGATTTGGCCCGTGGGCCAGAGAGTTTGCCAACCCCAGCTTCGACACACTACAGTGTGCAAACTGCTGCTTTAAATGCGAGGGCTGAGACTTTCATAGCCAGTGGTTCGCCATGAGGCGGCGGGACGGGGGGCGGGGTGCGGGACAACTGATGCACCAGACACAAGGCGCAACCACACTGCTGAAGGGGTGTCACCCACGGGAATGCGACCCTTCAGTCATGCCGTGGACTTAAAGACAGACTGAGGGCCACTGTGCCGTCGTGACGGGCGACCCCAGTGCATGGCTGCAGCCTTCAGGAGAGAGCCTGGGTGCCACTAGTTAAGCCCTGCCCCCTTCTCTCTCACTGAACAATGTCCCAGACCACGCAAGGGACGGGGAGGGGGATGACGGAGACAGGCTCATATCCACTCTAATTTCCAAGGCCTCACTCATAAACTGCGGTTTGTTAAATGCAATTGGTAACAAATGACCATCGATGTATTTCATAATGTTGGTTTGCAGCTCCCGACAAAAATATCAGAGAATTGTTGCTCCGTTAGAGGCAGGTTGCCTCTCCCTCCCCAGACAGTCGGCACCGCCGTCCTGTCTCCAGCTTTGAGTGGGCCCGGTGGGGAGAGATTTATTTACGAGCTTCCTCTACCTGGGCCATAGACACGAACGACAATGGCGTCACTCAGCTCCATGCAGAAGCGAGATTCAATAAGATGTCAACAAGCTGGAGCTCTGGGCTCCAAATCACACGCTGAAGTTGAACCAGGACAAATGTAATTGTCTGCATTTACATTTAAAGAGATTCGATTATGAAGGCTCGCCGCGGAGGACCGCTTTCTGAGGGCCGCAGGATGTGTCGGTTCGGAGGATGAAGGCCTGGGGGATGCTTTTAACTCCGTCTCAACGAGGCCAGCGGGGTGGGCTGCTAAAGGACCTAATATAATTTTTGGCTGCATCGATGCAATCACAACGGCCAAACGCAGACAAGAGCTCACTGTACCCTGAAATAATCAGGGGACACGTGCAGTCCTCAGCAGCCCTAGGCGGTGGGTTTTAAAGGCACATTAACACAAAATAGTAGGAAAGGTCTTTGGCAGAGGGTAAGCAGAGGAGGAGGCCCGGAATGAGAGAGACACCGAGAAACGGATCCTCCCGAGCACGTGTGAAGAGGCTGGAATGCTCAGCAGTGCTTTTGAGGAAATACTTGGAAATATTTGTAAATGAAAGAAATGTCACATTTTGAAAGGTAAAGCACACAGTCAAAGCACGAACGTCCGCAGCGTCCACGTTTGGACTTGAAGGTAATCAGACAGCACGTGATGCGTGCTTCCTCGGGGGCGAGCGCGGCCGCCAGGACCCAGGGACGGACGTGAGAGTCGCAGAAGCAAACCTCTGGCTCGCCCGTCCCGCCCCGAGGGGGTGAGCGTGTCCCGCCATCAGAGTGAAGCCGGCGCATGTTTAACTCCTACTACTCGAGTCTCTTCTCCTGGTTCTCACTCCACGTCCTAGCAGCCCGGTTAACTCGGGCATAATCAGACTTGCATTCGGTTTGCCCAAAGGGAGAGGATGCAGGATATTTCTTATTGGTATTTTTTAAAAAATTAATAAACTTTATTTCTTAGAATAGTTTTAGGTTCTTAGCAAAATTGAGTGGAAAGTACAGAGTGGCTCCCTGTCTGTCCCCTCCACCCCAGGTACACCCCACCTCCCCAACATCCCACACCAGGGTGGACGTTTGCTACCATCGGTGAACCTACGACGACACAGTATTATCACCCTGCGGTCGTCGTTGACATCAGGGTTCACTCCTGGTGCTGTACACGTCGTGGTTTCGGCAACGGTGTGATGACATGTGTCCACCGTTATAGTGTCACACGGAGCAGTTTCACCGTCCCATCCTCTGCTCTGCCCTTTCGTCCCCACACCCCCGGTCCTTGCTAAGCACTGAACTTTTTACTGTTCCCTTGAGCACCTCCTCCCTGAGTCCTAGAATCAGGCATTTTTCCAAGCCTTGGATCCTTTTACTGGAGAATGGCATGGACAGGCAAGGTCTCGGTGGTAGGTGTGCTCGTTGCTGTTGGAGTGTTGTTGCTTCTAGGCGTTCTCAGCCGACAGAGGAAGGAGATGTGTGTGTGTGCGCACCAACCCACGTGCAGACACACAGCTGTAACCGTGGCACCTGCCTGCACACCCGCCTCTCGCGTGAGCTGCCCCTGTGCTGAGCCGCACTCAGCTACCTGGTCACCTCTGAGGAGATCTGCCTTCTGTGTCTGCCTGAAGCCCACCAACCTTTACTTAAAAAATGGCCTGCCACGCGCACATGCCATTCCTTCCTTGCTCCAAACATGCACAGAGATTTGCAGTCTGGGGGAGAAACTATGTAAAGGATGTAATAGCTGTGTTTCAGTATTTGAGTGACTGCCACACAGGAGAGGGACAATTTGGGTTGCTCCGCCGGGTAGAACCAGAACCCACTGTATAAGTTTATGGAAGAGAATTTGAAGTTAACGTGGACGAAAAAATATGTACAAACAGAACTTCATTTTAACAAGAAATACTGCCTTCTGCAACCACATGGATGGATCTTGAGATTATCATGCTACGCAAAATAAGACGGACGGAAAAAGTTGAGAACTGTATGATTTCACTCATACGTGGGGTATAAAACCGAAAGCAACAAATGACCAGGACAAACAAACAAAAACTCATAGACGTGCACGACAGTGTAGTGGTCACCGGGGGAAAGCAGGGAGCGGGGAGAGGTAGATAAGGGCAAAGGGGTCAAAAGTATGGTGACGGAAGGAGATTTCGCTTTGGGTGGTGAACACGCAATGCAATCTACAGATGACGTAGATTGAATTGTACCCTTGAAACGTATATAATTTTATTAACCTATGTCACCCCAATGCATTTAATTAAAAAAACAAACAACATAAAAAGCAATGGGCTGGTTTTGAAAAGTCATTAACTCTGTATACATAGCTGTGCTCGGAGCTGGGTCTCTGTCAACCTGTCCCGGTGGTTTTAATGGACACTCCCTGGCAGCCATGCCTCCTCGGGCAAAAAGTCCTACCCTGTCATAAGAGCTGCTTTTTAAAAACCGGTCTTATCACCTAAACCCACGTGCTTATAGCCCAAAAGATTGGGATTTATCATCAAGAAATGAGTAAATGAGACTCCCGATTATTATTATTCAAGAGAACACATTTTCAATAAGTCCCCTTTAGTTTTTAAATATGGAAGTAAATTATACTAACGAACAGAAGAGGCTTGTTTTTATTGAGTAAGTGTGACTGAGTAGAGGTGGATAGTAATACACTTTAATTGCCAAGATTATGGCAAATATTTGCAACAACCTCATTTGAGCACGATTTTACATGTGCTGTACGCCGTGTGCGTGTTCGTCTAATGGGAAGCTTCTGGGAAAGCTTCCAAGGAAGTCATGCGATTCCGAACACCTTTCCCAGAAATGCTGCCAGAGCTTTTCCTCGTTACCTCTCCTCTTCCTCAAAAAATCGTGCGGACGGGATCACATGCTCATTTGCACGTGTGCATGCACACACATACATTTTCATACATTATCGCTTATCCTTAAATAAGCGATAAAGGTCGAATCCTGTCACCAACATGTCACCGGCAACCTGGACGTTCCAACTCAGCGAGAGAGTAACACAAAGCCACGGTCGCCAGGAGAAGGCTTCCCGTGCCGAGCTGGCAGTGAACGCAGCCAGTGCGTGCATTTACACACACGCACACACACACGCACACACACACGCACGCCTGTGTTCTCATAAACACACGGGACGAAATCATCAGAAATTTAAATGAAAAAAGTATATTTCAACTGGCTCAGAGAGAGTGGCTGAGTCATCTCATTTCTTACTTTTTTTTGACAGCGAGGCAGATTGTCATTGCCTCGCGTTCCGCCTTGCTCAGTGTGTTTTCGGCGACAGCGACCGCAGACCAGTCCCACTGTGCCGCCTGCCATTCTCCACGGCTCAGGACGGAGCCTGCGACTCACGAGTGCCGCCAGGGTGTCATGGAGAGCGAAGATAAAAGTTATAAAGGGATCCATTTCTTTAAAAAACGATCTGCATCACATCTTAATGACAGTACATTTTCCAACTAAAAACGCCCAGTTTCTTTGCCATCTCAGAGACACAATGGCCCACGAGCTTTCTCTGGTCCCAAATTAGCGGGAATTCAAGTATATTTTCAAATTTCAAAATCAAGATGTCGGCCAGCATGAATTTATGAAACATTTTATTTTTCTTAATAAAACTTCATGCACGACAATAATCGGGATTTTGCGGGAATGCCAGAACACTCAAAGCAGCCGAAAACGTCTATAAACGTGAAAAAGGAAAAGCAACGGAGGAAGACTTTACTCGGTTGAACCAATATCATCTACAATGTCTTAAAAATCTAGCAAATGCCCATCTTGAGTTAATAACTCTTTTAAGACCGTAAAAATTCACAACTTTCAACAAATCATGAAGAAAAAATAAAATAATCAAAAAAATGTGATGGCAGACACCACGCCGGCTGCCAGTTCTACACTGGGCTTCTCTTCTTTCTTACTACCAGAGTGTCTGGTGGATTTGGGATGGCAGTGGTCCCAGATTAAAAAATTACATTTTCCAGGCCGTAGAAGTGACCAAGTGACAATTCTGTCCAGTGAGATGCAGCTGGAAGGCACAGGGTGGCCTTCGGGGGTGGGAAACTGAGAAAAAGCTCTTTAAAGGAGCAAACTCCTCTCTTTACCCTTTGCTGCTGGCCCTTCGTCTTCTCTCCTCCTGGAAAAAACTGCAAAAAAGTGTGATGTCGGAAGCCACAGAAACGGTCTGAGCCTAGGAGGATGACAGTCACCTACGAAGAGAGGTGCAGCCTGAGCCTCCTGTGACATCCTGAGCTGCTTGCTGCATAAACTGTGGAGTGGTCTCTATTACCTATAAGGGGAAAACTAATTTGTTTAAGTCACTCTTAGTGCGGTTTCTATTACATGTTGCCAAACTCATTTTAACCGATAAAATAATGTTGAGCACGCGGAAGTGATTTTAAAACCCTCACTTACAAACAACGAATACACTAACCGCCACCCATTTTTAACTGGTCGTAAAGCAGACTGCCTGAAGGTCTCTACTCTGAAAATCCGCGTCCTGGCTGAGTCTGAATAAATCTGCGGTCCAGAAGGCAATGTCCTGTTTTCATTAAGAGTGCTTTAAAATGAACGTTTGGGGGACAGCGTCCAGCCGAGCATGACGTGGTGTCACACAGGGAGAACTGCTCAGGTTTTCTGGGGGGTCCACGGCTGGTGGGAATGCAAGCTTGAACAGCTTCTGCAAAGCAACTGGGCAACGGACATCAAGACCCTCAAAAAGTATGCAAACCCTCTGACCAGGAATACTTTCTCCCAGGTTTATCATTTGGAAATAGTTAAGAATGTGCCCCAGGCTTCACTGTGAGGTCACTAACGTGGGTGGCATACTCTACGGTGACCCCAGTGATCTCTGCCTCCTGGTATTTGCACACCGGTATAATCCTCTCCCCTCGAGTGTGGGCTGGTCCAGGGACTTGCTTCTAACAAACGCTTCTAACAAATCACTTCTCTGACTAGGCTCCATGAGGTTGTGACTTCTGTCTCGCTGGCAGACTCTCCTTGGCATAGGAAATGCGTGATGTCCCTTTGACACGGCAGAGGTAAAGGGTTCCTCCTGCTGAAGGGACTTTGCTGAAGCAGGCTGGCACACTGGGGAGGCCCCCGTGGCGAGGAACTGAGGCCACCTCCACCCTTACAGCTAGGCATGCAGGCCCTCAGCCCACAGCCCTCCAGGAAGTGGATTCTGCAACAATCACGTGAGCTTGGAAGTAGATGTCCCTGGTTGGGCCTTCACGTAAGGCTAACACCTTAACTGCAGATGAGTGAGACATCCCGAAGCAGCAGACCCGGCTGAGCCACGCCCAGACCCCTGACCCACAGATGCTGGCGTGCGTTCTTCTAAATCAATAGGTTTGTGCTAATCTGTTAGGCAGGACAGATAATGAACTCAGTTAACTACAGTGCTATCTGTAACAATCAATAAATGGAAACAACCAAGTGTCCACCATCGGTTGAGTAAGAACAACGCACACATACTATGTGACTCATCCATTATGATTATGATCTAGATAAATATTTATAAAATATGTCTGCAGTGCATTAGTTATGATATATGTTTTAAAAGTTCAGAAACAGTCTTGCCATGCAAAACCGTTATTTGGAATAAATATGAGATATATATGCAAATAAATATAAAAAAGGGCAAATAACACACAGTCAGGTGTTCACAGTAGTTATCGCCAAATGACTACTTCATGGGTATTTTTGGTTTTATTTCTTCCGCTTACCTATACCTACAAATTGTCGAAATTGATCGTGCCCTGCATCATAATAAAAACACAATTTTACGCACAGGAAAGAGGAAAAGTAAACCAAAAAAGGGATCACCAACAGGACGAATACCACAATCAATGAAGGAGGTTTCGCTCACTCTTTTTACCCGTCGCCTTCTGTGTGCCAGGATGGAAGGCGAGACGTTATTTGGTGCGGTTTGGCGGGGAAAGGTGACGGTCATCTCAGACGGCACGGTGCCGTCTCAGCATCAGGGGAAGGGGGGCGATTTGTCCCTACTTGCTCAATGCACTGGACGATGCACAGTATAAACAGAGGAATGGAAGAATTTCAAACAACGTTGCAAAGACTTCGTAATCGGTGCCGACGGGGAGGAAACGTTATGTAGACATCTGAAATTGATGCTTGATAGAAATAAGAAAATTGACCTCAGCTAGACAAAACTGAGAGCTACCAAATTTAAAAAAATGAGAGGCCCAGGCAGTGCGAGTACAGATAGACGAGATGCAGACACGCCACAGAGGAAGAGAAATGCATCGTCGCTGAGAAAATCTTAATACTGTTTTGGTGAGTTTTGTCTTTTTTGCTTGGCTGATCTGTTTCTTTAGAATCTAAGAAATTTTAGGACAGAAGCTTGAGTTTCTTCACTTCGACCGGTCGTATGAGGTAATACACCCAGAGAGCAGTCATTCAGAGTTTGATCCTTGTGATTGCTACCTGATAAAAACATGAGATCAAGTTGGCTGTCAAAGAAAATTGCTGTTCGTTTTGTAGCTCAACGATTCAAAAATCTTTCTAGGAAACAGCCCATATCAAAGACAAGCACCCGATATAAAAATACACTTCAGAAGGCAAATCGGCTCTCTGGGGCAGCAAGGTATCACGCCGCAAGAAACTAAGAAGTTATTTTAATTTCCCGACGCGTCTCACACATTCCCACGAAGAAAGCCACGTGACATGGTGCCGAAGCCCCCAGACGAAGGGCATCAGACAGAGACACGCCGAGGCCTTCCACGCGTGCACAGTTCACCGTAGACCCCGCCTCCGTTTGCACACACGCCAAGCCGTGTCTGGGCACAAGCCCGCAAATGGACGTCAGCAAGGTTTGAATAAGTGAACCATCGCGATAAACGAGTGACACGATTACATTGCAACAACTGACAGCTGAGGACTGGAGAGACAACTCGAGTTATTTTCCCTGTCTGGTCTCCCTGGCCCAATGAGTTAGAATTCCAAGGAACTTGTCCGTGTGAGTTTAAAACGGCGGCAGAGAGCCACAGCATGAACGCACGGCACGTCTGTGAAGCGTCGCATGGGGCTAGAAGGGCAGAGGGTGAACGTGGAACTGAGTCAGCCCGCGATCAGAACCAGCAGGTGAGTGACAGACGCGTCTCACGTCCCAGATGTGGAGAGGGCTGGCTGCTGGCGGAATCTCCCCAGCACACAGAGAGCCTACATGCACCCGGCAGACACTCGGCTGAGACAGACAGGAAGCACCAGCCCCCCGAAACGTCGAGACAATGCGAATGAATGACCCGGGGGTGTCTGAACGGGACTCGGTTTCTTTTTTTAAAAAGTGCTGTTCGCGCTGTTTCAACGTGCAGGATAAAAACGGCTCTGTGACTTGTAATATAAAATGTGAAACATAAAACAAGAGGTTATAAATCCGCGGGAGACCAATTAAAACACTTAGACTGTCATTCAAAAACATTCCACAGAACGTAATAAAACGGGTGGGAGGTTGGTTCTATTTTAATAACCGAAGACTGTAGGAATTTTATTTCTTCCAACTATCAGCCAAATATATCGAGGACTGACTGCAACATGGGAAATACACTCTTACATTATGTTAAGCAAAAAATGACATAAAATGCCTCCAAAGACTGTGTCGTGCGAGGTTAAATGGCCCTTTATCTTCAGTATTTTATAGTGATATTGATAAATAGTATTTGTGCCATTAATGTAATAATCGGATTATGTTCAGCTGCTTTCCCACCATTTATCATCATTATGAAACACGCCAGCGTTTCTCAGTGGGGGTGAACTGGCATTTGGGACGGGAGGGTAATTCATTGTGCAGGACTATTTTGCACAAGCAAAACTGCCCCCTAGACATTTGTGAGCGGAATGGCTCGGGGGTGATGATACGAATCACCCATTGAAAACGATTGATCTGGGTGGCCACAAAATGTGTGTCCTTTAAATGGCATAACCATTTGCTTCTTTGAAAAATGAATCCTTATTCAGAAACCAAATAAAGCCAGGAAATACTGTTCACGTTCCAAATCGGAGGACCTCTCTATCCAATGACACATACGAAAAGTTGCAAGGAGTAATTATAATAATGCATTATGCTAAAGTATTCATTCGTACATTGTCTTAGAGTTGAATTGGATTTATCGTTTCATTTGGAGACCCGAACCCTAAGGTAAACGCTGACTTATCCTGAGATAAGCGATGTTTAACCACGAGTCCTACTGTTTCTTGGCTGTCCCTGCTGAAAGGGGTTTTAAGAGCTCGATTCATCCAAGTGCCTAAAACATCTGTAAAAACAGATGACAAAATGAAGGTTTTTGGGTGCCAGGGGTACGCAGTCAATGGATTGGGAAATTTTGAGTCTCCTGACTTTAGGGGACGATCCTTTCCTCTAGTTTAGAAATGTTGCAATTCCAAGACCTTATAGTTTAAAAGTTAAAAACAACCTATCACCTATCACCATGATTTCATAAAAGAAAAGAAAAGCCATTCTAACTCCAAAAAAAGGTAGCAGCTATACAAAAAACTGACTGTCCCTTAGGCTGAAAACTTCATCATGGTCCAGTGTGTGGAGGCTGCATTAGACCTCTTGAATACTTCACTCATTCCTTATTTCTAGTTGTCACTGCGGGCATTCAGCCGGTGACTACTGAGGTTTTTGGTTCTTCCCTTTAAAATGCTACTGAGACGTAACTGTAAGTAATATGCTCGAACCGTAAAAATGAAATATCTTATCACTAAAGGAGGCAAAGAGTAGGTATAACCCCATCCTTCACCAACAGACCAGTTGCCTGCTATGGAAGTTTTGAGCTTGGGGACCCATCTTGTCACTGAACGGAATTATCACTGCCTTTTCAGTTGTGATCGATCCCATGCTTTCCCTCAGCACTTCTGGCTCACGACGCTGCAGCTCTGGGGAACGTGGAGAGCAAACTGAGGCAGAGAGCCCCGTTCTCCACTAAGATACTGCCCTGCCTTCCTGAGCCCACGATCAGAAACAACATCAACTCAACTGCAGGGTCTTTGGAAGAATCAAGGGGCACCCAGCCTCGATCTGACATCTCATCTTAGATAACACGGAGGATGTTACTTGGGAGTAATTTCAGTCAACTTAGAGAAATAAAGCCCCTGAAACTCAAGAGACAAACATTAAAACGAGAGCCCATCTTTCTCACTGTAGGATTACTAATTTTTTTCTGTGTCATTAAATCAAAAAAAAAAAAAAATTGTTCGTTCGTTTTTAGTGTCCAAAGGCACAGGAATAAGAAAACAAAGGTAAGGTATTCTATTAGTCACATTAAACATATCATTTTCCAAAAGATTGATCAGTATTCTAATTATAGTAAGTGGTTCCCTTTCTCCCCCTAGATTGATCAGTTTTCCATGAAACTGTTGCCTGTCCTGGATTTTTCTCTCCTTTCCTGTGAACCTCTTCTTGCCTGCTGTGCGTCTTACACAGCAATGCATCACCCCGGTTGCACCGATCACCCCTAAGCTGCCGCCTTCGATCCTTGGCCACGATCAGTGTAAACGTCAAACAGCACTTCTGTGTTCTAACTGCAGAAAACGAGTCGGCCGCTCAGCAGAAAAACACCACATCCCAGCCTGGTGAAGCAGGGGCTGCGTTTTACAGGACGGAGCAGCAAGTAGCATCTCCTCTCAAACGAGAAGAAAGACTATTAGCACAGTAGCGAACAAGGGCGTGCTCAGTGAATTTTAAGTGCCGCCTCACAAATGAAAATGTGGCAAAATCGAAAAAGTTAGCTTATAGAAAGTGTTTCAATCCATTATTCAAACGCAAACTCTTAGCTTGGAAAAAAACCAACCACCCGATTTTCTCATCTTTCAAATAATGTGGATGGACCGGATGACTTTCAAGATGCTCATAATTCTTTCCGCTGAGATAGCGCGATGACCTCTGCCATAACACAAACCCGCCACGCTCGGCGCTGCTCCGGCACCCACGGTGCAGACACCTGCCATGTTTTCTAGGTGTCATCCGGACAAAATACCCCGTTTCACTTCTAGCCCAGGTAGGCAGAAGAAAAGGCTTGCCTTTCTTCTGTATGTGGATAATTAGAATTTACAGAATTCGATTCCCCAGCGTCTGGGGAACGGAGAGGAAGCAACAAACACGTTTGGGCTTTGATGTTTCAGCAATAGGCTCAGAAAAACTCAGTGTCTTTTCATGTCTATTTTTGGAAACGGGTTCTTTTCCCTGTGAAGGCTGGTTTCTCTGAAGCCAAAGGAACACATGGACTTCCAATACCGTGGAGACAAAAGACGTCACCAGGAGTGGGAGCTGTCCCCGCGCCAGAGACAAAGCCGACGCAGGGAATTCCGCCCGATTTGGCCTGGGGCTAGGAAAGACACCGCCTAACACCAAGGGAGGAGCCACCCTTCATGGCAAGCGTCTCTGCCACTGGTCGCTTCTGGACGTGACGGCTGCTATTCAGGGCCCGCCGTCCCCTCACGGATACGCGAAGAAACCGTTTCTCAATCCCCCGCTCCCCCAACGCTGTGCCACGCGCTGAAGCTCTGCATCTCTGCTATGGCGCTGGGGCAAAGTCGCAGACCGGCGTGGTTTCCCGTGTGGGGCCGACGCGTCCAGCACCAGACTCGGCCCAGCCGGCCCTGATTCTGAAGGAAATGCAAGCGGCGTCCCCCACTGTTTACGAGGTGGCAACAGAAGGGGTGACTCAACAGAGAAGATGCCCAGCCTGGAAACACCAAACTCATTAACAAAACGCGGTGGAAACCCGTTCCTTACCGGACGTGGTGACCCGGCCTCTTGCTTGTGCGGAGGGTTGGCGCTGACCTGCCTCGGTGCCACATCCAGGTGGGTCCAGAGGCTGTGGCTCTTTGTTATTACTAAGTGGACTTTGCCACAATGTGACGAAATGAGGCAAGATGCCTTTGTGGCCAGCGGTAACAGATAAGATCTCAGTTCATCAGATTCCTACAGAACATCCACCCCGGGAAGAAAGTGTGTTTTTTAAACGACGAGAAAGAAAGCTTACTGAATTCTGTGCAGGCGAGGCCTTGGGACAGCGTGTCACAACCGTTCCTTCTACGTGGACATTCTCAACTTCTAAGTGGTTATCTAATGACTGATTAAAAAACCGAAAATGCTATTCAACAGACACCGAATCAACATTTTTAGAGTAGAAAATGCGGGCCATACATGTGTTCGCTCGGCTTATGAATATATCGGTTCTGCTTAGTGTATTTTTCATTTGTTTGCATAGAAAAATAGTCAAAGTATAAAAAAATACAGATGTATATATGTCGTGCACCATTGTCTGATACACCGATAAGAGGAAATGACCTATTTTTTTACACTCATTATTGTGGTTATAAAAAATATTGTCGATTTAATTTGGCATTGTAATAGGCAAACGAACACTTTGAAAACAAAAGCCGAACATTTTAAAACCACAAAATGGGCTTTTACTTCTTGTTACCCTTAGCAGATTGTTGGGTCTTCCTAGTTTCGAAGGCGGAAATAAAGACCCAAACCCTCCTGGTTTTCTCCATCCAGCTCGGTCGCATCCATGCGAGGCACAGGCCCCCGCTGGCTCTGACGATAGCGCTGGGGGCCGGGGGCCTCTCTGCCTGCGGAGAGGCCCAGACACGGCCAGGAAGCAGGGCTGTCATGGGGCAGAGGCACGTGTGGTGCTGGCCCCGGTCACACGGGCGAAGGCCGAGGTCTTCCTGGAGATGGATGGCAGCAGAACCCCAAGTCCCTCCCTCCTGGCCGCCAGTCCAATTTTCTCAGCTATTTTATCTCCAGCATAGAAACACACTCTTCGAGAACTCTCCCACCGCTGAAAATCATATTCTTCCCGCAGAGATCCGAAATGTCGGTCTCACGTGCCACTTGGATCGCTCTCTATAACCTAACAGATAACAATCGAATTCCCAAACCATTCCTACGTAAGCCTAACTGCCCAGCCTCACCCCTGAAGGCTTCTCCGCCCAGAACTCTATTATAGCAGGGAAGAGAACACCAGTGAATACTTAGAAGAAGAATCAGTAACAGTTTAAGCCAGTAACAAAGTAGATCCTTTCTACTTAGGAGTCTTTTTTTAAAAATGATATATTCGTTGCATTTCCAAGTTTCCAAGTAGCATGCATTAATTATCATTTTGTTACTAGGATGTAAAGAAGCCCAGCAAAGGCTGGGAAGTGTGACCGCCCAGGTCAAGCCGAGGTGAGCGGGCTTGGCGTGTCCGGACCGGCCCTCAGGGTGCCACCACGAGGAAGGGAACACTGATAACCACGAGACAGGCTCTGCCAGGCTCTGGAAAGGAAGCTGCTTTGATGTTTTTACAGAACTGGAACTGCGACTCTCTCCATTTAACCTGTTTTTGACTTAGATGGAATTTAGACAGCTTCATAATAATTACAATTGTATGAAACATCAGTTGCTGGCAACTTAGAGTCATTCTCCCTTCAGGGAGGAATGGCAGGCGGGGCTGAAATGTACCATCAACCAATGTTTTAAAGCTGCATTGTCCCACAGAGTCGTCCCTAGCCACGCGTGGCCATCAATCGTTTGAAGAGTGCCCAGTTCAACTTGAGATGTGCTGTAAGGGCACTACCAAAGCAGAACAATGCCCCCCGAGCATCCTGGAACATTCCCGTGGACCCAGCCCCTGTGACCAAGCGGTCCACCCAGCACAGCAGTGCGGCTCGTCTGCTTGACGTTTCGTGGTTCAATTTTCTCCAGTTTGCTGCCAGAAATGATTTACACGAAAGAGTATTTATTAACTATCCAAGGTCTCTTTGGACGTGATGCCTGCAAATGTGCAGATGTCACACTTTAATATTTGACTTCGTAACTACCCAACTGATCCAGATAGCATGTCCTTTGTTAATAGCAAATGATGTAAACTATTAATTATTTTAAAAAGGCCTATTAATGACCAAAGTTCTAAATTCACAATGCAATTCTAAACAGGTGACATATTTTAATTTGATACTAATGTGTGCTTATCATAAAAGGATATAAAACGCAATTACCGTATCTGAAATGTCATAAAGTCAACACAAATAACTGTGTCGAGTTTTCTGTAAAATACACACACACACACAGCCAAATTTGCATCAGAAAACACAAGCTTTCCTAGTTATAATTAAGAAGATTAAGACAATGTCAATGTCATCGGTGTTGGTACAGGAAGGAGAACTCTGCTGGTTTAGAAATGTTCTCCATCTTATCTTATTGACGCCCCCCCCTCCCAATTTGGTCATTTCCTATTGGTTACAGAGTTTGTGATCTGAGAAGGTTTCAATGCATTTAAACATTAAACATTTGTTCCAGGAACTGCTAGGCTTCTGGAGGTTCAGCAGTAAGGACACCCATCACTGAATTCCAAGTTGGACACAGAAGACTTTTCTCTGACTGGTGTAGAGTATGTAAGAGACAAAGGAGAAATGCAGATGACACCACTGAAAATGGCAGCCAAATCAAGTTCCCGACTGTCTGTTGTACACATAGGATACTGCTTACAGCTCAGGTCATTTCCTGATTTTGAACTCAAAGTTAATGAATTTCTGGAACTCTTTGAAACTATACAATTCCCAGAATGCATCCTATCAGGAGAAAATGATTTCATTTTATCCAGCAAGTGATAAATATGACGTCACTGTATTTTAAAAACCCTGCAAAACAAACAGTACCGTATGGTTCATTTTTTATCCAACAGCAAAGTAACAATCTGGCGTATTCTAATAAACTGCTGTTAGGTCTAGGAATATTTTTCTTTTTTTCTGTTACAACTGGTTTGCTCATAGATTTCTTTAGCTTTAGAGTTATAATTAGAAAACAGTTACTTTGCATAATCAAATTGTAATCGCTGTTTGGGTGCAATCCAACCAATTTAAGCATCAGTACCGCCCCCCAAAAAAACAATGTCTGGGAAAAAGAAAGTAACAAATGCCATGGTCCAATGATCTAGGTTATCTAATACTGTTTGCCTAATCGCTGAGTTGTTTTTAGAGGCTGGAAAGCAAGTGATACTAGAAATATCAATGTGTTTTAAAGGATCGCAGTTGTAAATTAAATATTCATCGAGAAACACTAATGACGGTAAGAAAGAAAAAAATTCGCTTCGGGCCAGAAACCTACTCTAGTTTTGGGTCAGTCATTTGTCAAACGTGGGCTCCTAAGTGATCATTTAACATTTCCGAGTCTGCTTACTCATTTGTAAAATGGGAATTATCACATCTTACTATGATAGACACCTGTCAGTCTTTGGGATGCCAAAAAAAAATCTAGGTGAAATAAACGATAAAGCAAGAAAATAAGTAAAAGATCTAACATGTATATTCGATGACTGTTCCATCGTCATTCTGCCGTAATATTGTCTGTCCTTCGGTTCAGTGCTACCAGATGTGGTTGAAGTAAAATTATAATGTGATAAGAGCCTTTGATATTTCAGATAAACCCGCTTGGCCCAGTCCCAAAGATCTGTCATAGAAGGATCACCATATATAAACCAGAGACCATCAAACTTCTTCTGTAATGAGTCACACACAAATATTTTAGGCTTTGCAGGCCACCTATGATCTATGTCACACATTCACCATTTTTTTAACCCTCTAAAAAACATAAAATCACTCTTATCTCGCAGGCCACACAAAAAGGGGCCAGGAGTTGAATTTAGCCCGCAGCCACAGCTTTCCAAGCCCTGACCAAAGACTCAGTGTCCTTGCTGTTAAGTGGCTCTGCTCAGTCCTACATTTCACGTTCTTAATTTTTTTTTTTTTTTACATTTATCCTTTTGCACTTTATTACTCATTTGCCAAAATCTAATCATTCTTTCCCAGAACTGTCGTAGTTCCAACAGCCACAGCCTCAAAGTCGCTTCTGAGAAGCTCGGTTTCGCACAAGCCACAGAAAAGGTTCTTGGCAGAAAACCGGTCCCACGCCTGTCTGCCTGTCTGCCTGTCTGTCTCGGAGCGGTGATGGAGACCGTCACACCTGCCCGCCCCGACGCCCTGGGGAGACACGGAGAAGGTCTCCCCGCCCCTTACCTTGCTGGGGGGACGTCGATGTTGGAAGAAACGACTTTTCGCTTTTGCTCGAGGAGACAGACGGAGCGTGTGTTTTCTTTTTCATGGTCGGCTGTTTTCACGTCTTCCTCCATGGCCGAGGAGAATGAGTGCTGACGAGACATTTTTTTACTAGAGTCACGTTTTAGGTCCTCTGGTTGAAATGTGAAGGTCATGTCCCGCTTAACGCTCCCCACCTGTGAAATGAAACGCAAACATTCTCACTCACGCGAACATCGGCTTCGCACGACGACACGCAGGTGGCTGCGAGGAGACAGCCCGCCCTGCCCTCCGGGTTCATCTCGAAGATTTCAAAGTTTAAATGGGAAAAATGAAACAGAAATAAAGTCACGGGATAGTCTACGGCCATGCCACCCCGAACGTGCCCGATCCCGTCTGATCTCGGAAGCTAAGCAGGGTCGGGCCTGGTTAGTGCTTGGATGGGAGACCACCTAGGAAGACCAGATGCTGTAGGCATTAAAAAAAAAAAGAAAGAAAGAAAATCACGGACACGACAAAGTAATATACAGTCGGTGCATCTACCGTCATAATGCAAACGAGAAGCATCACAAGCATGGAGAAGCCTTTTAGGTGAGCAAAACGTTTGAAGGCTTGAAAGCATGAGACTTCTAAGAAAAAATCTAAAAATTTAAAACATCATTGTTTTTTCTTCCACAACTGAGAAAACTCAAGTAAATAAATTCTCAAATGTTTCGTGCTGATTTTAACAGAAGAGTGGTATTAATAGAAAACCAAGCCTTAGCTTTGACTATGATTACCGACTGTAACCATACTCTTCAGTTTATAAAGCTGCTTTTTTTTAAAAATAATTTCTTTCTTTTTAATTTCAGGCATGAAGAATTGTTTTTTTATTCTTCTACAGTAGTTAAGTTCTTAATGATGATTTAAAAAGTCTTCTTAATTTTCTTACACTCGTTGATGAAATACAGTGATGCTTAAGGTTTAAGACAAACATAAAATGAAACCTCAGGGAATCGAATCTGGTTATTTCAGAATTCGGGAAGACCGACGGAGACTGAACCTGAAGAAAGGTTTTGGTGAGGTGACGGGCATCGTAAATGAGGTCTGGAGCAAACCTGCTCCAGCCTTAAGGGTACAAAGAGGAACCGGTCTGTCTGGGAGCCTGCAGCCTTGCTGGTGGGAAGCGCACGGTGCAGAATACGCCCGTGAGACATCGCACGTCTGCACGACAGCCTTCCCTCTCGGGGAGGTGGTTTGTGGAGTCAGCAAACCTTCGCTCAGCCGCTCAGATAGGAGATCTGCTTAGTTGTTTTTTTTTTTTAATTTTAGGTAGGAGAAAAAGCATTAAGAGACGTGATCGCATAGATTTAGAACGCTAAAGTCTACGGCCACAAACAGGAGGCATTTTCAGAAAGGAAAAACTCCGAGGCATGTGTGTGTTGGAGTCACAAGACTGGCCCTCATCTGAGAAATGCCAGGGCCCGGGGATGACGCGTGCCTTGGAATCCACCTGGCTGGATCAGACCTTTCACAGGAGCTGAGCCCGAGCCCCCTCATCCCGTAGGGTTAGCTTGAACTTGTCAGGGGGAAGAGACCTTCCCACTGGTCCTGGCAGCCCACCCCAGCTCCGCCACTGGTGGTCTGCTCGTAATCTATTAAAAAGCTACCATGTGTCTTAGAGTGCATTAATGAAATACGAGTCCCAGAAAAGTAAGTGCTTTTAAGAAGTGTTTGAATCGTCATCAGCGCCACAGGAAAGAATAAGAAAACAGTTCGAACTTCCAAAAACGCAATGAATGTTCCATAAAAATGGAGTTTGAAAAATCAACAAACGTAACTGCAAATATTTTCAAAATCCACCCCTAATCGCTTTCCATGCAACTCCTTCTGCCTGGAGGTGGGAGGGAGAGCGGGCTGTTCTTTTCTTCTTCGTACCAGCTGGTTCTCAACGGAAGGACGTTACAACAGGAATAAGCCAAACGCAGCATAACCATGAAAACAAAGGCCTGACTGATGATTATGAATAGTTTCTCCCTAAGTGTCAAGTATTACATTAATGAAATATTTAAGCAGCCATTAGTGTTAGGTTGTAGCAATAATTGACATCCGTACCTCCCTCGGGGCCAACTGGACTGGTTAAATGAATTCAGTCCAAAGAGAGATGGGGCTGGGAGAACACTGCGGGAAGCTCAGCTTTTATCTTAAAAAATTTAGGGGGAAAAAAAAAACACCCAAGCATCTAAAGCAAATTAATACAAAGTAGAATAAATTTCCTACAGAAATGACGCTATAATTGTATGTCATGCGCTTAGCCGAGACTTCATAATAAAACAAATTACAGCGCCATTCAACACTGTAAGCTATAAATCTTCTCTGACACATTCTAAACGAAAAAACTTATGTCTCAGGAGAATGAGGGAATTTCAGCCACGTGACGGATCTCAAAGACTATTTAGCTCAGACTCCTTGTTTGAGAGTGCAATTAAAATGAGTTAGAAACGACCAATGAGGCCAAAAAATGTAAAGAAGAGGGAGAGATTCATACACGTGGAGAGCCGGCTTCCACCGTCAGGCTGGTGGAAGGAACAGCCGCATTCGTGGGCCTTCACTCCGTCACGACGCTTTACGTTGACGTATTACATGTTCTTTTAAATGTCCCTTTATTCATATGAGATATGATATTTAAAAGATCTTTTAAAAAGGAGAGTTCACAGGAGAGGAGAGGAGAGAGAGGGCAGGAAGTCCGGTCTGAGGAGCCGGGCTTGGAGACGGCCGGGGACATGGGGTGGCGGCCGGGGAGGGGTGGACACAGCGGCACGTCGGGACGCGGAGGCGCGGGCGAGGGCCGGTCCTGCTGGGTCAGCAGGAGACACGCAGCAAGAGAAAAATCCGAGCTCCTGTTAGATGAGCAGAAGACAGCGGCTAAAGGGAGATAGGACCCCACTGAAATGAAACTTCCAGAAAGGACAAATCTCTACAGACAGAAAGCAGAGCAGCGCTTGCCTGGGGCAGTAGTGGGGACTTACTGCACATGGTCACCGGGAAACTTTCTGGGGTGATGGAAATGTTCTAGAACTAGACCGTACTGATATCTGTAAATTTATTTAAAATCACCGAACTCCGGTCTTACAATGGGATGAATGTATGGTGTGTAAATTATACCTCCATCGTACTGTTATTTAAAAAAAAAGGAAGAAAGGAAGAAAGAACCAAACCAGGAGTAACTGGGGGGAAGGCATCCTCCCAAGGACCACCAGACCAGAAATGGGAAAAGTAACGTGCCACAGAGAGGCAGCCGCCGAGCCTAGGGGGCTTTACTTATTTATTTTAAATAAGGGGGCCACGTGTTTATGCCGGGCTGCCACTAACAGGTGTGTGTGTAGGTCCTGCTCGCTAGCCAGGTGGGGCTCCAGCCCAGTCCCCACTTGAGCCAGGTCCACAGGCTTCTTCACCCACAAAGACAGACCTTTCTCCAATTTCTCCACCTGCTGAGAACTTTTAAACTTCTTCTGCCCAAAGAAGGTGTTCTTCTTTATTTTCCCCCCCATGTGTACAACGCTCAGGTGACAAAGGAAGTCTTCCGGTGATTTACAGGGCCTGGGCTTCCCTCCTCGAGGCCGATGTCGAGGAATTATGTGACTCGTTCGTATGAGCTGACGCTTTTGGTAGCGGAGAAGCCGAGGCCGTCTGAGAGTGCTCGGGCTCTCGAAGAGGCGGAGGGGTGGACGACAGAAGACAGCCGGAAAGGACAAAAAAGTCTGATGGGATGGAGAGACGCGATGGCAGCGAGAGGAAGGGGAGGCAGGATGTGCCCGGGGCTGAGGAGCCAGAGGGATGGTCCCTTCCGCCGGTGAGCGCGGCTTCTCCGTGAGGACCGGGAAGAGGACAGGATGGGACGCGGGGTAGAAAAGGACACACCTTCCCTGTGAGTGGTGGCAGGAGGGGCTGCTGTGGCTTCTCAGAAGCACGCTGGGCTTCTTGGCACAGGGGTCATTGCCAAACCAGCAGCCGAGAACACACGTAGTCCAGAAAAAGCCCTAGACGCTGTCCCCCGTGTCCGTGAAGATTCGCCCAGCAGAGGGGGAAGATGGGGTGACTGACTGCCAGCAGGGCTTCGCTTTTGTCTCAGCACTCGGAGCTCCTAGGACGCGAAGGGGGACATCGCCTGCAAGTGACTGGCCACGCAAAGCGTCAAAGACGATGATTCGATTCTCGATGCCAGAATGACAGACTCTTGGCAAGACGACACGAATCTTGCAAGATCAAGAAGGATTCTCTTGTCAGGAGAGTCGCTGACCTGAAAATATGGCTTTAACCTGAAATCTGAGGAGGCAGAAGGAAAACGTCCGGATAAAAGCGCCAAGCTAGAAGCCCGTGTGACAAATAATGAAGAAAAACAGCAAGGCTGTCGACTAGTGATTTTTGAGAAAATACAAGGCGGAGATTTAGTAATAAAAAAAAAAAAAGAAAGTGAAGAAAGGATTTGGTGCACACAAAAGGCCTAACCTGACCGCTCCCACGACGGGACTGGAAGTTGGAAGGCGCCATGTGTGACTCCTGTCGTCACTGGACATTGACAAACTGGAACAAAGGGTCCGTCAGGAAGGCAGAGGGTCTCACTGGGAGGAGCCGGGAACGCTCTGTGTACAAAACAGGGGGCTGGCGGCCCGCGCAGCTGCTCTTCGATGCGGGCGACGCCCCCCGAGGAGAGGGCTCAGGCTGCTCTGTGTCACCCGGCCAGGACCCCCGGTGCCCGCTCTGCTTCTGGCCTGAGGGTTCACTCTCCTCTTTCGAGCTCCCTAATCTTCCTCCAAACCGTTATGGGGGCAGAACGGGGGCAGAATCTCGGAGACTTCCCAGTCTCGAATGTCTTGTTTTTTCACTATCTTTTGTAGAGGTTAAACGTTCTTTTCCTTTTTAGAAATGCTTATTCGTTACAGAATACACACCGGCTAAAACTCCAATTAAGAAGTGTACGAAAGAAAGCGGGGTAAGCGTTCGATTCCTCTGCTCTCTCTTTCCAACTCTACCCAGCCAGGTCCAAGCCCCGGAGAGAACCGCTCTGAACCGTTTACCGCCAAACTTCAAATGACTTGAAATGCATTAAGCACCTGTCTGTGCACGTATCCTGTTTGGAGCTTTTCAACATGAATGTGATTATCCGTATTGCTTTGCAACTTACTTTTTTGCATACATTGAATTTTGAACATTATAACATTGCACGAGATTGTATTTTAAACGCGTCTCTTCTTGACAGGTATTGAGGTAGTTTTCAACTTCTCCTCATTAAAAATAATGCCACGATGAACATGCTCGTGGATGAATGCTTATACCCTAACGCCCTTGTGCAAACATATTTGTAGGAAAAATTCCTGGAGGGTGGAATTGTTGAATCAAACATCCAAAATTTCCTCCCTGGGTAAGCGCGGCGTGGGGCGCCAGGCAGCGGGCATTCTATGAACCACTGAAAGAAAGATGCCAGCTCATATGCCTGCTCTGAGAGGGACACATTAGTTCGCGGTGTATCAGGAGAAAGGCACGCCGCGGACGGACAAGGTAGGCATGACCTCACCGCATCCGGAAAGCACTGCTGTTTGCTAGAGAGCCACACACCTGAGGGGCTGAGACGAAATGCGCCCGACCATCTCTCCTCCTTCCTTCTGTAAGTGAACACGCGCGTAGACATGCACAGACACACACGACTTTCACGTCGTGAGATTATGGGAGACTTTTTCCCTTTTTTGAGGTGTTCAGATGTCAAAGAATGAACATAAAGAGATGGTTTTTAAATGAGATTTACCAAAACTGATGAGGAACAATGCTCCGTGCTGGTCAAAATACAAGGGAGCTGGCACTGTCGCCCACATGGGGTCGGAGGGGGCCGGGAAAAGGGAGCGCATTTCATTGTGTGCCCCTTGGTGTTAGCAATTTGACTTCTCAGGAGAAAAAAATAGAACAGCAGAGGAGGAGATTTACCACAGAACTTCTTATACTATTATAAAAATGCACATTCCCTAAATAGCCATCGATAAATTTGAGGTCAACTATGCACAGATAAAATGTATGGTTAAAAACAAAGACATATTTCTGTATTTCTTGAAATGGAAAGACATTTAATGCATTAATTGAAAAAAAAAAAGGAAATCGAAATGAATATATGTAATATGATCTCAGGGAGGAGGGATGTATATCTATAAAGAGAGAAAAAATTATGAAAGGACATTTCGAGATGTTAAGGATGGTTTTCCTTGGGAGGAGATTTATAGGCCGATTTTGCTTTCTATCTTGTTTGTAATTTTTACAATGTTTGTGTCTAGTCTGGTATTTTAAAACCTATGTTTGTGTATAGTTTGGTATTTTAAAACCTACGAAGTTATTCTGTTATGAAAATATACACCATTTTTACACAATTAAGTCTCTCAAGAATCTGGCATTTATAAAATGAATCGTTTTCTTCTCCTAGCTCCCAGTTATTAGCATCTATGCACATATTAGAGGTGGAAAACGCATGACTTAAAATCGTACACTCGCTTGCACTATTTCCCTGACCACCAGCGCCTCTGCATCATGTAGCAGGTACAGTAAGTGTCACCGACCCCTCCTCCTCCTCACCCAGCACAGAGAACCCCTCACACGCACATTACCCAGCGTCATTTCCTGCAAGAGGCAAAGCTTCAGTGTTCAGTTATATGAGAACACTACCAACGACTGAGCTAACTGACAAATAAAACTCAAAGGTTTTCTTGCAACGAACAGCTTTTGTGTTCTTAGAAGACAAACAGCATCTCTATGTATACGATATACTTGGAACATTTGCAGTTTTTTAAACAAGACGTGAACGGTGTCCACTGAAGTCTTGAATTTCTCTAAGTGGTGTCCTTTATAAACTGGAGGCCGCTTTCTAAGACAGGGAGTGAAGCTCATCAGCTTCTCTCCATTCAAAAACATCTGGTTTCCTAGGAGGATTGTAACGGCACCTCGGGAAAGAGCGTGGCTTCTAACAACAGCCCCCTGCCTTGCCCAGCCCCTCGCCCTGTCTGCACTACAGTGCATTCCAGGCCACCCGAATCCCAACTCCCTCCCCGTGGATGCACAGTAATAAGGTGCCAAAACGCATGTGTCAGCACTCACTCTTGGAAGCTGTCCTCACTTACTCATCTCAACCCAATATGATGTGAGGAGTTGGCTCTGGAGATTAACTGAATTTCCAGGAATAACCTGCAGGAAGCCAACCCATTTGCCTTCTGGGGCTTTCCGTATAGTAAGAAAGTAGTAGACAAATTCTGGAAAAGAGAATGAAATGTGGGCCACAGCAAAAACGTCCCTTAGAGAGTGAGCCGCCGGAGGGCGGTGAATGGCCTGCTGGGCCGGGCAGCTCCTGGCTCCCGTTTGTGGGGACACCACGCAGCCCCACCTGACAGCCTTATGAGAGAAGCTCTCCTACTTCAGACGGCGTTTCCCACATCAGGATTCAATTTAAAAACTTGCTTTCGAAACCCATAAATCACGTATTTAGTGACTGATGCCAATGACGTATCGACCGCAGCGTGGAGCACGTATTCAGACCCCAGACTTTAAAGCACATTACGAAAGAAGAAAAGGTTCTATCGGTAATAGGAACAATTGATTTTTTTACTGATTTAAAATATCACCGCTGAGGGTCACGCTTACGCTCAGAGCAGGATCGGAGTCTCAAGTCCGTTGAGGAGCTATGTCCAAAAGTGGCCGACAGGACTCTGCTCCTCACTTCGGCTAAAGTCTTCAAACCCCACGCAGGGTACGCAGGAAAGCAAGGGGGTGGCAGATCTTCCCAGTGATGACGAAAAGCTGTAGTAGAAACACCAAAAACTGTTCGGCTTCCACTCGCTAGCCCCTGATCAGATTATTCCCTTAGCCCTCTGCATCCAGCGAAGTGTTGGTGTTCGTTGTTGTTGTTGTTTTGACTGCTTTATCCTCAGGTGTATTATTTCTCTATACCGAGACAGAGTGATGGGCTGACGGAAATCGGACCAGGTTTGGTGGCGTGAGCTTGGGGCAGGACCGACTTGAAACCCTGTGTCAAGTTCCGGCACCAGGCCCGCCGACCACACAAGTCCACGCCCCAGCAAGGGGTGCTGTTAATGCTGGGTTCGCCACGGCAAGGGGTGCTGATGGGTTCGCCACGGCAAGCTTTAACCTGAGATCTTGGCAATTTTACGTTCCACAAGGCGTGACCTGGCTTTGACTGATGACCGATTAATCAGCTGCACATTTTGGATGGAAAGTGATTGCAAAACTCTGGGTGGAAACGACTTGGCCGAAGACTCAA
>NW_024350926.1:10748563-10774331 GCF_902729225.1 Pteropus medius
CTCGACGGGCAGGCGGTGCGTTCCTGTCACGAAGACGGACGGGACATTCCGGCAGCGATGGTGGCTCTTCGGGCTCCGTTTGCCCGGCTCTGAAGACGACGGGCTTTTAAGGTCTAAGCATGAAGATGAAAACTTTCATGATAGTTCTGTACATTTTGGGGCTTGCTATATTGCTTCGATATTCACTGAAATATGTTTCTTTTTAGGATTCAATTTTTCTCGCTCCCAATAAAATGTCTTTTCTAGCCCCGTCAGCATAACCCTGGGATTCTGCTGTTTGTTTTTTACGAGTTTCATATCAGTTTTTCCTGAAAAAAAAATTTTTTTTTTTTTTTTTGCATTCACAATGGTAACTCTTTAGGATGTTACTCAGATTTATCGTAATTTTGCTGATTTTGAACCTTTATTTCTACTTTTTTTTCCAATCATGCACTGGACAGAACTTCGTTCCCAATCATGGCTAATATCCGGCTTGCTTCTGAAATACAGCCCCGTTATTTGCTCTACATCGCAAGCATGGTACGGGAGTAAGTTCACCGGACACATGTCTTTTTTGTTTGCTGTCAGTATGCGATAATGCAGAAATTTAGCTGTTTGCACAGTGTTTTATTCATCTCTTTTCCCCAGAATGGGCAGGCTATTGTGACCGTTCTGTAGCTTGTCATTTCTATATTTATATGAATACCACTTAACAATCATACATGATACGCAATCATAAAAAGTACCTCCATGAAACTTCTCCCTGTGACTGAAAGGCATCTCGGATGACGGCGTGACCCCCGCAGCCCGTCCTGGCGCCGAGGCTGGCCTCCCCCGGCCTCCCCCGGCCTCCCCGGCCCCTGGCCCACACGTACTCTCCTGGCCTGTCGCTCTTTGCCTCGAGGGCCTCGCGCCTCCTTCTCTGCTTCACGATTCTGTTTTTCAGCCTGGAGACGTAGCACTGACATCATTCACGGCAGAGCCTGTGGGACTCCCCTGAGGAGGTAGCTGTCCCTTTTCTGGGTTCCCAGAACGTGTGGGCTCATTACGAACTGGACTCGAAGGCTGTGCTGTGAACCCCTGACGGGCTTGCTTCCTGATGGCCCTGGTGTCTCTGCCGGACTGGGCTGTCGTTGTTTTGGAAAACAGGGGTAGGTTTATTCTCTGATCTTGGGGGGACGCACGAGCCAACGACGGCAGAGGCTGGGACTCTTGGGAGTCCCACGTAGAGCTCCAGGGCTAAAAGAGAGGAAATCCTTGCCCATTTGGGACCTGTGTGTTTGCAGCCACATGGGGCCGGGGCTTCCTTTCCCATTGTGGACCTGGGGGACAATCCCACTTCGAGAGTGACAGCTGGGAAAGGAGCCCAGTGCCCTCGGTCAGTAGGGACCCCTTAAAGAACTCACAGTATGTTAATCGCCCAGCGTACCTTGGGCACTAAGGCCGGAAGGCCGTCTCTTGGCCCGTGGAGGTGGACGCCTGGACAGGAAGGGCAGGAGAGCACTGTGGGGCTGGCTGGCGGGAGCCCTCAGTCCACGAATGAAGCCCTCTGGGGATGGTGGCTGTACGTGCGGTGACAACCAGCCATCAATGTTAGTGTGCGAGGCCGTACGCCGCAGTGACCAGTTTGTAATAAAAGAAATTGCCACCCCTTTGACGGGTAAACTTTAATAATTTTTCTGCAAACATCAGTTACATTTTTGCCTCTCTATTAAGCATAACAAACCTTCCTGGGTGGTATGTGAGGTCCTGGGAACGTTATTACACTGTAACAGAGTGATTCGCCCTCGGGAACTCCTGGCCGCAAGTTTAAGTGGATCTGAAGTGTTAAAATTCATTATTTCGTACGCGCACGTGTACAGCGTTTTAATCGGAGAGTCCGCCGCCTCCGTCAACATCGGTTTCATGTCTGCTGCTGAGCACACTGACTGTAAGTCGAGAGATGTACTGTCTTCCTGCTAATTCCCCACCTTTAATTTCTTGTGGGCCAAGAAACCACATAACCACATTCGTTGGGACTGAGTATTAAAAAAAGAGTGAATAAGGCAACATGCTTGTGCTTCTCACTGGACAGAAAACTCCTAGAAACTAAGAAATTGTCCTTGCAATTCTTTGAGCCCCCAAAGTGCCTAACGTGGTGTTTTGCACACTGCGGTGCTAAGAAAATGTTTTCCTTCCAAATTAAGCAAGTCTGAGCTGTGTGGTTTTACACTATTCCAGCCACCAAAGCACCGTTCACTAACTTTTTTGTTTTCAGGTAGCTCGCCAAGAAAAGAGTTTACCAGAGAAGTGTCTCCCTATGAGTGATGCCACTCTTGAGGTCTGGGGGGTGCGGTATGCACAGCGAGGCGGACGGACAGTGGCCACCTGCAAAAGGTGAGCGGAATTCCACACGGTTATTAGTCCCTGCTTTCTTCCTATCGGGATTTTCAAATATTCTACGAGCATCGCTCCTGTAATGGGAAAGAGTTATATAAGAGGATTTTAGCAGCTCTGTGAAAAACAGACTTAAATGAGCAGGGACCAGAGACAGGAAGCAAGGAACGAGGATGCTGTAGGAACGGAGGGAATGACTAGCAGGAAGAAAAAACACGATGGAAAAAATCAACCGGACTTGGCGACAGGTGAGAAGCAGAGCAGGTGACGGAGGAGGATCGTCGCCGGGGGTCTGCGGAACGACACGGCCGGTCTGCTCACTGCAGAAGTGGACGGGGCATCTGCTCCCACACAAGTATTTCTAGTACCGCAGAAAATGAAAATCATGGGTGCTTTCTGAGAGGAGGGAAGACGATGACGATGGCCTGGGTGTCACTGGGAAACGAGCTGAGTGTCCCTCATCTGACCTGAGTAAATAGAAGGATGAGTCACAGTGGAAGCTATCAACGTGAAAACCTACAAATACTTGGCAGGTGAGGGGAAGAAACACACACACACACAAACAAACAAAATGGGGTGGGGAGAACCAGAAAGAGAAGATTCAAAGTCGTTTATTAAGTTATCTTCAAAGAGCCGTTTAACCTCTGGCCATGGCTGCCTCGTCATTAAACCGAAATTGAATAACTGGCACGGATATCATAAGAAATACAAGAGGTATGTATGTGACTCTAGGGACACGAGACACAATCAATGTTCTGCTGTCACAAACCCAAGGCTGAAGAGGACAAAAGCATTCATTTCCTACGACACATTTACCTTAGAAAGTAAAGTCTTCTCTCTCAACTGATAAGCTCCACGTCCTATATTTTTCTCTATTTCTACTCCCCAGCTCCTTCCTGTCAACTTTGCCAACTTTTTAAAAAGCATACACCAAAAATACTTTGCAAAGCAAAGCTTAGAAGGACTGCCTGAGCAAGAGGCCTCCTTTCTAATCCACTGGGCGCTACGCAGCCAGAGAATATAATTCGAGAAACCTGCCTCACTTTGCTGCTGATACCATAGTCTGAAAAACTAATTTTAAAACAAACAAGGCTTTTTAAAAGATGGCAACTTTAGAGTGGGATTTCCACTTTTCTTCATAGTAAACTAAAAGCGTGAATGTCCTTTGCGACTTGATCCTAGCCACTAAGCTTAAGGCGCCACTCCCTGTGCTTAGAACGACAGAAAGCAAAAAGTATGTGGGGCGGAGGAGGGGGCCATGCAGAACGGAGTCAGCAAATACGCGCTTGGACTGGCTTCGCGACTCAGCACATCGTTAACCGCTGCCAGGTTTCCACATTTCTAAAATGAAAATTATAACGTGAGTCTTATACCTTCACTACCCTGGAAGTTGTCATTTCATATTGTCACTATTTATCTGTTGGACTATTTCTCCCACCACACTGAATGTCCCCTGAGGGCCACCTCTTCTTTGGTGCATGGTATACTCTGCACCCAGCTAAGCAGCTGGGACAGAGTAGGTACTAAATGAATACGATGTTTGGATTGCCCCAGATAAAAGTGACAACAGAAGAAACGTATTTAATTGTTAATCAGTTTTCTTAATGGTGTCTTTTGATGGGCATACATCTTTAATTTCGATAAACTAATTTATTAATTTTTTTCTTTTATAATTAGTGCTTTCTGGTGGTTCTTGTCTAAAAAGTCTTTGCCTACCTAAGGCTGCAAAGATTTTCTCCTCTGTTTTCCTTAAGATGCTTTATAAATTTTAGCTTTTACATTTATATCTGATTCATTTTTAATTAACTTTTATGTATGATGCAGGGCAGAGGCAGAGGTTTTTTGTCTTCTTTCTATGTGGATAGTCTTTCTAGGGCTGTTAGTTGAATAGACTTCCCCATCGAATTTCTTTGGTGTGTTTTTTAAACCATTTCTGCGTGCGTTTATTTTGGGGCTCCCTATTCCGTTGCATGAATCTGTCTGTCTATCCTGTAACAAACTGTCTGGATTATTCTCACTCTATAGGAAGTCCTAAAATCAAGTAAAGTCCTCCAATTTTGTTTTTATTTTTCATAATTCTTCTATTATAGTTGTTTTGCATTCCCATAGACATCTACGAAATGTCCTGCTGAGCTTTTGACTGGGATGTGTTGAATCTATAAGCCAATTTCTGGAGAACTGACATCGTAACCAAACAGTTTGCTAATTGAAGGTGGTCTATCAATTCATTTATTTAGGTCTTCTTTAACTACTCTCATCAATGTCATAGATACAAGTCATATATATATAAATATACATTTTTAAATTTCATTTCCCAAATGCAGTGTATGCAACTGTTTTTTGTAAACTGACTTGTGTACGGTGACCCTGCTAAATTCACTGATCAGTTTTCTCAATTCCTTAGGATTTTCTCTGTAAACGATCCTATCATCTACTGAGATAGTTTCACTTTATTTTTTCCTAATCTTTCCTAATCTTTATTTATTTATTTGTTTGTTTGTTTGTTTGTTTTTGCCTAGTCACATTGGCTGAGCCTCCAGCGCCATGGTGAATCCAGGGCTTAGAGCACCCGCACCTCTTACACACCCACCAGACACTCTTGTAAGGAGAAATGCAAACGGTGGCTCCTTTTCCCAGAATCCCGCCCGGGCTCAGTTCAAAGCTCTGAGTGGCCCCTCCCCTCCTGTCAATCACCTCTTTCCTATGGAACATTTGATGAAACAAGACTATTTTTCTTTCAGATACTCTTTACGTATTCGTTTAGCTCTAAAATCCTTATCCTAATATTTCTACCACTTTTCTAATATTTTGTTAAACTAGTTTGGGGTTGCAAGTATGGGAACCTGCTAACCGAAAACATCTTCAAAAGCTTACATTTTACAAAACTGATCTTTAAACTTTCGGTTCTACCCGAATTAATAGAACTCACTGAGGTACTGTCTTCAGTAAGGACTTGTAGCTGACTTGCAAAGCACGTGCCAAGCCACATGGAAGTGTTTATGACAACTTGTGAAAATTATATTTCATATTGTTTTAATTTATAATTTACTCCAAAATAAAGCCTCTCTCTCCTTAAATTTCCATTGTTGCTTAGGTACCAATTCCAATTATTTTTTAAATCTGTTGGTCCCAAATGTTTTCTGAAATGTTTGACAAATATCTGTGTCATCTGGCACAAAATTATCTCAGATATACATATTTTTCTTTTTCTTTCTTTCTTTCTTTTTTCCATAGAAGCTGCCCATTCTTCCTTGGGGCTTATTTTCCACACCCATAAAATGCAGATAATATCTACCTCCCAGGACCACCAAAAGGATCAAACGAAGGGCCCTCTCTACATTAGGTGACATTAAATGCTAGATAATCCTGAAATACACATGGGACAATATCCAACACAAAGTCCGTGTACAAGGTACTCAGGGTTCACAAATGCCAAACCCCTGTGTCTGCGACAGCCGCACTGTTGCTGGCAGGAAATGTGTCAGTCCCAGGGCCTCTGTGAATTTACAAGCTCTTTCAATAGTTTCAGTTAAAATAGTTTCAGTTAAAACTATTCTGATATTTTCAATCCTTTTCTTTTTAGAATGTGGAAAACGTTATTAAACACACGTCCCTGGGGATAAACACCTGTGACCCCTCTCCCTGGGTGCTGCTGACCTCCGTCACGGCCACTTCTCACTCCGTCCTTCGCCCCAACAGACCCATCGCGGGGCCTGATTTGCCAAGAAGAATCGCGGTCTCCACCAGTTTTTAAAATTCACACGAGAGTGGTATTCACAGACACACAAGTGAAAATTCACCGTGTGAAATGTTACTTTTAGAAACTTGATCCTGAGGAAATTATGGGCTTACGAGGAAAGATGTTTTAAACCCTACCTGACCATTACAACAATTTTAACCTTTCTCTGCACATGTGACAATGTATTTCTTTAATAATGCAGTTTTCATTATTTATCCCAAGTATCAGCCACTTATCTATGGGTTTCCCGTTTAGAGAAATAATTAGAAACCAGTATTTCCCACAATGTATCTCAAAGGAAAGATGTTCTGGAAAAAAAAAAGCCTTTGCGGTCCAATAAACATGTGACTACTATGATGTTTAATCACCTCCTTAGACCCGCAAAAGGCCCTTGGCGTTTGTCATCAGTAACTTCTTTTTAGCACACGGGGTTGAACTATTCTTCCAATTGCCTCGATATGTAAAATGTTTCATAACTGAAATAAATCTGTGCCTCTGTCCTTAACGGAAGTTCTCCACGGTGTGTGGCCACGTGGCCCTCATTTCCCCTTTTGGACGTCTCCCCAAAAGCAGAAACGAGCATGTACAAGAGTTTAGAGGTGACTTTGCACGACGTACCCCCGTCAACCCACAGAACACAGAATGCCTTCCTCCCCAAACCAAAGTACAGCCGGTCCCTGTCCCCAGGCAGAGCAGAAGGAAGGGCAAAGCCACACCTCAGACGGCCTCAGCCACACACGAGGTGGCGGGGAGGGGACATCACGGGGCTGGTGGGACCGCTTCCAGCAGCGCATACCAACGTGAGCGGCAGGCCTCGCGTGCCCCTATGGGGGGCACCCCACTTTTCTCCGGCGGAAGAGGTGCAATTCTTAATGGTGGGTGAGCCCGACAGAAGGTCTCCGCTCTCTCAGCACAAGTCGGTGAGTGACTCCTGGCACCCTGAGCTGCGAAGGGAAGCCGCGAGCTCCCCACCCATGATGGGACACCCCGGAGCTCAGGTGCGCGGCGTCACGCGGAGGTGGCGCTCTCGGCAGCCGGGAACCGGGACGAGGTCGTCACAGGTAAAATGACAGGGATTCTGGATCCTCGAACAGAGGTTTACAGAAGATTCCTTTTTGAAACCATCAAGGAAATAAACTGCTATCCACGTCCGATCTCGGGAGGTCTCTGGGCCACATTCAGCAACGAGAGACGGTGACCAAACACCACCCTCCCGATTTTATCTGATGACGCCGAATCGGCACAGGCGGTACAGAACTCGACAAGGCCATGCGGCTAGCAAGGGGAGATGCCAGCATTTGAACCCAGAGCCTGTGTTTCATCGCTTCCTGATCCACACGCATAGGGGACAGCAGGCTGGGGGGAGCAGCAGACAGATGACACGCTCTGACTCAAGCCTGTTCTCCCCAGCCCACCAACGTGCCCACGACACGGCTGTTAATGAACTGCGATGATCTGTCTGCAGGTTTCGTCACATGACATTTTGACGCACGCAGCCTTTTAAATTTTTAATTGACTACATCGGAGCGCTTTTGACGCTTGCCAATTCTGACAGCCACGCCCAGTTAGTCTCAGATCGGGGAGACTCTGCTTCCACTCCCTTCCGATTGGACAAGAGCGTGAGGAGGGTGCGTGTGTCGTGGCGGCTGTGGGGGCAGCGTGGAGCGACGTCCAGGCAGCGCCCTCTCAGCTCTTGGCACCTCAAGCCTCGGCGGAGTTCTGCGAGATGGACGGGCTCTTCCGTGAGACTGCAAAGCCCACGTGGCACGTGCCCCCGAATGTCCTCGAACGATAGACACTCCCGCAAAACCCTAGAGGCGAATCTGTTTGCCCGACGTACGAATCGCAACACTGGATTTTCCAGAGCGGTCTCTCCAGCGAAGTGTAAAGATTTAATCATGGAACTCCGGGCCACGCATCCTGGGGTTGCTGTCTGTTCCACTCTGCCCAGTGAATGAGAGCAACTAAGGTCATCTGCCAGCGTCGGTGACGTAAACTCACGCCTGACTAGCTATTCAGAAACCACCTCCTGGCCAAACCATATCATCTCCTGCACACGCCCTGTTTGGCTACAGGCGCTTCAGGGTGTACATCAAAATGACACCCCAAACCGCGGTAGCGAGGTCAGGCCTCTCGGCAGAGCTAACCTCAGTCTTAGGGCTGAAGTGGGAAGCGGGCTCCGAATCTCTCTCGGACACCTCGGCGGGAATGTGCTCAGCTGCGGGCTCCCCGAGAATGCGAGGGAGCTGCCTTGCCGTGCATCCCAGGAACGTGGCGAGCAGTGGCCTGCCATGCCCATCTACCGAGGGCAGGGACGGAGGCCTGGACAGCAACCCGGAGAAGAGCACGTGGTGTCAACGACTTAGATCTGGCCAGGCTGGAGAAGGGGTTCCGAGGGGCTCCCGGAACTCTCGAATCCATCAGAATGTCTAATGGAAACGGCACATCAACCCTAATACGAGATGGCATGGGGCAAGGAAAAGGTCCAGTTCCCCTGCCTTTAGCAGACATGACTGCAAGTCACCGTGACAACTCTGGTTATTCCGAGCAGTTTAGAAGTTCCGGTACCGCACAGGGTCGTGGCCGGGAAGACCGCCCTGTCCCCCATCCCGCCCCACAGTACCCGGCTGCTACAGGTTGCTGAGGCACGGGGTCCTGGCATTTTACGGGCTCCAGCGCCCACACGTCTCTAGCTCTCTCTGGCTCCATCTCACCAAGGGGCGGGGGAGGCAGGTTCGGGGGAGGCCTGCACTTCGGGCTTTCTCTCCTCTCTTCCTAAAGCCTGTGTCATGGGTCGCTCCAGGACACATTCAGTTCTAGTAAAATTCTGGTGGAGGAGGAGAGGCCCTAGTTCAGAGGTGAGTACACATCACGGCTTCTAGACCAGCTCGCCAGAAGCAGTGCGCCAGGAGCTGTGGGCTCTCCATTCACAACGAGATGGCGCCCACTTTCCACCGTCCCACCCCCCCGCCGACGGCACACAGATGGCGCCACCTCCCATTGTCGTTCTCTGAGTACACACATCCCATGGAAACTGCACGGGTCGGGGGACAGGCCCAGGCAGGATTCACCGAGGGTCCCCCTCATCTTTCCACAGCCACATGTGAGCCACCTCTGCCTGAGGTACTTTATGAAGAAAGAACTTTCCAAAAATAGAAGTTGATAAGCAGTGAGGGGTAGATCGCTTCGGAAAACTGTGATTTTTCTATCTGCAGCTCTAAGTGCTGGGCACAGAGAACTAAGCCAGAAAGGAGGTGACGACTTCGAGTTGACAGACCAGGGCACTAATCCTGGCCCTGCCCGCCTTGCCACCAGCCCCAGCTGGACGAGGCATTTCACCTTCACGGCCTCAGCGTCCTCAGTGGTCAAATGAGGGTATTGGGTTACCTGATAATCTCTGTTTCCCTTTCGACTTTAGCAGTGAATGAGAACTTTGTCCGGTATCTAAAGCCTTTGCTGCAGCCAGCACAGACCATTTGCAAGACATATGCTTGTTAGCAAATCGGAATTCTGCTCCACGGTCCCTGCCAAAGGCTTCTTAGAGTCATCTGATATTTGAGAGATAGTCTAATAGCTGCATTAGCCACCCCAGAAGAGCTGGCACACAGGAAGTGGGTTCCATTCGATTGATATCTACAGAGCAATGCAAGTGGGAACTCTGACACATACGATCTCTTTTAAAAGCCTTTTGCCCCCAGTTTTTCGCTAGGTGAAATCTTGATGGAATTTCTAGCAGTCTCTCATGTCCAGGGTTTTCCTAAATTTATGACACCAGTAAATTATCGATTCCTTCAGATTCTCTGGTTCTGGTCCCTGAACTAACCCAGAGCGTGGCAGAACACAGTCCTGGGCCTCCTTATCTCAGCCTGCTACTGCTCGGCCTCCACTGAGAACAACGTATTACGGGATCCTTCCTCTGTTTGACAGTGGCCTTGCACCTTTTTTTTTTTTTAATCTGGTCGAAGATATTGTTTACTGCGCTACTTAGTATTTCTTACACGAGAGTCCAGGAGGTTAGTTTTTTTGTAGGGGAGAGGGCGGAATCTTACCACTGAAGATAAACGGGTAAGCTTTCTTCAATCGGAAATTGAAAACTATGTAATAGAAAATTTCTCTTGTTGTCTCCTTTAAAGCGTAAATTAGTGTGCATTACGGTGATCAAGCAGTACATCTCAGATACGTAGTAGCACTGTTCCTGTATTCATTCCCTCGGCAATCCCAAATCCTCCTAGAAATAAAAGAGCATAACAATCCTAACAAACGCAGGAGGAGCTGAGTGACTGTAGCCCAGGCATTAGAAGCGCAGAGTGTGGCTGTGAGCCATGCTCCCGCTGTCCACACTGCCACGGGGGTGCCACTTCCCTTCTAAGTCAGCATCCTCGGTTGGAGAAGGGGGCCGTACTGATTCCCAGGTCATGCTGTCATGAGCCACATCGTACAGTTCCCAGCTCCCGAGCAGCCAGCAAACATTCGCCCGGAACGACGCTGTTTCAGAGCCCGAATTGTCCTGCGTTGCGTTCCCATTCTTTACTGATTTTACTGGTTTATCCTTGGTTTTCTCCAAGCCGCTGAGCATGACTTCTTCACCACCCCTCGACCCCCACGCCACCGCTTCTCTTAGATGCCACGTCCAATGTTGTCGTCACAGCCGTCCCAACAAGCCGTCCGCTCCTTCCTCCCGCTGCTCACCCACCTGGCTGAACCCCAGCCCCACGGAACTCAGCTGTCTGCTTCGTCTACAAGAGACAGCGCAGTGCGAGGCCCGCGGGTGTTCGCTCTGGAGTGAGACGGCCCAGGGCTCGAGCCTCTGCTCTCCACTCAACTCCGGTGTGTCTTTAAGGAAACTGCGCATCGCTTCTGTAAAAATGAGGATGACAAGGATGCCTGGATGATTCGTACGTCATGAATTTTACATGCGACTACACCCTTCGACTTGTACTGACCATCGCTGGCACCCCATAACTGTTAGCTAGGATTCTTTTTGTTTTTATGACTCTATGCGTGAGCCATGGCGTGAAGTTGGGGAAATCACGTACCCGGAACCCCAAACACCACGCGGGTCCTCGATACTGTCTGGCAACTCTGTTTCTCCCCCGGGGACGCCTGTTCTCCTGCTGCCCCCCAACATTGTGCCTTCAGCTCCTAGTCCAAATCCCCCCACCCTCGGCTGACGACCTCCTCCTGCTGCACGGGGGAGGGGGGGCAGAAGCCATCGGACAAGCAGCGCTTCTCTGACCATCATCTGACATGAACGGCCCACCTCTGGGCTCACTGTCTCCTCTCTCTCTGATTCAATGGGAGGAGGGCTCTTGCTTCTGTCAAAGGCCAACCCCTGTCCTCGGGGTCCATGGCCCTCCCCTGTGGCTTTTCCAAGGACTGTCCTCCTGCTTACCTTTCCTCTCTCCGCATCTTTGGTTCCTCCCTAAGGTGACCCCCAGTGACCCTTAACTCCTAGTGTTCATGCCTTGTATGTCACCTCCCCTTAAGTGTGGGTGGGACCCAGGACTCACCTCTAACCAACAGAAAACGGCATAGACGATAAAGAATCATTGCTCCCGTGATTATAGTACGTTATACGAGACTCCGCCTCACTAGCAGACAGGTGCTAAGATCCCCCTTGATGGCTGGATGAAGTGAGAGGCCGTGCTGCGGTGACAAAGCGCTGCGTGAAATGGAGGTGGGCTGGGGAGAGGGACTCTAGGAGCTGAAGGCAGCCTCCAGATGATAGCCGGCAAGAAGCTGAGACCCTCAGACTTACAGGTGCGAGGGAGTGCACTCTGCTCCGGGCTCACGATCCGCAGTCGAACCTCCTTATGAGAACACAGCCCACCCAACACCTGATTGCAGCCCGTAAGACTTAGCACAGACCCAGGTAAGCTGAGCCTGGGTCTTTCTTTCAACGCCTGGACACCTAAGCTTTGGATACAGAAACAGTGAGAACTGTTGCAAGTTAAAGTTTGCGGTAATTTGTTATATGGCAACAGAAAACGAATACACTCGCCCCCTACCAGATAATTCCCATCATGCACTAGAGTCTACTCGTCTTTGAAAAACACATGTAGACCACGTGCCCGTCAGATACTCCCCTCCTCTCTGCTCTCCTGGCCAGTGCACTCTGTGGAAAGGCTCTGTGTCCTCTCCTCCCCTGCGCTCGCCGCTCAGCCCACTGCGGCCGCATCGCTGACTTCATGTTCTTCTGTGAAGGACACCAACGAATCCCACGCTATCGAACCCGACCGAGCACCTCTCTGTCCTCATCGTCCTCGGTACCTTAGCTGCACTCGGCACCATCCAGTACACGCCGCTTTCGGAGCCACGTCTTCTCTCGGCTGCCTGGACTTTACACGTTCCAGTTTTCTGTCACGAGTCCTTGCTGCCTTCTCCCCCTACACCCAAACCTCCTTCCCAGACGGCGCTGCGCCCCAGCATCTGCGCGCCTTCCCTAGCCCCCGCTTTAAATGACATCAGCATGCTGGTGACTCCCAAGTGTGTCTCTCCAACCCTGGCCTGTCCCCTCGGCTCCATCCTACAGCCATCTGCCTAACTGCAGCTTGCACTTGGATGTCTAACTGTCACCTCAGATCTCACGTGTCCAAAACACAACACTTGATTTTTTTTTCCTCACAAAAATCTATTGTTCTCCTGGTTTTCCCGACCTTAGCGAACGGCACACGTGACCTGCCTCTAGGTCGGGGCCTCTGCCCGGCTTCTCTGTTTCCTCGTCCCCCTCGGCGAAGCCGTCGGCGCGCTGTCGCAGAGCGGCCTGCTCAGCCGATCCTGACTGTCCACTCTTCTAACTCCGCCCCTGTCCCCCTGCACAGACTGCCCCCTGCTCTCACATGCTTCTGCAGCGACAGCCGCCTCCCTGGCCTCCCTGCCCTCCCTGCTTCTCCCTGCTGTGTCCTCCAAACCCCGCACGGCATGGCCTTTTTAAAAACACAAACTGCCCTGTGTGCCTTGACTGCTCGAAACTTCTCGAAGTCTTCGCCCTAGTTTAAAAAGGCCACCCCGCAGGCTCCATGCTGCCGGCCCCTGCCTGCCTCCCTGACGTGTCTCCCATCTACCAAGTTCACGCCGCACTCACCGGTCCCTCCTTCCCACATCGAGACTTTGCAATTGTCATGCTTTCTTCCTGGAGAGGTCCTCTCAAGCTGCACGTCTCAGGTCTCAGATCAAATGGCCCCTCCCCAGGAAGTCTTCCTCCTAGACTCCGAGATAGCACCGTTTCCCTCACAGCCAACGTCAGTCTCAGGCACCACACTTATTTGTTTGGTGGGTCGTTGCTATGACTCCTTGCACCAGATGCCAGCATCTGGAAGGTGCTTACTGCCGTGTTCCAGAATAGCATGTAGCATGTAGTAGGTGCTCAATAAATACTTGCGCAAATGGATGCATAAGTCTAAGTTGTTGACATTCTTACGTGCATTAGAAGAAAATGATCCTGTGACATTCCGTTAGAAAATCTCTTCGGATGGCTTTAAAGCGGCAAAAAATTATGCAAATTACACCTCGAACTACTCAATATCTTTATTGCTGAAAAGTTGTGGGGAAACCAAGACATTATGAAATGAAGCCTATTTCAAAAGAATTTAACAGAGATTTGTCAGGAGATGTGAAAAACAGTTTTTGATCATGTGAATTATCATACCTTAGTTATTCTGTTTTTGCAGATTTGATTTTTTCCCCCTACACTGGGGTCGCTTTGATCATAGAACATAGATTATAAACTGTGTAAATCACAAACTGTGCAACCACTATTCAAACCTCAAGACATTTTGAATATTTCTGGATGAAAATGCTAAGGAGTCACCACTCTTGTTATTTAGTATCACTGATGCCAGATGACTTAATCCCAAACCCAGCTATGTCCTACGGGCTTTTTAACGGGCTGTGGTAATCCACAGCCTGGATTTCAGCAAGCAACTGTCCAATCCCAGAGGACTATGTGCTGAAGATGTCTCGCTCTCAGAGCAGACACTCGCTGGGTGGTCCCGCAAAGAAATCTGCGACCACGCCTCCTCTGGGCTGTTCTTTACGCTGATGTTTCTAACGTTTCTTTGGAACTAACAATTTCATGCTTTCAGGAGCTGACTTTTATGCAAGCCCCACTGGGGGTGGGAGGGGGGGAGTCTCTATCTATGAAGCTCGCTTGTTTATATATATTTTTTTCTTCCTGATATGCCAATATCTTCTGAAAACTCCTGGAAACAGTTATGCAGTTGACTTGAAGAATTTTTCCTGAGGACGAGCACTCACTCCATCCTTCCCACTTGCTGCCCTCAAAACTTCTTAGCAACACACACTGTGCATGAACCTCGGCGCGGTTCGCCTTGTCCAATCGCGTGCCTGGAAGCCCAGCCAGTCAGTTGTGTAATAATAAACCCTTATCTCCCGAAGACACACAAACACGGCGAGCTCCCGCTGCTCCGCGCGCGGGGACTCCGCTAGAATCCTCAGCAGAAACTCACACCCGTTTTCACTGCCGACCCTCCCCACCCTCCCATTTCCCCGATTTCCTCCCGTTTGCTCATTTGCAATTTTGAGGAGGGGGAAAAGCCAAAATGCTAAACAATGTCGAGTCTGAACTGGGGGAGGGGGCCGGAGGGACGGGGGGCATCGCCACAACCTGCAGCAAAATGCGTGTGGAAACCAAGGGCTCGGCCGTCGCCGCGCCGGGCTTCCCGACCCCTCCCAGCGCCGGCGATGGAAAGTCGTCAACAATTGTTCTTGGATGAGAGATTGACAAGAGACGCTGCCTGCTCGTTGCAATAAGCTCGACCAGCCCCAAATTCGGGAGGAGGGGACACTCCCGCTTCCTCGGGAAAGAATGGTGTCTCACCCCTCCTACCTCGCCTGTCCCCACCCGGCGCAAAGCGGCGCCTACCTCGTCCCACCGCCAAGTTCCCGACCTCACAGGGACGAGTGGCCCTTTCCCGCACCCGCACCAGCTAGCGAAACGTAGCCGGCCTCTGAGCGAGGGCCAGCGGCCGCACGAAAAGGGGCGGGAGCCCGCGGCTGGGTGACCTCGGCCCCCCGCGCTGCCCGACACACCCCTCCCCGCCGTTCCCTCCTGGCCGGTCCCCTCCCCGCCGGTCCTCCCCGTCCTCCCGCCGGTCCCCGGCCGGTCCCCTCCTGCCGGTCCTCCCCGTTGTCCCTCCCCATGGTCCTCCCCGCCAGTCCCCTCCCGCCGGTCCCCTCCCCTGAGTCGTCCCCCTCCCCCGGTCCCCTCCCGGCCGGTCCTCCCATACCCTCTCCCGGCCGCCGGCTGACCACACGCTTTCAGCCAGCGTGCCCCGCGCCGAGCCCCGGGAACCGCGCGGCCAGGGCCGAGGCACCGGCGCTCCCTCGCCGTCGTCCTCGTCGTCGTCGTCGTCCTCGTCGTCGTCGTCGTCCGGGCCCCCGCGGGGCTTCCCCGGCACGCGCCCGACGCCCCGCCGCGGCCGGCCGCCGCCCTCCTCGTCCTCGTCCTCGTCCCCGAGCAGCAGCAGCACCGGCGACGCGGCGGCCCCGGCGGCCCGAGGGGGGCAGGTCCCCGGGCCGCGCGGCGGCGCAGGCAGCGGCGGCCTCCGGCTCTCGGGGGCCGGGCCGGGGCCGGCGGGCGCGAGGCCCCCGCGGCGGCCGCCCAGGCTGGAGCGCTTGGCCAGGCGCCGCGCCTGCATGCCGCCGCCGAGACGCGCGCCCGCCCGCCCGCCGGGGTCGCCGCGGGGCGCGGGGCTCAGGGCTGCGGGCTGCGGGCGCCGCCGCCCGGGCGCGCGGCTGTCGCGGTCGCGGTCGCCGCCTGCCTGGCCCGCCCGGGCTACCGCGGGGCGGCGCGGGGGGCCGTGCGCGAGCGGCGCGCTGCAGCCTCGGCCGCCGCCCCGGAGCCGCGGGCCGCGCTGCGCCCCATGCGGCCGGCGGCCGGGCCCGCGCCTCTCGGGCCTACGGCGGCCGCCCCGGGCGCGAGCGGGAGGCGCCGCCCGCCCCGCCCCGCAGCCCGCCCCGCCCGCCGCCCCCGGCCCGGCCCCGCGCGCAAAACCCGGACTGGATTCGCTGCGCGCCCCGCGGCCTGGAGATCCGCGGCTCCGAGCGCTCGGCGGGGCGCGGGGCGCGGGGCGCGGGGCCGTCCCCCCACCCCCGGGCCGGCGGCTCCCTGCGGACGGCGACGCGCGACTCTGCGGGGAGCGGGCCTGGCGCTCGGTGGCGCTCGGGGAAGCGATTCGCGCACGGCGTCCGGATGGGCTCTGCGGCGCGCGGCGGCCGCGCTTGGGCTTGTGCGAAATCGGGGCAGGTGGCCCGAGCCGCGGCCTCACCTGGATTCCCGAGGCGCTGCGCGCCACCGCCTGCCGGCCTCGGGGGCGCAGCGGGCCGCTCCGGCCCGCCGGCTCCGGGTCTGGGCCTGGGCGAGGTCTCGCGTCTCAGTGCTGCTCGGCGCTTCTACCTGGGGCGCCGGGTCGCCACCGCTGCGTTCCGAGAAGCCCGCCGCCCTCACCGCCCACTGCGTGGACGTCAGGGCCTTTGGGGGAACCAACGGGATTGCCGGGTCAGGAGCGCTGGAGTTGTTGTTAGAAATGAGCATGGAGCCAGAACGCGTCTGGAAACCAAGCCTAACCAGTTTGCCATATAACTGATGACACTGTCTCTTCCTGGGGATTTTTAGGTGTGACAAAGAAAAGTCATTGGCCGCTGTTCTGGGTGAGGCTCTGTAGCAAGCGGTGGCCTTCGCGTTCGGACCACCTGCCAGCGCCCACCTCTGGGGGAGGAGCTAACGCGCCCGGCCCTCCCGCGGGGCCCGGGGAAGGTGTCCTCACCCTCTGCCCCCTGCCCTGTAATCACTGCTGGAGATGTAACATCACGCCCCCTGTCACATACTTGAAGGGAGCTCATTAAGTGCTCACTTAGGGTGTCTTCCAACTGTTGAACGTTTCCACCCGGATGATGACGAAGATTCTAAAAGGAACTTTTTCGCTCTCCCTGATTCAGACTAGCTTCCTGATAGACCTATTTCAGGTAGCGACAGTCATTAGCTCACCCAGGCCCCAAACAGCGAACTCCCTGCTCTCCCTCTCCCTAGGGACGATGCCCGCCGGGCCAATCACTGCCATGAAGGGCGTCGGGAACCCCCTCCCCCACCGTTCCCAAAGCTAGGGGCGCATGACTGCAAAAGCGAACGTTCCAACGAGCTCTCCACACCCGGTTTCCCAACGACACCGCCTCACACACCCCTCCAGACACCAGCAGCAGCTCCAGGTCACGCTTTTCCAGTGGAACTTTCCATCTGCACATATTCCGCTCAAGGAATTCAGAGTGAAACCGGGTGGAGCCTTTTAGGAGATGCGTGTGTTTGGTCAAAGAACAGAGAAGGCTCACTGAAGTGTTTTCATCCCAACTGCAAGACATTTACCTTGGTAGACTCGGGAGGTGATTCTGGAGACGGGCAGCAGGGACTTCCTCCCACCAGAAGAGGAAAGATCAGGTACAGGGGTGGGCTGACAGGTGCCACCGAGGAGGAGGACAGAGGGACGAGACAGGTGGGTCAGGGTCAGGCACATGGTCTCAGGAGCCAGGCTGCCTGGGTCCCCATGCCAGCTCTGGAACTTAGTGGCTATATGTCCTTTCTTGTCCTCTCTTTGTGCCTCGGTTTGCTCGTGTGTTAAGTAGAGATGATAGTAATACTTATCTGACAGTGGATTTGTTTTGTAGAGTGAGGAGTTAATATGCGCAGTCAGCTTGGAAGAGTCCCTGGAACAAGCATGGTCTGGATAAGGGGTTTTTATATGAAATGTGCTGACAGCAGTATATCAACAAGGTAGCTTGGAACACTCCCAAAGAATAACAAGCTGGCTTTCTTTTAAGTAAGCTCAGAACTGTCAATAACTAGCAAAACATGCTTTTAAAGCCCAACTACGTCGTATCAAGGGGCTGTGGTCAGGCCGAGGATAGAGCTTTTTATGTCTGAAATTGTCATAGATGAAAGAAAGTAAATGTTTTCCTGAGAACCGGGAGGAAAGGCAGAACTGAGTGAGTCCGTGATTGGTATCCATGGTTTAGTGGAAGGATGCTCATTTACACCATTGTACTCTTTCCAAGTTGCCATATATGCTTTGAAATCAGCTCGTTCCTTCTCTCTGCTCAGGCCTCCTCAGCAGAGCCTCACACATCCGTTGTCTGGCCTGGCCGGGCCCCACAGTGCCCTCTGAGTGGGAGAAAGACTGGCCTTGGCCCTGGGACCATTAAGTGAAGTCTAATTAATGTCACGAAAGAGGTTTGTCTAAGCTGGGCTGTGCGGGGAGGGCCGCACCACCCAGGCCCGTGCGGGCACTGAAGACCGGCCGCAGAAATCAGTGGACGTTCAGTGGGCAGCACAGTTGAATGACCTAAGTCATCAGGAATCAAGAAATATCTCATGCTGCGGGCTCATGACACACCGCACTCCTGATATGGGCTCGGGAGTCAAGAAACGGCTCGTGATGCCAAGCGCATGCTGAGGACTCATTGCTGCTGGGTCTCCGTGCTCCGGGCACGTGACACGGTTTCGCTCCCCAGCCGAGGCCGCTGGGGACGGGACGCGCCTCGGAGTCGCACCCACCTTCCAGACAGTCCGATTGAACACGTCGTCTCTGAAAACGCTCCGTCATTCATTCGGTATGTGCGTCTTGCATCCGCTCTGTGCGGGGCCTTGTTCTCTGCCCCGGTGCGCAGCAGTGAGCGAAATCACTCTCGTCGGGACGTGGGGAGCGGGGAGGAGACGATAAGGGAAGAAAATAAGAGAAGCGTGCAATTCCATAGCTGCCATCCGTGCTTTAGAGAAAATAGAGCAGGGAAGGCGGTGCGGAGTACTGGAGGTTTAATGTAAAGAAATATTCACATTTAGGACATTTAATGTATTTATTATAGATTATATTTATTTGTTATAGTATAATTACATTTTACTCATAATCATTTGCAATTATACTTATTTATAATACAATTCATTTATTATCGTAGTCTATGTATTTCCTTGTAATTAATAATATAAGTATATTAAAACCAGCACAAGTGAACACAGTGTGACATTTGAATGAAAACTCGCAATGGCAGCCAGTTCCAGGCGATACCATGGTCCCCACCTCCATCCCTGGACAGGGTCTGTTTTCTGTATCCCGCATGCTCTGGATGGACCCTTTGCGAAGCATTGATGAGACCCAGCCCGCGTTTGGAATAAATGCCAACCCTCCAACCACAGAGTCACTGGCTGCCCCAACCTGGTTTCTTCTGACTCCAAATGATCCTTAAAGCTTTGAGTTCTGAGCCCCAAAGATACCTTAAGATTTTTTTTTTTTTACATGAACTGAGAAATAGTACAAAGAAAAACCAGGCTCGATTTGGCCTTCCATTCAATTTTTTCCCCAAATCATAACCAAGGTAGAAATACAGCGCACGCTAACCTCCAACCCAGGAAGAGCACGCTGATGGCCTTGAAAGCCTTCAACACTTGGATTCCTTGAAAGTGGCAGGTCCTTTAAAAAATTATTTAAAAACTAAAAGTAAAATTTTGCCCTTTAAACAGCTTATAAAAGTACGATTAGGCTAGTTTTTCCACACTTCTGGGAAACTGAAAAATGACTTCAGATGATGACTGTCAGACCATTGCCTGAAAAATAGATTAAGGTTAAGAGACTCACTGGTCTGTTTCACCTTCAGGCTGAGAGCCGGAGTGAGCCAGGCGTGAGCCTCCGCCTGGTGACCGTTCCTCCAAGAGCAGTTTTCAGCCTTCTCTAACGAGACGTGTGCTCTCAACGCAGTTCTTTAAAATACCTCCCACCTTCCAGAGACTCAAATTTTTTTTTTTCTCGTAAGTATAAAAGTGATGGAGTGACTTTCTTTTTAAGCAACACATATGTGCTGTGTGTGTGTGTGTGTGTGTGTGTGTGTGTGTGTGCACGTGCAAGCACACACACGCCCAGAGAGAGAGATTCTTCGTGATTTCCTCGTCTCTTTAGTCATCTCATATTGGCACTTGCAAAGCAATAGAAAGACCACCGGACTGGATCCCAGAGATGTGGGCCCAAATTTTGCTCTGGGGCCTACTAGCCATGTGACACTAGGTAAGTGCCCAAATCTCTGCAGGGTTCACAACTCTAAAATGAATACCTGGCACTCCTTAAGGGGGTTCAACTCTTCAACTCCATGATCTGACCCCACCTGGAAGTGTGTTTTAAGATTAAGCCAAATGCCCATTATTAAAATCCACAGACAGTCTAGTATGTATGCCGGCAAATGGATGTAGATGATGTTTATTTACAGACATCTCTGCTAAGCCAGCCTGAGAGGCTGTATCTTAGGTCTGTCATCTCTGTTTCTATCAACAACATCACCCCTGATTTCATTGGTCCCCCCTGCTTTGCTGGGAATGCAAAAATTATGAAATTATGCATTCGCTTGCTGCCGTCTTATTTTGCTAATTATCTCTTCTGTAATTAGATGTCCTAATGGCTACAAAGTAGTTGCTATTTTATATTATCTGTATTAACATCCCTTTCCACAAAGTGAGGGTGGCCTCAGTCCAAGATGTACGTATAGTTACTTTCTACTAATGATATTTTGTCATCTCTGAAGCTTTTCTCGCATCTCCCTTTCCCTACAGAGTTTTCATCCAGGACCCTCTAGTACAAGTAACTGAAATCCTACTCCCCTAAAGAAAAAAGAGGCGGGCGAGAGGAGATTTATTAGCTTGGGTGAGTCAACCACAGATGGGCCTGAGCTTGGGGAGAATTAGACGTGTGGTCCTCCGTCTCTGTCTCCGAGAGCAGGTGTGTTATCTGCTTTGTGATCTGGTCAGCTAGAGCCAGGACGACAGGCAGTTCTGTCGCACACCGATCAGCCTCGTGACGAGGGGCAGGGGGGGACCTTTGTCTCTTACAGCAGTTAAGAAAAGCCCAGAGAAGGACCCTGGCCCGCCCAGTCTGGATCATGGGCCAAGGGTGGACTGCTGTGATTGGCTGCCCTGGAACCACACGGTTAAAAGGGAAACCGAAGGATACTGTCCTGGGCAGAAAGAGAACATAAAAGATGTTATCTATGAAACCAATACTATGAAATCTGGAACAGACAAACAATTTGAAGGAAAAAAATCACATCTAATCTCTCTACCCAAAGATAACCACTGTTATTTTGATATATTTCTTTTTACTTATTTCCTAAGCATCATTTTTTTGTTTTGTTACATATTATGTTCCCACCTGGTTTTATAATGTAAGCTTTTCTTTTTTACACATGACAATATAACTTGTAGGTGGATTTTGAGCTAGTGGGAAAAAATAAATCATGAAAATATTATAAGCCAATGTGCATGAATATTTTTATCATCTCTAGGGAATGACAGCCATTTTAAACAACATTAGCAAAAGTCTGATAAATTGGACCCCAAGAAACCTTTCAACTTTATCACAAAGGCACCATTAAAAAGTTTTAAATAGACAAAAGACAATTAGAAGACATTTTTGACATAAAACCAAGGATTAGAACACGGAAGAATACAACTAATTCAGCATATTGAGACAATTAGGTATAACGTTCACCTATCAGACTGGTAGACATGTGAAGGCTTTGATAACCAGTGGTACTGAGCGTATGGAGAAACAGGTACTCGCGTATACTGTTGCAATGTCTGTCGTAACTCCAGCGCGTATTTGCCATTTGAAGCCGGCAATTCTACCCCTAGCTCTTCAGCTGAGAGAGACATGGCACATGACCACAAAGGAGCACAGACAGGGCATTTAATGCAGCACTGGTTTTTACAGCAAAGTATTGATAACAGTGCTAATATTCATCAAAAGCAGAATGTTTTGTTTTGTTTTGTTTTTAAAAAGCCAGCTTCGACAACATGTAAATCACTATGCTGCAGCTCTAACAGCGAGGAATTTGCTGTGTGGTGGAAAGGGAAGGGGCTCAGATTTTTAAGTGAAAAGCACAAGTGATAAAGTAATATTTAAACGTGATCTCGTCTGTGTCAGAAACAAAAACCCCCAAACTATGCTCCGTATTTTACCTGGTGTGGTTTCACATGGAACGATGGATAGACAGATGGCTGTGTCTCGAGGGCACTTTCCAAGCTCAGGGAGCTGAACGGGACCGAGGGGAAAGGCAAAGGAGGTCTCGACTTTCTGTACTTTTGGCTTTTGAAAAAGAACGTATTCGAACGCCGCCTAGTTCGTTTAAAAATTAAAAAATGAAAACGTTCCGTAGCGTAATTTTTACTAAAGTCTATTCTGTCAAGCCACGGTGCCGTGATGTCACAATGTGTCGCTCTTCAAAATAGGGTGCTGCCGACCTCTGCACAGAAAGCACTATGCATTTTTTGGACTCTTTCCTCGGCATCGGCGCCAGAGGTGGAATCAGCGGTGAAGGGGGGTGCACGTTCTCTTGGCACACTTTCCCAGATGGGTCTCTGGAGGCGGCGCCTCAGCCCTCATTCTGACAGCCGTGGGAAAGCCGCTGGTTTCCTGTGCTCTCTTCTTTGCCGGTGGATCACTCTTTCCCTCTCTTTGCTGCTTTGGTGAACGTTCCAGCAGACCTCATTTGGGCTTCATTTCTTTCTTCGATCATTAACGGAGAAAAGGCCTTCCCCACACGTTCAGCTTTTCCCTTCCCTCTGCCGTTTCTTTTCCTACCCTTCGCCCACAGGCCTACAGGAGGTTTTCCTTGCCCCTTTTATGCCCCTCATCAAAAACCCGATCGCCATATGTCCTGCAAGTGCTTTCCTCGCTTTGCTGTTTGTCACTTCGTGGCTTCCTGTTTTCTTCCCAAAGCTTTGGATTCACCCGAGGGTCTTTCTTTTCCCTTCTTTGCTAGTTTTAGTTACAAGTCCTCATCACGGTTTCTCCCTGTACAAGGTTAGTTCTGACAGCCTCTACTAGACTTTATCCCTTATCACTCTCCTTCGATTTTCGTTTTCTTTAAACATTTCCCCCATCAAGCCTTCCTTTCAACCACCATTATTTTGTGTATACGCTTCTCTAATGTAATAATTTCCTTATGGTACAGGGTGTGCTCTTGCTGGGATAAATTCTTCAACTTAAGTCTTCACGTTTCATTCTTGTTTACTTAGTTACTGATTACATGCTTTCCTGTGTGTCTTTTCGTTAATGATCCTTGGTTAATCCTTTCATCTTAGTAGAGTCTTTCTAAGTTTAAATCATCAGCGTCATCGTGAGAATATCTCTCAGAAGCAATGTTTTTCAAAATGCTAAACCTATTGCTTTTAACGTATTTAACACTAATACAAGTGTGAGCACGTGAGTAGTTCGTCTGTCGAGCACGGATGATGGAAATGGTTGGTACCCGCGTGTCTTATATGTTGGCCACTAGCCACACGCAGCTGACGGAGCACCTGCAATGTGGCTTGTACAAATGAGGCACTGCATTTTTAATTGTATTTCGTTTCAATTCAGTTTAAATAGCTGCATGTAGCTAACAACCATGGCATTGGACCTAGCAGGCTCAGAGCCTTCAAAGGCGTTTTCTGCCTTCCAGATCCATTTTTTAGGTGAACCCGACTAATTAAGGAAACAGACATCCCGCTTGTGAACTTGGCTGCAAACCCATACATGCTACCATAACTATGTTTTCTCATCTACCTACCTAATGTTTGCAACTTAATGTTTTTGAATTATTAGCTTATGTTGAACAATTCTCTTGTATTGCCCTCGTCAGGCTTCCAGTTAGGTTATTTTCAGGTTTGAGGGTGGCACACTCTCAACAGCTCCTCGTCCATTCCCTGGCCCACAGTACAATTTTTATCAACACCATTTAGTTCCTCTGTTTATTTTATTCCCAAGCTCTTGCACGGGAAAGAAGTACCTGAATGAACCCCAGCAACCCATTAGAAGAGTTCGGAAAGCCATCGAATATAATGGGACATCAGCACATGCTGATTGATATAAACGCCGCCGGGCTTTCTTAAAAGCTAGCTGTAAATTTCTTTCTGTTGCTGTTATTGCCGTGCCTGTTAATATGAAAAAAGAAAAAGAAAAAACTAGAGGCCAAGTTTTGTAAAGAGTGTAAAAATTCCTCAGGGCTGGCCACACGTAATAGGGTAGAGAATTTTCTCCTAAACCACTGCAGACGTAGACTGTCTGTCTGGCCTACGACGTGCACGGATGAGGGTGGGCAAGGGTTGAGAGCTGCAGTTTGACCACCTTCTTTCCAAACGTCAAGAGGAGGGAAGAGAAAAAAGATGAAGAGGAATGGAAAAGGAAGCGAGAAAGAGAGGAAGAGACGAGAAGAGTGGACGGCAAGAAAACGTAAGCAGAGCCTGGGGTCTGTGGTAATTTACGGTGTGATACGCAGTAATCCACGTCTTAAGGTTTATTTAGCCTGAGCGTATTCTGCCTCTGTTCCTCAGTCTGTACATTTATGCTGAAAAAGTGACACTTCATCTGCTAAAACCAGCCCTCGAGGAAGAGGCAGATGGCTTATACTTGGGCCTTAGGGCATCTCTCGTTTCACAAGGGTGCTCACTCTGACACTTAATTTTGAACCACAGAGGAGGCGAAGAAATTCACATTTATTTCAGTAGGTCACAGAGCGGGGTGGGGGCTCAGGTGAGATGTTTCTGAAAGGTTTAAAGGTGTGTGCTATATAGTCTGAATGTCTGTGTCTCCCCCAAAGTTCCTATGTTAAAACCTAATCCACAAGGTGATGGGGTCGGGAGGTGGCCCTCTCGGAGGTGGTTAGGTGGTGAGGGCAGAGTCCTCATGAATGGGGTCCGTGCCGGAGACAGGCGATGGGGAGAGCTCCCCGCCCCTTCCGTCATGGGAGGGCGGTGGGAAAGCTGCTATGAGCCGTGGGTCCTCGGGCAGTGAATCTGCGGGCGCCCTGACCTTGGACTTCTCAGCCTCCAGAAACAAATGCTTGCTGCTTATAGGTCACCTAGTCTACGGTCCTTTATTACAGAAGCCCGAACTGAGACAGTGTGCGTATGAGTGTGTGTGTGTCTGTGTGTGTGCGTGTCTGTGTCTGTGTGTGTGTGTGTTTTAACTTCCACTTAGATGGATCAGCATGATGCACTTTTGGTCCTGTGCGAGCCCGCCATGTTCCTTCCCCACCTCGCCCCTCGCCCCAACTTTTCTCAGGCACCTTGAAAGTTGAGTGATAATTCTGAGCCTCGCTTTCCTCCTGCTTGCTCCCTGGTACTCTCCTATAGCTCACTCCTCAGAACAAAGTCACTATAGCTTTCTCTGAGAATGTGGTTTTCTTAGGTGCGTGACTCATCCAACAGTTATTGTCCGCCAATACCCTAGTCAGAAATCTCAGCAGGTATTCGAACTCGGGACAGAAAAGTTCTGTGGGAAAACAGCGGGGAGGCGGGATCCGGGAAGGGCCGGGGTGAAAAGAAAGGCAGGCGACAGGCCTCTTGGCGTCTCTTCTGTGTGTCGACGGTGGCGGTGATCGCGCGAATGCACGCGTGTGACAGAATCGCATAGAACTAGACACACACACAGGACAGCGTGTGGAACCTGTGGAGTCCGGATAAGGTGGATCACGTGGCCGTCAATATCCCGGTTGCGATGTTGCACTGTTCCCATCGTTACCGTGGGAGGGGAGGCGACACGGGGCGAGGTCGCACGGGTTCTCGCTGCCTCATTTCTTACGACTGCGTGTGAGTCTGCAGTGACCTAAAAACAGAAACGCGGCCGGGAAGTGCTGCGGAGGGGG
>NW_024350926.1:10774425-10776406 GCF_902729225.1 Pteropus medius
GAAGGGAAGCTGGGGCCCGAGCCTAGAAAACTTCGCTCTCCCCCGTCCTGAAGATGCGCTGCAAAACAGCCGTCTGTCGCGCGGCCGTGCTTTCCGGAATGATCATCCATCAGAGGCCGACACGCCCCGCGCGTGCTGCCAGCTGTCAGTTTCTTTACACGAGTCATCTCATTTGATCCTCTCAGTCGTCCTAGGGTGTGACGGTGGTTATACCCGCTTTACAGGTGAGGTTACTGAGGCACAGGCACATGAAGAAACACAGCTGGCACCTGGCGGAGCCAGGGTCCGTCTGAATTGGGCGGCGCGTCGCCAGCACTAGCTGGGCGCTCGCGAGCCAGGTGCGGCCCTCGCCGCTCTTCTCCTCGTGAGGAACAATGTCCCTAGCATTGCACCCTCCGGAATTCTCCGTCATGTGTTGGCATCGAAAAACCACATTTGCTTATCCTGCGCTAAGTGTCAGCCACGTTACCTAAATTATCCCATTAACTCTTCACAGCAAGTCTGGATATACGACCCCCTCTTTGTCGATAAGAAAATGGAGGCCCAGAGAAGTCTTGTCCAAAACCACCCAACCCGCCCGTGCAGAAGCGGCGGAGGGCGACCCGCGGGCCGGACCCGGAGCCACGCGCCTCGCCCTCTGTGCTCTGCCGCCTCCGGCCCAGAAACCACGGATTCAAAATCATGCCGTTCCCCCGCAAAGCTAGATGCTTTTTCATCTCCCGGTGCCCACAGGAACCTGTTTTATTTTGCCTGGTGTGTAACAAGTCCAGGTCTTGGACACTCCGGGACCTCCCTCTGCCGTGCTAATCTACTCGCCACTCGCGGCCGCGACCACGGTTGGGTGCAGGAGGGCCAGGGCGCACGGAGCCCTCTCCAACGACGACACGGCGGCACGACATTCTGCTGTAAGGTCTGCAGGAAGCAATCGACATCTGCGACATGTAAGCCATCAGCCCCTTCGGCTCCTCTCACCTTTGCGTGGCTTCAGAGCACCTGGCCGGGGACTGAGGACCCGCGCGGGCATCCATCAGCGCCCTGGAGTGATGGGGCGCGTTCTCGGTTGCTTTATCGCCCTGCAACCTCAGGGACCGCTCCCGGGGAGTCGGAAGGAGCTGGCCGGGCCCCTTTCCTGCAGGAGTTCCCCACGCAGACCCGCAGCGCGGAGCCGCAGGCTTTCCCTTTTCTCCCCGGGCGCTCGCCCGCTCCGCGCGCTCCACGTCCTGGTTTTCCGCGGCGCTGCCTGGCGGCGCCTGAGCACGCGGCGCTGTCACTCACGCTCCTGCAGCAGCGGGGTTTGGGGGTTTGGGCGCCGCAGCTGGGAGGGAAGCTTTTGTTCCGCAACAAAAACAAGCGCCTGAGTGGCAGGGCCGCCGGCGCGCCAGCCCCGCGAGGCGGGCATAAAGGAGCCCTGGATGCTTGCGACCTGTCATCACAGACAGAGCCCTCCGCTTCCCAAGGATCACAGGGAGACGACGTGGCGAATCACGTTTGTGCTGGCCCCGCCCCTGCTTCCGCCGCGGGCGTGAATACCGCGCAGGTAGCTCAGGCGGCAAGCACCTTGCTGGGGGCCGAGCCCTTGCTGGGGACCGAGTCCTTGCCGGCGCCTGCTTTCTGCGTCCTCTGACAAAGAACTGTTTGCCTCCGCCACTGACAGGCTGTCCAGGCTGAAACAAGTTAAACGATGGATTCGTTTACTCCAGGAAGAAAGAGAGGCATTAAATGCCCTAATGCAGTCCGCCAGATTTATGGGCTCTGGTTAGAAATACATGGGGACGGCTTCCACTACATGACCTGTTGGGTTTTGCCTAACTGAGAAAGCACATGCAGACCCAGGTCGTTCCCTACTTTGAGAAAACTCACAAGCAAAAACCTGAACCGTAAGCCAGGTGGATTAGGGGTAAGTATCCTCATTTCAGAAAGGATCATCAAGTTTTGAAAGCATTAGAAGACTTAAATACCCACCCCTCCCTGGAGAAACCAC
>NW_024350926.1:10776526-10845033 GCF_902729225.1 Pteropus medius
AAAGACAGTCGTGTACACCTCAGTGTGAATGAGTTCAGCCTCTTCTTTCTTGGGAACAGATTTTCAAGAAGGGAGGGGACCAGTTGCAAACCCAGTTCCTGAAAAGAGACAGAGGAACAGTGAGTGGCGGGGAGAATCAGACCGCCTCAGAAGATAGGTGTTTGTTGCCTGTCGATTCTGAGACAAGTCAGCTCTTTGAAGAGAGGGTTTTGCTTGTTTTGGTTTTGCATTACTGTCTCGTAAAACTTCCTGTGACGACAAAAACGTTCCGGATCCACACTGTCCAATAGGACAGCCTCAGGTGCATAGTGAGCATTCGACAGGTGGTTAGTGTGACTGAGGAATTGAATTTCAAGTTTTATTTCATTTCCCTAGCTACGTGCGGCTAATGGTTTCTATATTGGACAGCGCAGCTTTAGAGCATTTTAAAAATGGAATTTGCTTACAAATCTTCAGGAATAAAGAATCTCATAAAGTCACTGTGGTGGGTGGCACCTGTAGCTGTCCCCACAGTGATTCACACTGCTGAGTGAGGTCACCTCCCTCTGAGCATGGTGAGACCTACCGACTTTTAACAACAGGATATGGCCAGTGGTCAGATGTCACCTCCAAGACCAGGCGACCAAGAGACTGTGATCCTGTCTTGAGCACCCTCTTTGGCTCCCTCACCCTTTGTCCTGAGGGAAGCCAGCGGCCATGTCATCAGCTGCCCTAGGAAGAGGCCCCTCTGGCAAGGACCTGATGTCTCCAGCCAGCAGCCCGCGAAGACCTGAGATCCTAAGTCCAGCAACCCTCAGGGAACTAACTGCTGCCACAAGCCACAAGGGTGAGCGTGGATGGGATTCTCTGCCACTTGAGCCTGGAGACGGCTGCTGCCCTGGCTGACATCATGACCGCAGCCTCGTGAGTCCTGATCTCCGGACCCACAGAAAATGCGCAGTAATACATGCGTGTTGTTTTAAGTCACTGTTTTGGGGCAAAGCAATAGATTCTAAATATGGCTGGGCTCATTTAAAATACGCTTGTACTAGGGTATAGATAGACCACATTTTGTTTATTCAGTCATCGACCGATGGATATTTGGGTTGTTTGTATATTTAGTTTTGTGTCTATTTTGTATATGCTCTACTGGTTGTCCTGAGCTCTGAGTGGGTTGGCAGAATGTCAGCACTGCCTTCAGGTCAACCTGGCCTCTTGTGACAGACGGCGCGCCTCTGGCAGTTGTCAGGGAGCATTTGGACCGTATTTTTGATCCCCACAGAAGGATCTAGAACCGAGGCTGCAGTGCACTCTGCTCAGGGTGTGCTAAGGCCCAGGTTTCCAGGAAGCTTCGCTCAACGCCAGGACCCACCCAGTGGGGGCAGGGTTACCAGGGAGAGGACGAGGTACGGGGACCTGACCGAGCCCAACCAGCTGCCAGGGTACCAGTCGCATCAAAGAGCTGGCGTTCTCTGAGGGCTTGCTCTGACAAGAGGCCCTGCCTGAGCAAGAAACTGGAGGAAATTATATCGGCGGCATTGCTCATAAGCTGCAAAAAACTTTTCTAAACTGCAAAAAAATGTCTTAGGCAACTATGCTACAGGAAAGACCGGCGGATCCCTCGACTTGTTCAGTGGAAAATTACATTACAAAATTGTTGTCGTATGAAGAAATAATAAAAGAGTAAACAGAGAGGAGCGATGTTGGTGAAAATGATAGAGAGGGGAACCCCCAAATTCTGCCCCTCTGTAAAGGCAAAGAAAAAAACTGCCCTAAACTGTCAGAATCAACTTTTTTTCAGAACCCTGGACATTGACGAAAGGCTCGCAGCAAACAGGGAGTGCTTATTCAAGGAAAATGCTCAATCTCGGTAAGAACAGTGAGTTTTGTGGAATTTTAACTTAAGCCAGGCCCATTCACCACACCCCGGCTCAGAGGTCACCTTGAAAAGAACAGCCCGCCTTCCTAGTACCAGAGGGATGGAATGGACCTCATTTGCAAAGAATTGTATTTTCTTTTTATCTGGTGGCTTCGTGGAAGAGACCCAAAAAACTTGTCTTTATCTGCCCCGATTTGGAACTGGCCCAGTTCAAAAGCTGCTGGGAGGGAGGGGGCCATTTTTCTGAAGCATTTATAGGCACATGTTTTAGTTGCTGCTGCCTGAAGACTATAGATAACAGTTGGCATAAACTAAAACACTTGGGAAGAAAGGCTGGAAAATGAGATGTCCATAAAGGCTTTGAAAATCTCGCACATGTTCCTAGAATCTAGAATACTATGTATGCTCAGGAATGACTTGAGAGGGTCCTAGGATCTGACCTCTAGTTGACCTTGAGATCTGCACAAGATGAAAATAAAAGCTAAGACATGGTCGTAAACTGCCATACTGAGTGTTGAAGGCATGCCTCAGAACACACACACACACGCACACGCACACACACACACACGGCCCCTTGGTAAAAAACCTTGAAATATTTTTGGTTCCAGCCATTTAAGGAAATATCTGTCTAATCATCAACAGACTAGTCTCTAACAGAACAGCAGCTTCGGTGGCCACAAATGACAAAGAATACAGACATTTACAGAATTAGTTCATAAAAGTCATTAAACAAATAAACAACAGTAACTAAAATAAGCAGCAAACAAAAATCCCCGGAGAGGAGAGCATTCGATTTTCAGAATTGCCACATTATAACATTCAAAATGTCCAATATTCGACTAAAAATTATAAAGCAGGCAAAGAAAAAAGATTACGTGGCCCAAATGCAGGAAAAATAGAAATTAATAGAAGCTGTCCTTGAGGAGGTCAAGATGTTGGATTTACTGGAAAAAGACTTTAAACGAACTATTAGAAATATGTTTAAAAAGCTAATGGAAAGCATATATAAAGAACTAAAGGAAGGAATCAGAATGAAGTCTTACCAAATAGAGAATATCAATAAAAAGATAGAAATGATATTTTCGAAAGAACCAAATAGAAAATCTAGAGCTGAAATTTACAGTGACTGAAACAAAAATATTCACTAGAGGAGTAGATTTGAGCAAGTAGAAGAATGAGCAGCTCGAAGACAGGTCAATTGACACAATCCAGTTTGAAGAACCAAGAAGAAAGAAGAAAGCAAAAATTAAAGAGTTTTGGAAACCTGTGAGCACTGCCACATGCATGATGCCAGTCCTAGAAGAAGAGGAAGAAGAGAAAGGAGAAAAAAAATATTCGAAAGATAATGTATACAGATATAATTTGTAACAATAACAGCATAGAGCAGGAGGGGAGGAGCAAAGATTTGGAATACTAAATTTAAGTCGCTATTAATCTGAACTAGATTGCTATAAATTATAGGTTCATTGTAATCCCCAGGGAAATTGTGACTAGGAAAATAACTCAAAAAAATGTAGGAAAAAAACGACAAGGGAATTAAAACAGCTCACTAGAAAATACTTAACGTAAAAGAAAGCAGTAATGGAATTGAAGGACAAGAAAGATACAAGACATGTAGAAAACAAATAGCAAATGACAAATGTTCTCCTTCCTTATCAGGTCACATTAAATGCAAAAGAATTAAACTCCAATGAAAAGGCGGAAATTGGAAAAATGGATTCAAAATGATCTAACTATATGTTGTCCACGAGAGATTCATTTTAGATCCAAAGATTATGAGTAGCTTGAGAGTAAAGGATGGAAAAAGATAGTTTATGCAAATGGTAACGGAAAGAGAGCTGGAATGGCTATATTAATACCAGATGAAATAGACTTTACTTGCTACCAGAGACAAAAGATATTTTACAATAATGAAAGGGTCGATCCGTCAAGAAGATAGAACGCTCGTAAGCCCGCATCCACCTAACAGCAGAGCCACAAAACACGGAAACGAAAATCGACAGAACCGAAGGAAGAAATGGACAATCGAACAGGAACTGTGGGAGACTTCAGTGTCCCACTTTCAATCAGGGTGAGGGCGACTAGACAGAAGATCAGCAAGAATTAATATAACAATAATGCAAAAAGAATATGACCAAAATCATTGAATCAGCTGTCTCCGCCAGTGGTGACTGAAGGCAGGTTTTCCAGCATTAGGAGAATGCTCTCTAGCTGTTCATAGGAAACGGCTTAAATTGCAGCAAAGTGTCAACAAAGCAGGATGTCCTAAGGAAGAGAAGAGTCTGGGAGAGGACCGGGAAGAGCCTGCCTTGGTACCCTTAGGAAGACATCTGCCTCGGATGGTTTCGATTCAATCCCAGGAGGATGGTTTATTTGAATTTCTGACTTTCCCTTTTACGATGTAAAAATCATCTGGATATTAAAGTAAAATAAGTCATATGTAATTATTAATTGTGTTATAGCCCGAGAGAGGGGGAGAGAGAGAGAGAGAGAGAGAGAGAGACACCCAGCCTTGTTGGTTATCTCCAGCTTGATTAAGGGGAGTGATACTCATTTGTAAATGCATTTGGCAAACTTACCCTACGATTGTTTCTATTATTTTGCAAATCACAGACATTGAGATGAAGGCTCTGTAATTTCCTCGCTTTGCCTTTATTCCTGCTCGGGAGACTGGTATCGCCCTGGCACCCTTCCACGTCGCTGCTATTTCATTTGAATATGGCAAATTCTTTATTGTGATTAACAAAGACTTCTGCTCCGTTCTTCCTTGAATATTGGTCTGCTCGGGAGATGAGCTGATTTTGAGCCCTGCTGTCTCTTCGAATGTCTGCTTCACTGATCTCAAAGATGTCCGAGAGAACAGACACCCAAGTATTCCTCAATGACACGTTTTTTTGTGCGCGTGCTCTCCCTTTTGAATTTGTTTCATACTTAGTAATTTTACCTTCGTCTGGAACTTCTTCCTCTTCTTTCAATTGTCTGACTCTAAATGTCTCCCTCACTCATGACTTAAAAGCCTGAAAATATGCAGTTGGGTTTGGTAATTTGCTATTTTTAAGCTGCTTTCTCTTTTAATGTATTTCAGTTTTCCTTTTCCCTCATACATACATCTCTCGAGGATTTACAATATTTTCTGATCCATTCGCCCCTCATCGCGTGGGAATGACTTCCCCAAAGCAGTCTCTCCTTCCTTAAATCTTCCCTGGATGTCCACCCGATGCCATACCCATGGAGCAGTCCTCAGAGAGTGCTGATTAAGTACTCGTCTGCTTGATCTATTTTTGTATTAGTTATTGTCGTTAACCTCTTACTGTGCCTAATTTAAAGATTAAGCTCTATGGTAGGTACGTGTGTATAGGGAAAAACAGTATATGCGGGAATCAGCACTACCCACGATTTCGGGCGTCCACTGCGGGGCGTGGAGCTTTCCCCCACGGGTGGGCAGATGACTGTGTTATCGTTTAGTTTCAACAATTGTAGGAGAGAAACTGTATTTTTTCCTTCATTCTAAATGTGGAACGCAGGCCATGGGAGTGTCAGGAGCGTCCCCAAAGTCACATAGCGAGATGCAGAGCTGGGGCAGACACCTGCCTCATCTTTCTCAAAGTCCTTCCTGCAGAAAGGAACCTTGAGGGAGAAGCAGTTTCTCCAGAATGTGGGCGGACCACCTACTCCTCTCAGGCCCTGCAAGCAGGAAGTGAAGGGCAGTCCCCAAGCTGGGGGGAGCAATCAGCCCCCTTTCATGCAGGGCGCGTGATCAACGCTGGCACGGTCCCTACAATTTGGTTATAAAAAGAAAACAAGAATCAAGCCCATTTTCACTGCAGCTTCAGTCTGCGGAGGGCTGGCATCTGCTGACTTGAGGGCTAGATTTTCTTGTCAATATTGTATTTACTATCCTGGTCACATGAGCCCAGACAGGAGGTTGAGTCACAGCTAACTGACTGCTAAATTAGAAAAATGTAATCCATTTGTTTCTTTCAAATTAGATCCCCGCAAAGCATTTCCAAGCTTTTTTCCCTCGGCAATCAGAGGTAGTCACAACCTGAGCAGCATTGCCAGCGCGTGCTAATCTGGGTCTCTGTTATAAGTCAATAAGTCGGCATTTTGTAGCTTTCTCTTCCTGGGCGAGGGCAGGGTTTTCAGGCTTAATGGGGACAGGGTTTTTGGGGGGTGGCAAAAGCGTTCTGACGATATCGGCGACGTGCTAAGTCACACCGTTGTGACTGCACTAGGTGACTCGGGATCGTGGGATTTAAATTTAACACGACAAAAATGGCAAGTATTATGTTTTGTTTATTTTGCCACAATAAGAAAAGAGGTCGCGGTGACACACACCTCGCAGGATAGTTTTAAGTCTTAAACCACGTAGTAAGCACCCGAAAAAACTGTCATCGAGAGTGCGCCGGCAGGGACAAGATGGGAGAAGCTGGCGAGGGCGTCGCAGAATTGAGGATGGAGAAGGCGGACCAGGGAAGAGGCCGGCCGAGGCCTGTGTGGCGGGCGCGCGCGCGCGCGCTGGCCTTGAGCAGGGACCGAGGGGACGAGGGTGGCGGGGGCCGCGGGGGCGTTACACCCACCGGGGTGGGGGGGCTGTCGTAGCAACCTCCGTGTGTCCCGAGCAACAGGCTGCTTGCCACCACGCGTCCCAAGTCCAAGGTGCGGTCAGCGCCTTGCAATGAGAAGCCGGTCAGCGAACTCGAGCTCCGTGCGCAGCTTCGGGAGCTCAGACCGCGGAGCCGCCGGAACCGCGGTTCCAGAACGTTCGCTCAGGGGCCTCGCTTCCTCGCATTCTGGGTGTAATAAGGAAGAGCAGCTTGTAAGGCAAACTCGCCCACGTCTGTAAGGCAAACACGGTAGATCTCGGGACATAAAGCCGTGACGCTTGGCTCCACCTCTGCTGAGTTTTGGCTCTAGAGTGTTCTCCATAAGCACCTTTCCAGGTGTCACCCACGGGGCTCAGTGAATGGAGAGATGCACACCTCCCACCTGCACATCCTCTCAACCCCCAATATTTGGCCGCGCTTGGCTGGGTGTGAGCCACGTGCATCACACGTGGAAGAAGCGGTAGTTCTTAGGGTCAAACGTAGAAGGGGAAGGGAGGGGGGATGCGAGCTGAGCGCCCCAGACCCCGCACTCACAGCTACCTCACCCCTTGCCCCTTTTCTGAGCTTCTTCCTGGCAGCCGTCCTTTGAGAAGGGACGTAGAAGCGGGACTTTCAGCCGGGAAGGGTCGAGGGGCTTAATGGGTGCTCTAGCATCTGGGGACGCTGCGGGGTCAGCTCCGTTGCCAGCTGTGCTTCTGTCTTGCCAGGGCGGCGGGTCCAGCTGTTCGTGGGTGACCGTTTCCAGCTTCTCCCTCCGGGTCCTCACCATCCACAGATTTCCGTTCTCCCTTTCCACCTACGAAGGCGCATCCGGCTGGGTTCCTGGACCACCGACCAGGCAACGCTGCTAGAAGGGACGAGGGTAAGCTATGGGGTGGAGGGGCGTGGGACGGGGCTAAGTGCTTGGAGTGGCCATGGCGACCTACGCGGTGAAGAGGAGGGGACAGAAGGTGGGCGGGGCCACCAGGAAGCCCTGCAGGGCTGGGGGCGTGGTTTGGGGCTGGTGCAGGAGGCTCAGTGGGAGCGAGAAACCCGTGGGCGGAAAGGAAGGGGACTTGGGGTCCCTTAACCAGGATCTTGAAGGAGAGGAACATGAAGAGTCGAATCCTTCGAAGTCACTTTTGGCGGTTGGACGAGTCTCCCTTGAGTACAGAGACGAGGCCCCAGGAAGTCGGCTTGTGTCTCTATCACACCATAAAGGTAGAGACTTGATGTCACTCATAGCGGGTGCAGCGGGTGAAGGCAGTCGGAAGGCACAGACTTCCGGTGACGAAGTAAACAAGCCCCGGGACGTGATGTGCAGCGTGGAGGCTACAGTTAGCAAGGTCCTACTGCATATTTGAAAATTAGAAAGGAACCAGTCTGGGACATTAAATCTCTCCACTCTCTCTCCACTCAGTGAACTGGGTCTGAAGGACGTTATCAAACCCAACCAAAACTGTGCTTTGAATTCCATTCTGTTTCAAAACTTCTGAGTCAGAGGTCATTGTTTAAAGCCATTGACCCCAGCACAAATAAACGTGATGGGCGGGAGGGGGAAGAAGGGCTCTCGCCAGCTCAGGTCACTTTTCTCCACTGACCTCCTGCTTTTGCTGATCTGGCACATTAAACCTCATTTCCTCACCATGCTGGGGACACGTCGGTGGCGGTATTTTGAAAGGAGAGAGAGAGTCCTGTTTGCTCCTCTCGGACTTTGGTTCCCTGAGCATGATCCTGAGTGTGCAGGCGCTCCAAGGGACAGAAACCGACACTGACAGCTGCCACTGACAGCTCGGGCTCCTGAGAGGAGCAGACTGTGCTCAGGACTCGGCCTGGCTCATGAGGCGCCTCGGCCACTTACTCGAAGTTCGGGGAACCGGACAGACAGAGGCTGTTTGTCTGGCGAGAGAGGAGAGGGGTGGGGGCAGCCTGCCACGCCACGCCATGCCACGCCACACCATGCCACGCGACACCTCGGTGACCATCCAGGAAGTCGCCTTTCTCAGCAGGCTCACGGTGGCATGTTCTGTGTGGGGACCTTTGCCCACCAAGGGTGGCTCTGGCCCTATGTTGGGGTGAGCCCTGCATCTCTTCAGTGTCCCACCAGGGCAGTGACGTGCATGCGTGCATGTGTGTGTGCGTGCATGCATGTGTGTGCGTATGTGCACGTACGTGTGTGTGTGTGTGTGTGTGTGTCTGTTTTATTCAAACAGTTAAAAGAAAAAAAAGACAGAAGGCTTAGAAAGAGTTCCAGGAAACAGATGTATTGGTCTAGACGAGTAAAACCCAGCCAATATAATTTCTGAATTTGTGATTATTATTTCCATGTTTGATTTTTTTTTTAACCCCACTGAAAAAAGAGTAAAAAAAGTCAGAAAAACTGTGCAGATGCGCTAAGCTTTCGAGTCCCCAGCCGGTTTCAGCTCTGGTGCTGTAATGACATCGAGCATGTTAAATCCCAAAGATCAGAGATCGAATGTTGTTTCCATGGGGGAAAAAAAACTTTCGCGTCAATTTTTTTAAAAATCCTGCTTTTTAAAAATAGCATGACCGACACACATCGTCGCCTCCAACCTGATGTGCGCACCGGTCTCTGAGCCAGGCAAGGCAGCCGCCGGTCCCCCCGTGGCCCTCAGACGAGACGGAGGCCTCCGACAGCCTCGCTTTCTCCTCGTTCTGCGAGAGGAACTGGGAATCCGGTGGCTTCGTGCTGATCCCATCGCGCTGGAGTAGAGACGGGCGAGAGAGATCAAAAACAGCACAGAACCGCCCACCGATTTGACTGCGGCTTCTGTGGGGGTCCGGCTGGCTGCTGCAGGTCCCTGCTGGTCTCTGAAGTTCTCACAGCGTGACTCCTGGCTGCACGACAGATCACCTGGAGAGCTAGAAAAAACCTCAGTGTCCAAGCCACACCCCAAACCAGTTCAATCCACACCTGCAGAGGCTGGACCCGTGCATCGGGATTTTCTGTTGAGATTGTTTTTACGGTGGTAAAATGTATAGAACATGAAATTGACCATTTTAACCATGTTTATGTGCACAGTTCACCGCCGCTTGTGCAGCCATCCCCACCATCCATCTGCAGAACCTTTTCATCTTCCCAAACAGAAAATTTGTTTCCTTCCTCCTCATCCCCAGACACGACGCATCTGCTACTCTGGACCCCTCCTCTAAGTGGAATCACACACTGTCCTTTTGTGTCCGCCTTATTTGTCTTGGCATCATGTTTTCAAGGTTCATCTATGTCGTGACATGTGTCAGAATTTCCTTCCCTTTGAAGGCGAATGATACTCCACGGCGTGGACAGACCACCGCAGACGCTGCTGCCTCAGTCCCCGGGCACTCAGGGGACACGCGCCTCACCCTCTGTCACGAAATTAGAGGTTTGCCACTTTCTACAGCTGAATTTAGAGCCTTGTATTGCAGCCAAAGCACAGGGTGGATTAGACAAGTAAAGATGTCTTTTCAAGTGAGACAAAGAAATTAATTAAAGCCAGACAGGAAGTGCCTCTGGAGTGGTGTCTGCATGGTCCCGTCCCTGGGGCCTGCGGAGGGGGCAGTGTGGCCGGTGGTCGGTGGTCGTTGGGAGCCTGACCTTGACCTCCATGTGAACGGGGACTTCCTCGGGGGATCCGCAGTGGCTGCCGCTGTCAGTGCTGGTGGAGAGCAGGCGGGGGCCCACGCTTGTGGTGGGGTCCATGCCGTGTGTGTGTGTGTGTGTGTGTGTGTGTGTGTGTGTGCGTGTGCCAGCGCCTGTGTAGGACCTGGGCAGGGAGAAGGGACAGACGCCAGGAGAGTCATGATGGTGAGGAAGGGACATCTTTCCTTTCCCCAGTGACCAGGGACAGAGCCTCTGAATTAAGGCACAGAAAAGAGCGTGCGGTGGGGGACAGGCAGTCAGGCACTTTGGCGTCTGTTACTCCTCGTGACCCTTCGTCCCATTTCACAGGTGAGCAGACTGACGCAGGTGGCGGCACTCTCGACCTGGCACAGGTTGACAGCGAGTAAGTGGCCTTCCTGGGATTTGATTTCTGGTCTTTGACACCAATGCAGGCCTGCAGACACCCCGCTGGCCACGCGGCCTCTGTAGTGGCCTCTCTCCGGTCCCGCTGCCCAAGCGCCACTCCTGTGCCAGGCTAGGCCTCTGCGCCTGCACCCGCAAAAGCGCCCAGTGGCTTAGGCGAACCCGAAGATCCTCTCTGGCTCTGGCATCCTGTTTGTGAAGACTGATGGACTTTAGGGGGCGGGGTAACCCCGACTGTAAACGAAGCTGGTCACGGTGGGAAGCTTCCCTCATGGGCCCCAGACACAGAAACACACATTTCGTGTCTCAGAAGGTGACGTGGAATCCCGCACTAAGCCCGCTCTCTCCAGCTGCAGGCCCCCGGTCCTCAGAGGGAAATGGAGCGCCCCGTAACCGTCACCTGGCGCCCAGCGCTCGGTGGACCCTGCGTTGTGGGAGGGAGATCGAAGGGGCCGTGTGCAGAGGGTCGCAGAGAAGCATCCGCACTAACAGGATTTAACTGACATTTACTGCCAAGGCCGTGTGGGGTCTGGATTTTCATTTTTTAAAGGAAACAAAGATCCAGTTTGGATGATTGGTTACATGGCTGACTCTGATGCGGCTGCTTTTGCGCCTCGAGTGTTTGCGGAAGAGGAAAAAACAGTGACCGTTTAAAGCCATGGCCGCTTCTCTCTGCCGCGGAGGAAGACCCGGGCTAGGCGGGCATCGCCACCCATTAGTCACTCGCACAGTGTGGCGGGGAGGTGCGGGGCTCAGAGGGAGCCGAGGGCAAAGTGCACGCGTGCTCGGGTGAGGCCGCGGAGACGCCGCTCTCCAGCTCTGACCCGCGCCTTCGGCCGCACCTGTTACCGCCGTCAGCGAGGGAAGGTGGGAGGTGGCATCGGGCCATCCCGACCAGGAGCCAGAGCGGCTGCAGGAGCTGGAGGGGAGGGTGCCGAGGGCCCCGCACGGCACAGAGATCCTGGGCCGCGTCACACTGGCCGCTGGGCTGCGGGGCGGGGGAGTTGACGCTCAGAGCGGGCATGACCTTAGCGGAGCCCCCCGCGGTCTGGTGTGGCCCTCGAGTGGTTCCGAGCGTGTGAAAGCAGGGCCTGGGGCCTCCAGGACGCGGCCGGCACTCGCCAGTGCCGAGGGGTCTGGATATTTCACATTTTCCCAAGGAAACAGCCAGTCAGCTGGTTTCAGCCTTCCCCGAGATATGCGGATAAGCAAGCGAAGACGCTGGGACCAGTGAGGGTCCCTGGATCCAACTAGTTACGGAAAAGACTGAAGCCAGAAGCACCCAAGGATTGACGACCATGTAGGAAAAAAGCTGACGATGATCGTCACTGACAACGAGAATCTCTGAACCGAAAACATTTCATTTTCAAAAGCTGCCCAGGAATTAATGACTAAGGGGAGAGAGTAGGGACTATGTGTTTCTGTTTGTTTGTTTGTTTGTTTGTGTTTTTTTTTTAGTGGTAAATTATTTTTAACCTCAGTTTAAAACACGCGTTGGCCGGTCAGTGGTCCACTCCCGGGCGTTCGCGCTCTGCCTCGCCGAGTCTCTCTCCGGCGACGACGGGCGTCACCCCTGGCTGGGCTGGGGACGCCTACGCCACCGGAGAGCTCCGTCCAGCGTTTCCTGTCGCTGTAGCACCACACGGCACGTGTCCCCCGGGGCGGGGTGGGTGCGAGGGGACTGAGTTTTCGGCAGACTCGTCCCGACGCCCTCGTGAGCCCGCGTCCGGCCGATGGCGGCGCCTGGAAGCCCCACGGCTTTCCAGGTCATCGCGATCGGAGACGTCACCTCTCCTTCCCCTCCCCGCCCGTGTCGGGACGCTGCACGCCTTTCCCCGAGCCTCCGGTGACTGCTCCAGCTCGCGCGGGCTTCTCCGACTACCCCGCACGAAAAGTGTCACCTCTTACCCGCCCGGCCCGGCCGACAACACGAAACACTCTACTCCACGTGCCTTTCGTTTGCTTTATTCCGTCTTCTTTACTTTACTCATCACACTGGGGATCTGAACTCTGCTTCGGTGAATCATTTCTTCCCTTGCCCCACTGCACTGTGAGGGAACCGTCACCCTTGCCCGTTTTGGGTGCTGCTGTGGCCTCGCCATCCAGACCGGTGCCTCGGAATAGCAGGTGCTTAATAGTCACTTTACTGGGGCGTCTGTTTTTTACTCCTGACAGAGCCAGGCTTGCCATTTTAGAAGGATGCATCTGGTGACGGTCCGGAACGTACCGGAACGTACCACAGAGACATGTAGGCTGGGGGCGGCCTGGATGACGGCAAAAATGAGGGGGAAAGAGAAGCCAGGTGGCCTGGCGGCCTGCCCGGCGGAATGGCGTCCGCCTGTGTGTGGAGAGCTAGGTTTCCCCCACCTGCAGTCTTGGCATCAGCGGCGCCCCACATGCTACTCCCAGATGCTCTTTCTCCAGCTTCCCATTTGGGTCTCGCCTTGACGGTAACCTGTTCCCCGAGGCCTTGCGAGCCCCTGTAAGTGGATCGCCAGAGACTCGGCACTCCCAGCTGCGGGGCTGAGCGGTTGGGAGAGTTTCCGTGAGGCAGGGGTTTGTCTCTCATTGTTGCTTTCCAGCACCTGGCACATAGTAAGTGCTCAGTAAATGTTTATTGAATGAGTCAATAAGTGGTTTTCCTGTGGTTCCTTTTGTCTCCCTGTTAACTCGTTTTTCTGCTTTGACGGGGCAGTTCTGTAGATCTTCTCGTCGGGCCGTGAGCATTGAAAGCTGCTTGTTTGGAAGGACTCGTCTGTCTTAGAAGACAGCTCTGCCACGTGGTCAGGCTGTTTCTCTCCACTTCGGACGTCTCCCTTCCTCCCCCGCTGCCACGTTTGGGGCTGGTTTACCTTGGAGGACATCCCTGCCTTGCTACTCGGGGGTTGGTTCAGAAGGTCACGGGCACCGAGAGGCACTGGGTAGGGGAAGGGCTCAAGGTTAAAATCCCATGGGTTTATCAACACCCGTCTGAGACAGGCTCACAGGACTGCAGACAATGGACAGGTGTGAGGATTCGAATTAGACAACATCTATTTAGTGCTTTCTGTGTGTAGGAAACTGGTTTATGCCATGGGGGACCCTTCGAAGCTAAAGCACGCCCCTGGGGGCACAGCTGGGCGAGCCACACGCCCCTCCAGGAAGCTCACAGATGGAGAAACCGTGGAAGCATGAAGCCTGCTGGACCGTTGGCTTCGGAGCACCTGCAATCCAGCCTTGAGAGTTTAGGGATCACCGGGGAGACAGCCAGTATTCGGCGTGGTGACCTTAAAAGGGCAGTAAGAGCTTGAACCATTAGAAAAATGAAGTGTCACAGGCAAAAAGGGGGATCAGAGAATCTTCTCTAACAAAGGCATAAAGGGCGGAGCATGCCTGGGTCACCTTAATTAGGGTCTCAGAGCCCTCCAGTCCCCTAGGGCAGGGGTCCCCAACCCCTGGGCCTGTTAGGAAAAATAAAGGGGCTGCACAGCAGGAGGTGAGCTGCGGGCCAGCGAGTGAAGCTCTATCTGTATCTGCAGCCGCTCCCAGCACCGGCATCGCTGCCTCAGCTCCGCCTCAGATCATCAGCCATTAGATTCTCAGAGGAGCACGGGTCCCTGGGGCCAAAAAGGTTGGGGACCACCGCCCTAAGGAGCACTGGTTAAAGGTCCGCCATGTCCCAGCGGGGGCAGTGCGGGCTGGGCGGAGCTGTAAAGACCGCTCCAGTCCGCAGGTGCCAGGTGCGAGCCACGGTGCCGCCCGGAGGCTCTGTTCCCTGGGGCTGTCCCAGATGATGGTGGTGGTGGTGGTGGTGGGTGGTGGGTGTGGGTGGAGACTGTGACAGTATTACACTGTGTGTGTGTGTGTGTGTGTGTGAAGCTGGCTGCTGCGATGCCAGGATTGGAGCTCGCTCCTGGCTCCCAGCTCCCGGCTCCCAGCCTCCGTGCACGCAGCCCGGAGCTGGGGCTGACGGCTGGGAAGGACGGGGTCCCCCGAGTGGTGAGCCAGGAGGCGGGGCTTGAGGCCGAGGTGGCCAGGCCCCTTCCTGCAGCTGGTCGCGGGCCCTGCGCATCTTGTGTGAGAAAGCGAGTCCTAGGGTGAGCGGAGCGGAGCCCTCTGAGGCCGGGCCGGGCAGCGTGGCCTCCGTGAGGGCTCAGGGCCCTGGGCTGGGCTCCGCAGGGCGCCTCTGCCTCCTCCTCCCCAATGCGCCCGCCAGGACAGTTTAGGGGGCCTGGCTCACGCCTGTGGGAGGAGTTAGGTAGAAGTAATCAGGTTGGTCCCCGTAGAAGGTGGAGACAGGGTGAACACCTGTGATTGCGCAGGAGGGCTGGGGCAGACGAGGGAGCTCGGGTCCGGCTCCAAGACGGAGGCCGGGTCGGGGGGATATGTAAGAGGCCATGCGTGGGTCTGGGGTGCCTGGGGTTGACGGCAGAGATAGGACACAGGAGTACGCCTGGAAGACCCTCACGTGCATTGCCTTGCGACCCCAACGCCTGTCTCCAGGGACTAGGAAGGAGCAGCAGCCAGGATCAGATGCTGGGGAGACACTCCCGCTAGCCATCCACTGGTGGCTTTTCCTCATGGCCTGGGGCACTGTTTGCTCTCTGGTTGCCTTTCTTCACAGGAGTGGCAGGCAGGCAGTGTGGGTAGGTGTCATCAAAAATGTCCCAGGCCTGTGGCGACAGTCACCTGTTAGCATTTAGAGCCCTTAGCATCCGCAGGGTGCCAAGCTCAATATCTCATTTAATCCCCAAGGCAACCTGGTTAGTGGGCTCTAGACTGTTAACCCCCACTTCGTGCATGGAATCGGGCATGGAGAAGTCACAGCTTCCCCAGTGTCCTCATGGAGCTGGGACTCAGGCTCAGCGCCTTTTCTGCAGCGTTTGGGACTGCGACCGCCATACCCTCGGGCCTGGCCATCAGGCGTTGCTTCCTGTCACAGGGCTGCGTTGATGGCTAAAATCCCCAAACTCTGGTTATGCTCTAAGGGCCTAAAAATGAGCCATTCTTGACCTTCCCCAACAGCAAGTAAATTTTAACAAGCTTTTGATAAAACCGACCTTTATTGCAATTAAAAAAAGAATGAAGACAATTTGATAAGTACCTTTAATTACAGCGTACCGGCCATTTACACGTAACTAGACTTTTACGCAGAGCTTGAGTCAAGTTCATTACATGTAAACTCTAAGAGATTGAGAAGTTAAACTCCAGCCTTTTGGGAACATTCAGAGTAGAAATACTCCGGGCAGAAATACAGAAAACGAAGGGCCATTTCAGTTCCTTAGGTACCATGGCTGGGTGAAGGGTCAAGGTCTGGCCGCAGACGACATTTGTAAATGTGCATGAAATTGAAACTTATCCTTCACATGACTAACAGTATTGCTGTTGTTTAAGCCCTAAACACCATAATCGGATCATTAAAAACAATACAACTTTGATGTATATAGCACCTTCCGTCCACAGTTGAAAGCGTTGGTATGTATCTCAATTACCCCATTTGTCCCCCATACTAACTCTATGAGGTAGGCAGCGGTTGGTACCATCATCTCCATTTCGTAGGCGGAGGGATTGAGGCACAGAGAAGTTAAAATCATCTGTTCAAGGTCACACAGTCACGTCGATGCTGGAACAGGGACCTCAGAGCCGTGAGCTCGTCTCCAAAGCCAGTGCTGCTCTTCAGACTAAACTGTCCCCTCTGAGAATGTAATTCAACACCTCAATTCACTTTTCCAAGAAATAAAGAATGTGCAATTTTTTTTCTCCCATAAAAACTGTTGAAATACTGTAGGCAAGAAACACGAGCTCTAGGCTAGATGTCAGACTGACGCTACGCTTTTCCAGAGTTTATGGAAGTCTTTCGTTGGTTTTGTTTTTTCCATTATGAGGGGTTTCTTTTCCCAGGTAAAACTAAGTCGGAAGTCTCGAAATGAAACATAGTTGAAAGGATGTGCCTAGTGACCTAGAAATTATAGCTTTAGTAGCCATATTATGCTATCCACAAACCAGGTTTATTCCTGAGTTTACAAAGAAGGAAACACCTAAATAATAATTTAAATCTTTGAGATACTCTCTCTCATTTACACACCGTTACAGCTTGTTCCCTAAGAGACTCAGAGGGGTGGGCAGGGAGCTGGGGTAACACACTTTCCAGAGACACACACAAACGGACACACGCAGAGCCAGGAAGTCTTGCCCATGTCCCTTAGTTCAAACTTTACTTCTGACCCCTGCCCTGCCCACCCCCCGGAACCAAGTATGTAGCTGGCATTCAGGAAAAAAAAAAGAAATTAAAAAAAAGTGTCAAAATCTGAGGCACACAGGACTCTCAAACGCTTGTCGACGTGAACGTGAGTTCAGCTTTCCTGAAATGGTCCACGTGCTTCTCCCTAAGTGACAAGCGCTGCCAAGTACACTGCCACTTTTGGGACCAGCGGGCAGTGATGGAGTAGCCCACGGAGATTAGGGTTCTAGCATGGCTCCAGGAAATACAGGAGAAGCCTATGTGCAAAAAATAAACTTTAAACACGTAAGCAAGCTTCTGGGATGGATCGTGAATGCCATGTTGGGTTCTATGTTAAAAATATGTGAAAACTTGTCAAAGGGCTGTTCGAAGTCCTTCCCAGACAGACTCGGGCCTTTGGGGTCAGGTCAGGGACCTCCACTACTTCAATAGGGAGCTCGAGTTAAAAAAAAAAAATGCTCTTTAGGCTTAAGAAAGGAAAAGGAAAGTTTGGTTCAATCTCATGATTTCCAACTCGCTGAGTTAAAAAATTAACATAACACAACTGGACATTAGGGCAAGACAGTTCTGAGCTGCAGACTCCGGGGGGAGGGCAAGCCTGCTCCCTCTTTTAGCCTTAATTGATCTAATAAGGGTGCCTAGCTGGTACACTGGGTGGACTTTTGAAAAATAATGTATAAAGAGAATCTGTTCTGTTAATTTAGAAAAAAGTTAGACTCCGGAATATCCATTCGGACCATTAGCTACGGCGACAAGTCAAAACTAAACAAAACCGCGAGACATAAACATGGTGGAGCCTCAGGTGTGCAGAAAAGGGGACCGTCAGGCTCCGTGTCACCCCGCTCCTGGGCTGGCACTCCAAGGTGCTGGCATCCGCCCCTTGAGCATCAGACAGCTTGCCCAGAAACGGCCAGGCTGTTCTCAGTGTCTGCAGACGCCACAGTTAGATGCTCAGACCGTCGCGTTCCCTTGAGACCTGGGAGAGGAGATCGAACTCCTTACGACGGGCGTAATTCACAGGGACTGTTTCCCAGAGCTGGCTAAAAAAAATGTTACACTCAATTTACTTTTGAAATGATTAATTTTTACAAGAACGGGTTGCATGTCCCCCTCAAAATAATCAGTGTCCTCCAACCTGATGGGTAACTCTTGGTCGGCTGTTACAAAGATCTGTCTTCGCTGGAACTTCAGGAGACACGGGGCCGCTGTTGTGGGGGCCAGCGAGCTTACCCGGGCAGAGAATGGTGGGAGTTTTTCTGCATTTGTGAGGCAGAATCCTCAGTAGAAGTTTTAAAATTCTGTTCCGTCCCACCGTCCCTCAGTGCCAACCATTCTCATGCAAGGTGTGGGCAAGGCTGTACCTGGTTTAGCAACGCTCCCAACACAGAAACCCAGCATCTGCTTCCCCAGGCGGGTCTGTGGCTTTACCCTGGCAGCCAGTGGGGCGCGCCCTGTGCGCCGCAGACACGGGGGGCTGGGGCGGTGCTGTGCAAAGTCACAGCAGGTCACCTGTGCAGGAAGACCCCAAGGGAGGCCGGAATAAACAGGGCCTTCCTGCCTCCATTCTTGAGACTTACTCTTTGAAAGGCCTAGAGTCAGGAAGCTGTTGAAGCCAATAAGAGATATTTGTTGGACTAAAACTCACGTTTAAAAATTCTCGATATTGAAAACAACTTTCCCACTCTTTTGTGAACTGGACAATGTGACCATTAAAAGGCCTTTGAGACAATGAGTCTAAGTGCCACTCAGAGGCATGAATTATTTTGGAATATTTTTGAGTAAGAGGCATACTTTGAAACCGATCACGACCTAACACATAATAAGTCACTTTCTGGGAAACTGTTTTTCTGAGGAAAAAAAAAAAATGCATGGACAACGAAATGTGAATTTCTATTTGCTTTGCTCTGTTTCAAACTCCCCCAGAACGTATGTTAATACCTTTAAGAGGTGACACCATTAAAACATTTACTCTTGCCAACATACAGAACTCCGAGGAGTGACAATTACCAGCCTTTATAATCCGTCACACGAGGTGATCTGAGACACCAGAACACAGTACATTTAAAAAAAAATGGCCATAGCATATAATCGGTGAGCAAAGAAAAATGTCATCTAGCTGTATTGAGATAAATGATTACCGAATTAAACGTTTTAGAAAAATTGACCTTTTAACAAAAATCGCATTTCTCATTCCATCTGGCATGACAAGGAATCTGAGCTACTATTTCTTAGTTAAATAAAAGAAGAACTTGGAAAAACAGTGAAATGCTTTCTATACATTAGAGGCTGGATGTAAACAAAGGCTTAAAAATGAGCAGTAGGGGAAAAAAGCACTTATGAATGTTTGTTCTCTTCTGGACCATGATTTTGTTCAATTTACTTTGGCACTTCCAGATGAAAACTCTAATTTATCCTGGTTTCTAAACTGATCTGTTTAAGTCGAGCGTTTTCTCAGTGTGTATAACTTGTCTAATGCCACTGTCGAAAATGACATATTGAAGAAAAGGCATGATGTGGAGTAAGGAAATACTACCACAGGACAAGGAATTCAGACTTCACTGCAAATAAAGCCATATTGACATTATAGACACTGTTCCTATTTTCACATCAGTCACTTATTAACACCAAACATTACACTTTAACTTTTCCCAACTACACAGTAATTTCCTGTCGCGATTGCCAGGAAGTAACCACCAGTCCCCACTGTGCTCCTGGCAGCCAGGGCGGGGCTGGCCGGGGACCGACCTCAACGGCGCCACTAGGTCACACGGAGTCACATTAACTCTTCTAGGGAACCCTGGAAAAAGGTCATTTACTCATTTACAAACTCCTGGCTCGGTCCTGCACCGAAGCTCCGTGATCACGGCCACGCCATCACCTCGGAGCAGCGACATCTCACGGCAGACGACACCCCCTGCCCGCGGATTCCGGGGTTTCTAGAGAGAGTGAAATGAAACGGGCCCATGTGACGGTGGCGGCCTCCGCTTCCGCTGCCTGGAGGGCGGTCACCTTGCTGCGGCCCCGCCCTGGCCACCGGCTCTTGTGGCTTTTGGCCAAACCTCCTACAGCACCTGAGACACCTGTTTACGCTCCCTCCCGCTGGGTTGGATATACAGTGAGTCACGTGTGTAATAAAACGATTTAAAATCCCACTGTCTTTCAGCCAAGAGAATGATGGACACAATTTCAAATTTGAACTTATTCATTAGGAAAATTAAATGAAGGCAACATTCAAGATGCATAATAGGATGTATCCTAATTAATTAGGCATACATGCATATGTATGTACATATGTGTATACATATATTTGTGTGTGTGTATATATAGCTTGTTACTGGTTAAAGTAAGGAAATGCTCTAAGTAGAAAAGTGAAAAATCAGATATGAGAAATAGGTATAGTGACATGCTGAGGTTAAATTTTAGTTCTTTGTGTTGACTATCTGTTGTTAATTAGCCCTCAATTAGAATTAACTCTTGGATTTTGAGGTCAGATAAGTCAGTAATTAGCCTTTTCCCATGAAGCAGAGAAGTACCTTCAAAAGCTTTACTAGAACTAAGAATATAATTTAGTACAGGGCAGGAAAAAATATATGTGGAAAACATATTTGCAAAAATTACTTTCTTCTAAAATTTAAAATTTCTTTAAACATTTCACATAAAACAGGTTACACTTTCCTGCTGACTGTATTTGAGAAATAGTAAAATCAGCAGAAAATATTCTTCTACACTTTCCAAATTTCTAAATGAAAAAAAATTCTACTTTTGGGCAAGATAAGTTTATAATTCTGATTAATAAGACAAAAAAATTTCCTAAAAACTTATTGTATCTTTTTGTATAATTTCACATAACCTAGGTTATTATCACTGAATGCATAATACAGCTGTCAAAGCTGAATTCTAAAGATACAATAAATCCTTTTTTTCGATAATTACCTTTCATATGTTTAAACTCTGTAGTACTTAACTCAAGATGAAACCTTTTTTTCTAGAGAAGCCATAGGCTTTTGTCCAATTCAAAGACTGTAGCACAGATTTTCAACAAATAAAGTAAAAGTGATGACCTCTGTGAAATACTGTACTATCAGGTCAAAACAGCGATGATGCTTCAATACACAGACCTCGCTTTGGTACCAGTGGTCTAAAGAACAGAGCCATCTGCTGAAGTTTACTGTCCGTCCCTGGCCCCCCTGGGCTGTGCTGTCACTTATTCTTTTAGGATCTGTATTGGGGGGCCTCATGGTTCCTTCTAAGGTACTTACAATGCTTTATCTCACGGCTCAATCGTAGCACAAGTTCTCAGATCAAGGAGGATAGTTCAGTGCGTACTTTGTGGCTGCTCGGCAAAGCCTTCATTTCAAAGCTTCCCAGGGGAACCCCGGTACCGAAATTCTAGAGGATGTAACTATTGATAGAGAGCTCCTGCCTCTGCAGATGGCTTTGCACCTCGGGATGATGCCCTGGTGATAAGGAGCACACCGTGAAAACGATCGACTTCCGGTGGCCAGGGGCTCGCAAGGGCCTTGCTGCTGCATGCGCCGGGCCCGGCGTGAGTGTGACAGAGCTATCGCCACGCCCGAAAGGGACCCTGGGACGGACAGACGGTTGGGCCAAACTCATTTACATTAAGCAGTGACCATCACCAGGCAAAACAGTGCTTTGCAGGATGTGGCTGCAGGATGTGGCTGCAGAGGGCAAAGGACACTCCCTGTTCCCAGGGTATTCTGCCACCATCACCGAGGACCGTGCCGACTCACGTGACGTCTTCACAAGAGACACGGCTGACTGAACAGGAACGGCAGCCAACGAGTTCACCCCAACGCAGATTTACGGTTCCGGAGACGTGTTACGGAGCGGTCACCACGGCCAGCCACGAGGGCGGGGGATGGCGGACCCACGCCAGTGAGCTGGTCCCCAAGGCGCTCGGTCCCCTCGATTGCGTTCCTGGTCACGGCACATGGGAACGGCGAGACGGTCCGAGCCAAAAGGTCACAGGTGTCACAGCGGTAAGAATAACTGCCTCTCTCTCTTTAACGCTGGAGGAAAGATCCATTTTCTGTAACCCACACTGCATACAGCATTTCAACACATTTTCTTTCGAAATGAAAAGTCAATACGTTTCCCAAAGTTGGCCTTATGAAATCTGAATACACACCGGGCTGATCTCTCAATCCGAGTGATTTCAGATACCCATTTTTGTAAAATGAAGGAGAAAAAAAAAAAATCCCAATGGACAATTTGCATTTGCCAGCACTGGACTGCAGAAGTCCTCACTGTCTTCTTAAAAACGTGCTCAAACCTTGGGAGTCGCACCTGCGCGAGGCTCATGATTCAGTCATCCGTTGTCATCTTTTGTTGTTCTTCCCATTTTTACCATTTCAAATTTTTCAGTATTGTCCACCACAAACCACTGAAAATGATCATTGATGATTATTCTCCTTATTTTTCCAGCGAGCCAGGTGATTTTGACCGAGAGCTCCAAGTACCATTTGAAAAGTTGAGTTTTTAAACACTTGGTGAAAAAAAAATGATAACAACAACTTATAACTCCCTTGCTTATGTGCTTTCGAGTGACTTTTCAAAATGAGAGTATAAATCATTGTACATAAAATCAAAATAGTCAATATACATTATCTTTCCGGCACCTTTTAGAAATCAGGCGTTAAACATAAAACATCTTATAAATTTATATAAGAAAAATAAACGTTTGCATTTTAATCTGAGATAGATTAGGGCAGCGGTTAACTCGTGCAGCCCACGCTGCTGGTGTACCGGCAGTGCACACGAGGAACACGCTCACGAGTCCGCAGAGACGGACGCCGTGGCCGCCGTCCAGACGTGTGGTCCCTGTCCCAACGTGAGGGCTGAGGCTCTCAGTTCTGGGGGAGTGGGATGGGGGCGAACACAAGCAGAGAAGTATCACGACGTTTGTGGAAAACACTGCAAGAGTTCTGAAGAGTTTCAAACGCTCGGGGAAAAAGAAAAACGTTTTGATGGCGAAAATAAAATAAAGAATCTGAAAACGGCTTCAAGTGCTTCGGGGGACGCTGCTGGCACGGAGCGTGCAAACCGGAAGGTGTGAAGGCCTCGGCGCTCCAGGGGCGCCCCGGAAGATGACGGCGAGCTGACGGCACCAGCGACCGGGGCTTCTCACGGCGAAGGCCAGGTCCAGGCCTGCGGGAGGACGTCCGTGGGACGGAGCAGGAGCCATCAGAAGAGTCTAAGGGGAAGAGGGCGGACGGCCACCAGGGGCGGAAGAACGGGAACCTGGGTCACCGGAACGGCAGTGTTAGGCAGGTGGGCTGCGTCTTGGCGGGAGCAGCTCTTCCGCTGACACGGGGCCATGTGCTCGGGCACAGCCTCGGGCAGCAGGTGCGCACCTCACTGTCCCCGACGCTGAGAGACTGTCTGGCATCTGCACGGGCTTCGGCTCACCCAAGCCGCATGGGCGGTGATGGTGACGTCGCGGCTTCTTGTGTGCAGGAGAGATGTCCCCGGCCGCTGGCCCCGGGCTCTGGGATGTCCTTGGGGCTGCTAGAGCCTGGTGACTTCCCTGCCCTGCTGCACGTCCCCGATGCTCTCATAGTCGCTCTCCCGCGGGCAGGAGCCGTGGCGGCCGCTGGCCTCGGGGGCGGCCTTTTCCTCCTCTCGGTCCATAGTCTGTATCGCCTCGTAGTCAGGCTCCGAGTCCTCCCGGGGCCTCCCTGCCGCGGGGAGCAGGCTGGCGCTGCGGGCGGTCTTCTCAAAGTCCTTGACGGTCGCGTAGAGGTCACTGCAGGAAGACGGGGACCTCTGAGTGGCTCCTGGGTCGCACATGTGGCTGGACTCCGGGGCTTTCAGCGACTGTCCCGATCTGTTCCCGCACTGCCCGGGTTTATTTACGGAGGAGTACATGGCCGAGATCTAGAAAACAGAGGGCAACGGGATCAAAAAGCTTCGCGCTCGACCCCGGCCCCCCCACCCCAGCTCCCACTGACATGCAACAAGTGTAAGTGTGATGCCCGGCTCTTCTAAATGGTTCCGATGAGACCGTTAGCGACACCTCCATCACCATAACGTTTTTTTTTTTTTGGGGGGGGTGGTAATATCAGCTCTAGTCTCTGAACGACTCGAGAGGCTATAATGCGGCACCGTTGACTCCTGCCACCTTGCTGTCCATCGGGCGCCCAGACCCAACTCACCTCAGACCCGGAAGTTTGTGCCCTTGACTTACGCACCCCCACGCCTGGTCCCGCCACGCTGCTCGGCTTCCCTTTCAGGCCCCACACGTAGGTGAGAACACAGAGTGTGTCGTTTCCCTCCGGCTCATCTCGCTCAGCCCAATGCCCCCCAGGCGCACCCACGTCACGGGTGGCAGGGCCTCCTTCTTCGTGGCTGAATAATATTCTACCATGTATGTCCGTGTGTCCGTGTGTATATGTTACATAGGATATGACAAGTGGACTGCACATATATGTATCTAAAATCACGTTTTCTTCCTCCGTCCATCCGTCGGTGGACATCGAGGCGGTTCATGCGTCTTGATATTGTCAGTGGCACCGCAGTGGGCAGGGGCTGCAGCTGTCCCTTTGACACAGTGAATTCACTTCTTTCGGCTTTAGACGCAGAATTTGGTTCTTCATTATCTGCACTAATTCTGGAGTATGTCACTAGAGAACAATTCTTTGTATATTATCTTGGACTTTGGGAGTGGGCCAGCCACACCAGCACGATTCCGTGAGAACCCAGAGCCCTCGGGTCTGCTGAGGGCGTGAGCAGAGCAGACGGGCGGCCCCAAGAGGCCCCCAGGACCTGCCCACAGCGTTTTATTTGGTTTCTACATCAGAAGGACATCTCACCTGAAAAAGGGCTCTACCGCTTTACGAAAAGAGGCGGAAAACATGTGTCAGACAAGTGATTCTCAAAATGTGGGCTTCGAACCAGCCACCGTAGGGGCTGGCAATTTACTGCAAAGGCAAATTCTCAGGCCTGACCCAAGAACCCCTGAGTCAGAAGCTCTGGGGGTGGCACCCGGGTGCTGACGCCCACTACCGTGCGCAAACCACTGAGTTGTCAGAAGCGGGGTTCCTGGATCCCCCCTGACAGCATGCACATATCTGTAAGAGTGTCATTTCCCATTATGGTTGCTTTTTTTTTTTAAATTTCATTGTGCACCGTTGGTGAGATAAACATTTACAGACGGTGCTAAGTTTTCTTTAGTGGGTAAAGTCATTCTTATTTGTACCCAGCCAACTCAAAAATGAAATTGCAGATGATCAACGATAGGGACACTCTCTTACGGGCAGAGCAGGTGATGTTCCAAGCACACCACTCTGTCTCCCTGGTACGTCCCAACTAACCTCCAACAGTGAGAGCGATTTAAGTTCCATTGGTCATGGCAGGGAGGCTACACTGATTAACAGATTACTTGGGCGTATTATTTATTGTTAAAATCGTGGCTGGAAAAAAGTAAAAATATCCTTTGTTACCTACACTTTTCTTTGCCATAGTGACTGACTTGCCCCAACACTCGGGAAATACATAAACACGCTGCCTAGCAGACGCCTGGCAGAGGGCGGAGGGCGGAGGGCGGAGGGTGGAGGGCGGAGGTCAGCTCTCCGGCTCCCCCACGTCCCGCGTGCTGCACGTGAAGTCCCAGCTGGCCTTGTGGGCTCAGGACTAGCCTGCCTCACGCTGGCCGGTCGCCTGCATGAGGACGGGTCACTGCAGGCCGGTGGTGGCTCCCTGTGGCCAGTGACAATCTGAAGGTCTAGCGTGGCATAAATCATCTTTGGGAAGCTCTGGGAGCTGGCTCCCCATGGCGCCCCGCTCCGCTTCCCTCGTCAACGTCCTCTCCCCAGACCCTGACGTCAAGCCCCACTGGTCGTAAGTGGGGCTCTGGTCTTCCCGGCCTTTGTACTCACCCCCCTTTTTTTTTTAATGACAAGCTCGTTCATTAATTTGCAACTTAATATTATCTCTAGGCATAAACCTCACTTACAGAGGATGTCACTGTACATTTAATGGTTAGGAAAGTTTCCAAAGTCCTCTAATATTCCTTTCGAATATTCATCTCTTGTGACTACGGTTTCTATTTTGTATACAGGTTTCTCTTCCAGCCCCTCCGCTATTGAGCTTTGCAATCTTTCTCTTGAAAATCGTCCATCTTTATCACTCAGTCTGTGAGTTGTGATTATGTTCTCATAAATTAATCTTTTTTCCTGCCCCTTGCTCTTCTTTTGAGAATCTCTCCTTTCCTCCTGATTCTGTTAAACTGAGTTAATAGTACTTAAAACTCGGGTCTCAGTTTCCGTCTGGACTCCCTGACATATTACGTGAATGGAAAAATAAACGTAGACGCATAAATCTTTTTCCTAAAATGAATATATGTGCATCGCTAATCTTTATTCTACATTGAACATTCATCAGTATAACTAGGTCCTATTTTCGAAAGCCACAAACAAATGTAAGATCAGAAGAAAAGTAATTTAAAATTTTACATGGTCTGGATTTATCTTAAATAGGATTACTCTCCAGATCTCTCGTGCGTCCTATTTCCCCAGCCCCAGCGGGGGGCGGCCCTGCACAGCGCTGGGGGAAGGTGGAGCAGCTGCCCAGGCCTGGCAGGGGGGTGCTGCCGGTCCCCACAGTGCAGAGGGAGACGGGGCGATGACAGAGACTGGAGGCCGAGTGGAAGGGACCCGGCTCCTGACTGCATCTGAGGACGGTGGGGAAAACGGGGTGTCGAGGATGACCCCCCAGGGCTCGGCTTGTGCAGCCGGGCCCGTTCCCTGGGGAGGGCAGCGGCTCCCATGGAAAGCACGTTTCCTCAAACTCCTCGCGGGGGCCGCGGTGCCTGCGCATTTCAATGCTCCGTCCCGGCCCCACACGGGACGGCCGAGACGCACCTGCACGCGACCGCACTTGTGCCCACGGGCGGCATCTACCGGTGCGGGGCACTGCGGAGGGCGGCCGCGTGCGGCCGGACAGAGCAAGGCTCTCAGATCTCGGTCGGCCTCGCCGGACGCAGTAGTAACACACGTGCTGCCTTTGCAATGCTAATGCTGCGCTAGAAGCTTCCCCAGTGACTCTTCAGTGGGAGAATCGACACGCGTCTCCTGCTGGCGGCTGCACCTGACGCAGCTCGGCCTGGCACCGTGGGTTCGGAGCTCCCCGCTCTCTGCCTCGCGCGCCCTCACTGAGACCTCCTCCCGCAGCCCCCCGGACCCGATCGAGTTCCCTACACCCGCGGGCTCCACCTTCCCATTATTTTCCAGCCTAGGATTGACTTCCTCCTCCGTGGGGCTGACCTGTCCCTCCCGTCTGCCGGCCACTCTCTCTAGGCCGTCGCGAAGCCGACCTCCCCAAACCCCGAGCTCTGGACACGAGTTCACAGAGCACTTGCGGCTTTTCGGGCCAAAGGTCACCTGACGGTGCGTTTACTCAGGAGCTCTGTGGTTATCCGCGGGACGAGACTCACCTCCTCTTCTGTGAGAGTCGGGTCTTCGTGCCGGGACTTGTAGGACAGTGAGCTAAATCTCTGTGAGAAAGACAAATCGAGACACGGTGCACGCCGTCAATACCCGACCCGCCTCGCGTGCATGTTCTGACGCGTCTGTCTAAGAAACGTTTTCAAACGATTTTTAGGGACAAAAGTTATTTTCTACAAAGATGTAAAGCACCGGAGGAAGAAACAAAGAAACGGACACCCTGTTATGTGATCACTTTGGATGCCCCGTCGAGAAACGCCTTCCAGTCTGGTATTTGACCGTTTAGGTACAAATACACCGACAGTTATTAGGCTTCCTAATTGTCATGGATGGATCGATCATCTATCCATGATAGATTGGTGATAAAAAGAAAATCACGTTTCTTTATCGAATGCCTGAATCCGTATTTCTACGGTTTGTGCAAATCCACAGAGTCTACATCATCCACTAATGGAGACATCAGCTCACATCGGTGGCCTGTTCCCGGCCTCGTTTCTCGATTCGGGCTCCTGGTTCACTAACTCTCTCCCGTCTAGAAGAAATCCTTCCTGATCTCAGCAAATACGCACCTTTCACACCCGGCCCTTCAGTTCCGGGAGCCCCCGCACTGCCCTGGCCCCCGCCGGCCTCATGATGCATGTCCTGGCTTTCTCGTACCCTAAACCCCCCCAATCCTTGCAGCCCCCTTCAGAACACCCTCGGCATTCAAGCTCGCGCCTGCAGGAGCCCTAGTCCCACAGCCCTCCAACAATCTGACCGCTCTTTCCAATGTCCACTTCTCCGTGTCTTTCCGTTCTGCTCGGTCGAGCTTAAACTGCAGACTCGGCTCCGCTCAGCTCTCGTGAAAATGCCTGAACGGCTTTAGGCAGCATAAACTTTACGCTCGTTTTACTCTCTGATTATACGCAGGGCAAAACTTAGACTGCGTTTCTGTGTTTGACGGCTACGTTCATCAACGCTTTCTTGGGTGCTTTCGACAGCTGATCTCGTGGAGAATGAAAAAAGCCGGAATGCCCCAGAGAACTCTGCGAAGGATCACTCACTTGCTGTAGCCTAAGGAGTCACAGCCGGCTTCACCTTTTGACCACGACTCCAGACGTGTTTTTAAGGCTGACTAAGCTCTCCTTGGCCTTCCTACCACAGCCTGAGAGGAGGACCTTGCTTTTCTCTGTGTCAAGAGTTGAAATTAGAAGCCCATGGCCTACAGCAGACTGAGCCAGGCGAAGGCCGGAGGGAATGGGGGCAACTGCAGCCGTGGGCGTCCAGCTCCTGGGGCTCCCGAATCAAGTCACCAGACGCCCGGAGAGGTTCAGGGACCTAAACTTAAGTGGGGCAGGTTTTTGTTCAGAAATTGCCACCGACTCAAAGCTCTTACTTGATTTAGATAAAATTATAACATGATCAGACTCAGCCAGTGGCACCTGGGGGTCGGTCGGTCCCTCGCGTGTGGTCCCTAGGCTCTGACCTCTGTGAACCCTAGGCTTTGACCTCTGTGACCCCAGGAAGGTAAGCTCACCTTGCTGCAGTAAACGGAAGGGGCTAAAATGAGAGGCTGAGACTCCCGTCTCTCTGTGTAATTCCCGATCTTCCAAAGGCAGAAGACGACCCTTGGCCTCGATCTGAGACACCCAGGTAGGGTGCCGGAGAGACACATCTATGCGCATGAGCTTCCGGGCATTTGTACTCAGAGCGGGGAGGTCAGAGAGCCCGCCCTGAACCAGCTTTCGCCCGCACCGGACACGAGCCGCATGTGTGTCCCTGAACCGTGTGTGTGTCCCTGAACCGTGTGTGCGTCCCCGAACCAGTGCCCGCAGAGCCCCGGGAGGACCGAGCATCACCGCCACACCCACGCGCGCCACGACGCTGGCCCACCTTGCTGGCATCGGAGGCGGGCCCCTCGGGGGCACGGCCCTCTGCGGCCTTTCTCTCCTCCTCCTCCTGAAGGTTCTCGTTCTCGTCCAGAAGTTTAACAGGGACCGGGGGCGGGGCCTCCTCTTCGGGGTCCCCTGGATTTGGGGGGACGCTCTCCGCATCGACGCTCTGCCAGTACTTTCTGTTCCTGTCCACGGAGGCGTACTCGGCGACCTCGGCTCCGTCCGGGGCCTGCGGCGTTGGGGGCGCCTTCCCAGCGGGCGCGGGCTTCGGCCGGCCGGCGGGGCCTCTGCCGGGGAGCGCGGCCGGGGCCGGGGCCGGGGCGGCCTCCTTGACCTCCTTGACGGTTTCGTACAGGCAGTCGTCCACCATGGTCTCCTGCGACACGCTGTCCTTGAGCACCTCGTACGGCCCCTCCAGCCCGGCCGCGCCCCGGTCCCCGGCCCTGCTGTGCCCGCTGTCCGGGGGGATGCTGGGCAGCTCCCGGCTCTGATGGCATCTGGGCCTCCCCGCGCTGTCCGGCGCGTCCAGCAGGTCCGATGCCAATGTCTGCACCTCCTCGTAGTGCTGCCCACAGGTCGCGGCGCTGTCCTCTGAGAGAACTAGAGGGGCAGAGGTCAGAAGTGGGGAGACAGCTCCGGACACAGCTGTCGCCGAGGGGCGGAGGGCGGAGGGCGGACGGGTGACGTGGCGCGGGCCGGGCTTGCCCCGTCTCTGCCCCGTCCCTGCTCCAGGCTGCAAACCACAGACGCTACGACTGCGGCCGGTATTATGCCAGTCACGGTTTGAGCTAAAGCCGCCCGATCCGTCTTCGCCGTGCGACACTAAGTTGCCCTGGCTACAAGTTTGTTTGCACTTCCTTTCAGTCCTTGTTGTCACCCGTGAGGGGACTCTAGCGGGCAGAGAGTCTCACGTAACTGGGGATGACTGTGGGGGGCTGGGCACGGAAGGGGGGCGCGGCGTGCTGGCCCCTCTCCCTGGCCCGGCCGGCCTCCTCCTCTAGGGGGGGACTGGCAGTGGCCACCCCCTTGCAGAGGTCTCTTGTGTGTGACGGACATGATGGAACCGGGGGGCAACAATGTGCCCAAAACCGGGTCACAAGGGGACCCGCACACCCGGCCCTCCCCGCCCCCCATTTCCACTTCACATGAGAAAACCCCAAAGTGACATTCTTCGAGTACCACGAAGTGTCAGTGTGAACGGACACACAGCCACCCCCGATCAAGTGTGATCTGCGGGCCCCCTGTGCGCTGGGTGCTGGGGGCAGGAGACGGACACCCCACAGAGCGAGCCCGGCTCCCCGCTGGCTGCGTCTCCATGCACACGCGTGGGTGGCGTACGGACATCTCGGCGTGAACGCATGCTTGGGTGTGGGTTCATAGCTACACACGCACGCACACGCTTATGCCGTGTATGCTTATGTGCTGTGCTGCTTATGTATTAAATGGCCTTTACATACGTGTGTGTTTCTAATTTATATTTTTTTAGCTAATTTTTTTTTTTACTGACTAGGCCGGATTCGGTGAGACCCCCGGAGCCCAGACAGTGTCTAACACACGGCGGGCACCACTGTGGGTTTGTGCCTGAAAAATCAAACGAGTGAGCGAACCGGTGCACCGCTCACCTCCTGTCTGCGGAAAAAGGGCTGTGTATCTCAGGGGGTTACACACAGCGACCCTAAGGGCGACCGGGGAAAATGATGGTGGACCCCAGGCTTTGGACCCAACACCCCCTCGTGTTCCGAATACTTACTGGTCAGAGGAGGGGCCTTCTGCCCTCCGGTTCTAGACGTATGTGCCCGGCAGGCAGAGCACGGGCACTGGAGCCCGAAGGCTCGGGGTCAGTACCCACTGCCCCACGGTTTCCTTATCGGCCAGCGGGGCGAGGGGACTCCCACCTGCCTCAGGGGACCGCGCTCTGTACAGGGGGAGGTGCCGTTTGCATGGCGGAGCGTGTCTCCTGCGTGGACACAGCCACCAGTGCAAACGCAGACGGGCGGGCCACGTGGCCTCGGCACACGTCTGAGTGTGGCAGGCGCGGCCTGCACACCGCAGGGGTGGAGGGTGTGAGGACACCGTGCTCGGTCTCGAGCTGCGCCGTGGCCGGCAGGTCCTCTCCGGGGCGCGGAGGCCTGCGTGGAAAGCCGGCGTGTCCGAGGAACTTACTGTCGCCGTTGGTGAGCAGCCCGTTCTGCTCGCTGCTGGCAGGGGCGTCCGTGGCCAGGCTCGTGACCGACCGGCTGAACACCTCCTTGTCCGAAGGCTGCAAGACAAAGGCACCGCGGTGAGCCAGGCGGCCGGCATGGGGGAGCACCCGCATCTTGTTCTGAACACCCAAACGTTGGCGACAGGACCTACGCCCACCACGCGGCCTTAAATCAGGCGAAACGGAGTTGCGAGTTGTCCCGGGCACATTTCAGGTGCTCGGCAGCCACGGGCGGCTCGTGGGTGCTGTGTCCGGTCGGCTACGGAACCCTTCTGCCCTGGGGGTGGAGGTCGGGAGGATGGCACTGTCCCAGCATCGTAAGGAGCAGCCTCATCCCTGTGCCCCAGGTGTGCTACACTGTGACAAACGCAGGAAAGCATCGTCCTTGTCAGCTAGAGGGGAGAGACTCAGTTCTTCCGATGGCAGATCATGTGATTTCTGAGACTGTTTCATGACCGGCTGAGTCCCTGCTTCAGGGCGCACAGAACAGCCCGGTGTGGAAAAGCAGGTCTGCAAACCTCTCCTGTTCTCACCAATTCGGGGCACGTGGAGACGTTTCTTCCTGGCAGGAAGTGGACGTGTAGGAGTCACGTGGACTAACGTGCGAGGCTGAGCTGTTGCTACGTGGGGTCAGCAAGTCGGCAGTTCACGCATTTCGCGAACTAGCCAACCGGGCCCGCGAGGCAGCCGGAGCCAGTGCTAACAGGATCTGCCAGGGGCGGGAGCACCTCGGTTTGGGCACCACGCGGGGCTCAGGCTGGATGGTGCAGCCCGCCCTGCGAACACCAGGGTCTCCCCGTCTGCCCGCTCCCCCCCCCCACACAGCGGAAACCACTCAGCCGGTCAAGGGCGGTCAAGGGCGGTCAAGGGCATGAACCTGAGTGGAGAGAACGAGGTGGGGCCAGGACGCCAGGGCCGGACCAGGCTGCTCCTCAGAGTCAGGGGTGGGTGGGAGACGCCCTTGGGGCTTGTCAGCAGCCGGAAGACACCAAGGGCCGAGGAAAACCCAGCAAGGCCGGGCACTGCCAGTGAGCTGGGCATCCCAGGCTCCGGTGAGCCTGACGGCCAGCTGTTACAGGCCCCCAAAGTCCAATGTCGAAGGCCGAGTCCCCGACACCATAGGGTGTGACTTTATTTGGAAATAGGGTCATTGCGGATGAACGCAGTTCAGATGAGATGAGGTCACCCTAGAGTTCTTAGGAAAAGGGAAACCTGGACAGACAGACACGCGTCCAAAGAGGACCATACGAAGTGACACAGGGAGGGACCTGGGAGTGCCAAGGTGGCCGGCAAAACCCCAGGAGCGGGGAAAGAGGCCGGGCGGACCGGCCCTCAGAAGCTCCGGGGCGGCCCCGCCGGCTCCTCGGTCTCGGATCTGCCGCCTGCAGAGCTGCCGGATGGCACTGGCATCCGAGCCGTGCCGTTGGCAGCCCTAGTTAAGCTGGCGCCGACAAACCCACACACCCCGGACATGCCCGGCTGGAGCTGCACAGGGACAGCAGACACAGCCCGCTGCAGGCCGGGGCTACCACGAGCTCTGCCGATCGCACCGGCCTCCAGCCTCGGCCGTCTCCACCCACAGGAAGGACCCGGCCCAGGCAGCCAGGGGCCTGCGGCTGACCCTTTCCTGAAGGAAGTCGCAAGCTTGTAGGAACACGCTTGGATCAGTGCCCGATGTTTGCACACACACACGCACGCACACATGCATGGGAGTGTGCACAGGTGTGCAGACACACGGACATGGGCACACACGCGTGCGCACACACGGACACGTGCACACACACATACTCACCACGTTCATCAGGTTCTCGTGGTCCCCGCTGTGCTGTCTCGGCTTCTTCTCTCTGAAATGGAAAATAAAACGTCGCCGTGAGGTCAGACGCGCCGCCTGAGACCAAGCACGTCCTCCCCTCTCCGGTGCTCCTTTTCAGCAGCATCGACAACTCCCTTTTAAGAACCAGGTTCGTTTTGCCAGGGAAGCAAAAGCCAGACAGTTACTGGTCCCAGGGGGTGGGGTCGTGGGGGACGGTCACCAGTTTTCCCGGTCCTCCCAGAGTAGCAATTACAGGCTCTCAACAGGACGGAGGCAGAAGCCTGTGTAGAAGACAGTCATGTCCAGAATATTGGGAGGAATGGTGCCTTTTATTATATTACTATTATTATTATTATTATCTAGAATATTGGGAGGAACGGTGCCTTTTATTATTATATCACTATTATTATTATCTAGACTATTGGGAGGAATGGTGCCTTATATTACTATTATTGTTTTATTATTATTATCATTATTTTTAAAGAAAATCCAGACATCGCTTGCTTAATTTGGAGTGTTTGCAGGCACACGCTGCAATGAGACTGAGAAATTAATGAAACAAAACACAAATGTTGGCACGTCGGGGAGGGTGCATGCTCTCAGGATGAGTCATGTGTACTTCCAGTTTATGGAAAAGTCCGCGGAGTAAAAATAGAATTTATTTTTATTCGGTGCGCTCTAAAGCAAGCCACCGGGAGGGGAGCGCGTCTCCTGCGGACTGCGGGGCAACAGCGCCCCCTGGTGGGCGCGTCAGTAACTGCAGCGGCGGGTGCGCCCAGCCGGGGCAGAGTCTCCGCGGGCCTCCGTGGCATCTTCCCGCCAGACTCCGGCGGGGCCTGCAGGCCCGGGTCCACCTGCGCAGGAGTAGGAGGTACCTGGGTTCCGGGAGTCTGGCTTTCCCGCTCTGGGCAGAGACTTTAGGGTAGGATGCATATCCAGACTCTTTCTTCAGAAAAAGTAGTCTTTAAGCTAATGTATTCTGTTGCCTGATCCAGACCCTTAAATGACACTTGTTGAGTCTCTTCTGAGGTTACTGGGAAGAGTTTGGAAGAGGGCTCGCTGGTCAGCACCGGCCCCAGCGGCCGCCCACCCACCAGCAGGCCGCCCGTATTGTAAAGTGTCTGAGCGCCTTGAAAATCAGTCCTGGTTGGAAAGCACTGTGCTTCCGTCAGCAAAGATCTTTCAGGGAGAGCAGACATTTTACGTGAGGGAGGCCTGCGGAAAGGAGGGAGGGGGCAGGAGAGACAGAGGGGTGTCACCCTAAAAAAGGACAGATAGTTATTTCATAATCAACACATCTGTCTTATAGGGAAGCTCACGTTTCTTAAGAAACTGTAGTTCTAGATTATAACTTTACTAAAATGATCCCGCGCCCCAAAGCCACGTAACAGCAGACATTCTCAGGAACTCCAAGTGGCGGCAGACACAGTCTCTCCAGTGCACACGGCACTTAGGTTTCCAGCGGTCCACAGATGGCAGGGACAGCAGACACCTGGACGGGCACGTGCTCGGTAGAGAGCAGGGGTTTCTTCCATGAAGCTCGTCCAGCTGCTCCCCACCCCCCAGCAGAATCGACTGCGAGTGTCACTCAGTGACGAGAACAGGCCTGGGACCCCCTGGCCCAGAGAAGCTGGCTGACCCGGCCCACAGGTGTCTGAGGACGCCTGCGAGGTGGGGTCCCCCATGAGACGGGCGTGCCCCTAGGGCCTGCAGGGGGCCGGCTCTCACCTGTCACAGCTGGAGCACAGGAAGATGAGGAGGGCGACGAGCAAGCAAGTGGCCACGGCCGCCAGACTTCCCCACAGGACGATTTGCGTGTGTCCGCCGGCCAGCACGCCCCCTGAGGGGCCCATGGTGGGAGCAGGTGGTGGCACCCGCCGAGTGTCAGTCCTGCAGAGCTGGTGGCATGGGGGCCGAGGGCTGCGTCCTCCTGTGGAGAGACCAACCTGTCTGAGACATGTCCTGCGACAGCGTGCCAGCATGCCGCAGTTAGCCCCGTCGGGAGAAAGGCTTTGCAGTCCGGGCAGGGCATGCTCTGGGCTCCACTGGACCTCTGCCCCCTCGTCACCTGGGCCTCTGTCCCCTCACGGGATAGATTCTTAATGCATTTAAATAAAGCAAGACTCCAGGCTCTCCACGGCAAAGAAATAAATGCTCATATGGATTCTCCCCCTGCCCCAGAACAGTGTAAAGCATTTATCGGCACTTTCACAGAAGTGCGGTTTGCATCCCCCCACGTGCCTCTCTAGCTCCCTGAATCTGCTGTGCCTCTAGGCTTGAGGTGGGTGCGAGCCATGGACGAGCAGGTCCCTGGATTCACCTCGCAGACAGGTGCCTGTTCCAAGCACGTGACTGTTTACTTTCAGGTCCGGCTTTCACTGAGCGTCCGCGAGCGCCCAGTAGGCACATGGCAGACTGACGGACAGCAGCGTGCGCTAAGTGGTAGCATCGGCGGTAAGCGAGACCTACTCGCTGCAGACGGAGCACGACCTGTGACGACAGGCAAGCTGACGGCGAGACCCTGAGCGGGCCCCCCGAGGTGTCACGGGTGCCGAGGGGCAGGGTGACAAGTCTGCGTCAGGCCTCTGTGGTGTCCACCCCCGAGGACACTGCTCACCTCTCCCCCCTCCGGCCACAATGCTTCTAAATGCACACGCTCAGAGGGGTTTTCCCGACTATTTTAAGTTACAGATTTTGAAAAATAGAGTAGCATAGGAAGTTAACCACTGTCATCAAAGAGGCCTTGTTTAAAGGACATCTGCTTCGCTCGGTTCCAGAACAGTCTAACTTACAAAGAACAGCCTTTAACCGAATCTTGAGTTTCACGAATAAGGTACGCGGATAAACATTTTTGTCTCGTGATAACGAATCGCAACTCAAAAAACCTTTTTCCTCGGAAGAGACCGTCAAAGCGTCTTCCATGTTCGCCGGCTTCGCTGGAAGAGCCGCAGGCACCTGTCACCACCACTGGGTGTCCCCATCGAGCCAGCACTCGGTGGCTTGGGGACAAACAGTGCTCAGAGAAAGGCGGGGATTGAAGCCACCTTGGCGGAGGGGGCCAGATTTCCTCCTGGTGAAACACGTCACGTCCAGTTGAACATTTCAGGCCGAGAATAAAGAGCTGGAGGGGAAGCGGGAACACCGCCCGCAGTTCTGGGGGACGCGCGACCGTCTTCCTGGGCCGGGACCCACAGCAACGCTTCCCGTGCTCGGCAAACACGCGAATGTCCGTCTTCCTGGGCTGGACAGAACTTCCCTCTCCCCGCGCTGGCCGCGTGAACGCCCCGCGCCCGCGGCCACGGCCGGTCACGCTGCCCTGGAGCGTCCAGCCCCCCGACCGCGGCGACCCCACGAGAGTCAGCGCACTCTCTCCCGGCTCGCTGCAACCACGGACAATTCACTTCACACTTGAGACCACAAACTGGCACCGCCGTATGTCATTAAAGTGCATTCACGCAGGCACGGGCCACGGCGACCCAGGACAAAGGTCTACACCTGGGACCGAAGCATGATGCGAACCAAGGACCTCTGTCGTGCAGACACTTGTTTGTCCCTTCGCCCCCTTGTCTGTACATACGACAGAGCCAACTGATGTCGACGAACCAGGCGCCAGGATCTGAGACAACGGCTCACAGCACAAATCGCCGAGGGCCAGAGACGCATCCAGCAGCGGGGAGGGGGGTGTGGCGCCCCGATCCCTCTGTGCACGTTTTCTCCCTGCCCCATCCACAGGGGGAGGCCGATCAGAACCGTGCAGGGAGGAGGAGGAGGGCAAGCCCCCCACCCTAACTCTGCATAATTTCAGACGACAGGTGGGAACTTGTCATTCAGCCCTGAGAAGGGTCGGCGCTCCAGGTTGTAGGACTTCTGTTGGGGACCCTTCCATCAACTAGTCTGAACAATTACTTTGGACATCAACGCTTCGGGTGACATTATTTTGCTCCATCATCTCTTCTCCTTTTATATCCATTCATTCCGTGATTTCCATTCATTCCGTGATTTCCATCGATGGCAGGATGGAAAACCCGTGGCCTTCCACTCTGAAGGCAGGCGCACTTTTAACCACCAGGTGGCAGTGCAGGGCTGTTCTCGGCCCCAAACGCCCCGCTAATTGCTGTTTGTGCCGGGCGCTTGGCATTTTAATTGTCTTCATCGACCCAGATCCTCAGTCTCCCAAGACACTTCCCACAGGAAAGAAAACAGAAACTGGGTGAAATTAATGAAAAGTGCAGCCCAAACGGCAGCTATTTGTTCTACTGGCCAAACCAACGCTGGTTAACAGCCTGCCTCCGACCACGGGGAATTCCCCAAGTGACCATTGGGTGGAGTGGGGTGGCCGGTGAGTTGAGCTCCAGAGCCAACACTCAGGTCGGCAATGACAGCCACCACCCTGCACGGCGGTCCCGGCCGACCCGTAAGCAAGCACGATGGAAACCACCTGCCCTGTGACCTCGCCGATGGCGAAACCCAGTGGCGAGGACCCAGCTCCACGGTATCTCCTTCCTGGTCATCGCCAGGTGTGGGGTCACGTGGGAGAAGGACGCTGAGCCCCAGAGCTGCCAAATCAGCAGCGCGAGGAGCCCATGTCTCCGGCGGGCCTCGTCCCGCAGAGGCACGGGCCGAGGCTGAATTAACCTGCCAGCAGAACCCTCCAGCCTCCAGAAGGAGTTTCAGGCTGAAGAGTTTAAACGCAGGCAGATTTCTCTCCAGGTTGAAGGCAAGCCTGATACACAGAACTCAGGTGACCGGGGCCGCTGTCGACACAGGACCCACGGAGCGCGTGTTGACGGTCCATGCCGAAGGCACGGCGGCCTCTGCCAAATCAGGTCATTGCAGAGACCCACCATTTCATTTTCTGCCATCACTGGGGAGCGGTGTCACGACATTTCTTCCTGTAGCAGCTTGAGATAAACCCACGAGGAAGGAACCTGGAAAGCCCTGATGTCACCAGACTGACCCGTCGCCAAGGCCGGCTGCCGAAGGCAGAGGGGGCTGGCATTGCTTCTGAGTGAGACTCAGATCCTCCAGGCCGGCCGCAGCGCAACCTGATTACCCTTCCTGCAGACCAAACCTATCCATCCACACAGGACGCGGAGCGCTGACCCTTTCGGGGGGAGGGGTCTGTGCGGCTGCCATTTGTCTTCGAAAACGCACTGACCCCAGGTCACAGAGGCCGTGCGGCTAACTGCTTGCGAAACCCATGCTGCCGTCCTGTTTTCGCCTGGGAAAAGGCGGTGGGTCGGAGGAATGACCGGCAAGGTGCCTCCTGCTCAGAGTCTGACTCGAACACCAGTTCCCGAGTCTCGTTGTTTATTCTTAACGGTAAATCTCGGGAGAGAGAGGGGACGGGGAGATGCAGTAGAGAGGGAGATGCTGATTGATTCTTGGGGGCTGGAACGCAGGCAAAGGCTTCATTTTGCCGAGGCGTGTCTTAACGGGCCGTTTCCGACAGTGTGCGGGCTTCCTGCCCCCAGCTCTGCTCGCCGACCTCAACGCAAAGGTCCTTGAAGGCAGGGTGCACCTGCCTCGCTTCCCACCCCGGTCTCAGCATCTACGTGAGCGAAAAGTCAAGATACTTTTACCGAATACTTAATTCTGTGGGAAGAATGAGTGGATTCCCAAGCCGACTCTCAAAATACAGGTTTAGTGAATAATTTATAAGGTGAGGGAGAGAGAGAGAATTCAAGAGATGAGCAAACCACTCAGGAATAAGCCAAGTACGTCTGAAGGCAGAATCTGAAGTCTGGGATGAACACAGTGCCCGGATTCTTGGTACTGGAAACTTAGGAGGAATGCAGAGCTCCAGGCCCTGCCCGAGGCCTGCGTGTCAGGGAGTCTGGGGTCAGCCGGCAACCTCCGTTTTGATAAGCCGCCCCCAGGGACCGTGAGGCAGGCTGAAATTCGAGAAGACTGTTCTAGAATGGTCAGCGTGCCTACAGATCGCCTGGGGATTCTTGCTAAGGGGCAGGTTCTGACTTCTGCATTTCTGACCGGCTCCCAGATGAGATCCAGGCTGCTGGTCTGAGGACCACACTCGGGGTCCCCCTAAACCTCCATGTCGATGCTCACCTGCCTTCCCGCTGGATTGCAGTCACCCGGCCAGAGCCCTGGTGCCGAGACTGGGTCTCATCTCACTCAGAGTCACGTGAAGAGCGGGGTTGACTCCTGAGTCTGAGAGGCCTGCTTGATTCCCATGTGAGTATCAGGTATTGGGTGACAATCTACCTGTCCAGTGCTGATAACATGGTGGTGAGTGGACGTGACCCCGGTTCGTGCGGGCAGCCCGCGTTCTGCTCTGCTCTCGTCCACCAAATGGCTGTGCAGCCAGAAGCAAGTTGGAACCTCCCGTGCCTCAGTCTCTCCTTCTGAAAAATGAGGTCATTCATCCTCCTTCTGAAAAACAGGGTTATTTCTAAGGTTTCTTTCCAGCTCTGAGCTTCTGTCATTTCGCACAAGTGGCTGGCGATTCCTGAGATTGAAAACAAAAATTCAAGGTTTTTACTCAAAGAGAAAAACCCGGAATTCTCGGTGTCATCGGTAGTTTCGAGTCCCCGGAAACTCAGTCTTAGTACTTCCCGGGAGAACGCTACGAGGCCACTGCAGCGACAGGAGCGTTGGGAGGCGAAGTCAGCGTCCGGTGCTGGGAGTTGACCCGCACCCGAAATGTCCCCTGCACTCTGCCAACGCCACCGCCGACGCCGGCCGCAGGGCTGGCTTGGGGGCTCTGTGTTCTCATTAACGTCCAGTTGGCCTAGAATTCACACGGATAACAGCTTTCAACCAAATTCAAGGGCGGAAGCACAACCTGCAGGTGGGCACGCACAGGTAAGATGCTGCGGCTGCCAGAAGCTTCTGTGGCTCTTTAAGGGTGTGTGCCCATGTCCAGGAAGACCTTACAGGGGTGGCAGGTCTGAAAGGGATCCGTCTAATTTCCATCTCAGTACTTGATAAGCCCGAGGAGATTCCACATGTGATAGAACATTCTGGAGAGCTTCTCAGGTCTGTTATCAGGAAAAGTCTGTTCTTTGGGTTGGTTTCACTGATACCCTGACTCACGCCTCTGGTGATATTTCTTACTCTCTGGCACCAAGGCACAAAGCGTGTGTTGCTCTTGGATACTCTGTAATTCATTGGACACATAACTGCTGACCACCTACTGTGCGCCTACTGTGCGCCTCCTGAGCACACGTGGCATATGAGGGGTGCTGCAAATGAGCTGCACAACCAATCTGCAAGAGCTGAAGAATATTTAGGCTTAAGTTCCTAACGGAGAGATTAGTTTGATCAAAGATGAGAAAACCTTTCATTGTTGATTTCCAAGCATGTGACACGAGGACGACCCCCAGGAGCCACGAGCCCCTTCCCGTCCGCCGCCTTGCGTTAGCGGCTGCATTTAGTCACGACGACGGCAGCCTGGCTCTGTCCAGCTGGCCTGGCGCAGACGCAGCTGCATCATCCTTGGACTGATGTCGCCCCCAGCTGAGAACTGTCCTCAATGTGTCTGGCAGATTCCAAAGTCAGCCTTTGCACGGTCACAGCCTGGCAAGGACCGCCTGCCAGGCGGGCAGCACTCACAGCCAGGGTCGGCCCGCCGCTGGGGACATGGGACTTCACCCCCTCCCGAATGGGAGAAAACGGCCTTCATTCTGCAGTGAAAACACCGGGTAGTCAGGCGGGGGGAGGGCGGCGTGGGCCAAGCGGGTCAAATACACGGTGACGGAAGGAAACCGGACTTTGGGTGGCGAGCGCGCAGGAGAGTTTACAGATGGCGAAGGACAATGCGTGCCCCTGAAATTTACATAACGGCAGTAACCGTCATCCCACTAAATTTAATCACAAAAACAATATTCAGGGAAGGAGTGGCAGGTGCATTTAATATCCCACTAAGGCAGAGGTGATGTGGCAGACCAGGCCCCCGGCGAGGAACGGGGAGGGGAGCAGGGACAGAGGGCTGGGGCCAGAAGCGGGCCACTGCGTGTCTGAGGCAGCAGTGGGGACGGACCTGGGGCTTTTCTGGTAGTTTCTACCGGCTGCTCCACTTTGCCCACAGCCGGCCTTACGAGTGACGTATGCGTGCCGGTGTCTACACACTTCGATGCCTTTATTTTCTCCTCCTTTGTCCCAGTCAGGGAAGAGAAAGCCCTGTGGACGGAGGCGGGGGAGATGGGTGAATCGGGGTAGTAACGCCTGGGGGGGCTTCTGTTTGCACACCGTCTGACGCGACTCAGCGTGGGGCCCACCGCGGGGGCTGTCACATTCTCTGGGAGCCCCCCGCCCACCTGGAGAGCCAGACAGGACTACACGCGAGAGGCAACCTGGAGTTGACCGCAGGGTCTCGAGAGGGGCAGAACAGTGTCTCACCTCTGAGCAAGAAATCGGGGGGCGGGGGAGAGGAGCCCCGTGGGTAAACCAGCGTACACGGGATTTCTACACGCTGTACTGTTTTCAAGGCTCATTCCATGAAAGGGAAGGTCAGAGGTGGCGAAATTCTGGACAGTCCGCGGGGGGACCTCCACCTGTTCTTACGAAGATGCCACATGGCGAATGTGATCATGTGACCTAATGAAGTGACGCTAATGCCACTTTGAAAGTCTACGCAGCTCACGAAAGTCCCATCTCCTCCCTCACGTCTTCTGTTTGTAAATCAGGAATAGAACGGAAGCTCTGGGGCTTTGTTTTCGAAAGGTCTAGCGTAACGTGGAGCGAGTTCGTGGACTCCAGATGTCACGGCCGTCTCGGGGTCCAAGGGGCACATTCGGAACTCATGTTGTACGCGAGAGTATTAAGGCCTTTTCTGGACAGGCCGAGAATCTAGATTCGCGACACCAACGTTGTAAAGACGGCCCGTTCCCCGGCTGAGTCCGAGGCACTTTGCCCGTCGGGCAGTCAACGTAGCTGCTCTGCCCCAATCTCCACGGCCCTGGAGAGCCGAGGACAATGAAAGCCCTCGGATCGCACAGAGGGCTGGCAGCGGGGTATGGCGTTGTCACCTTCTGCCTCTTTCGGGAAGGACCGTTGCAAAGGCACTAAACCGCGAGGCAGGGAGGCCGTGGCCCGTGGTGGCGCGTGAGCCTGCGGACCGGGAGAGCTCGGGGAACGGCGCCACCCCGTCTTCCCGCGTGTCCAAGTGACTCGATTTTAACTCTAGTCTATTACTAAAAGAAATAGCTGCTTATGGAGCAGAAGGTACAACTCCCGAGCCGGAAGAAAGTCTGCACACGAGGTTGGAAGGGCGAGGTCGCCCGCGTCTGCCACGGGGGCTCGGAGGGGCCCTGGCTCCGCCGAGCGCGGGACTCGCACACGTGGGCGGCGGGAAGGTGCCCGCTGCGGGGGATGTAACGGCGGCCTCTGATCTCGGGGTCACCGTTTAATCGTGACCTCTGCTGCAGGAACACGTCAAGAAAAATATACTTACGAAATGGAACAAGATGGTGGGTTTTCGGGACAAAAATTTCACTTTATTCAAATTATCCCTTTACTTCCCCGGATTAAATAATTTGAGCCAAGCCCCGCCCCCTCTTCCCGTTCTCTGTGTGGGCAATTACTTATAATGGTTATGTGACTTCTCAACATTAATTGTAATACACCAGGGCGTGTGACTTCAGTGTAGTCCCCAAACTACCAATACTCTCCCGAAGACTGTGCCGTACCAGCACCGGGAGAGTTCAGAAGAGTAGGGAGAGGCCCAACGATCACGTTCCAGTCTTTCGTATTTCCGAACGGAGCTGTGATCTGATGCCTTCTCCCCTAATTTATTCCTGGATGTGGCTGTCAGGTGACTGCGGCGTACCCTCCCATGCCAACTGGAGTACTCTTCCCTCCGTACTGTGGCTGACGCTGCCCTGCGGTCATGAGCCAGGACCTATATTAGGAAGCAGCCGAACCCACTGACGACTGTCACGAAAGGTGGCTTTTATGAAATACTAATATGAGAAACCGTCATGATCCGTTTATCTGCAGTTTTTGGTAAAGCCGTTAGTGACACTGTTCCGTACAGGATAAAAAGCTTTGTGTGTCTGAGTGATAAACTCGGAGAGTTTACTGCCTGGAAGGAGGTTTATTATCCTGCTAAATTAGTTTGCTGCTGCTTTTTTTTTTTTTTAACAACTAAACTGTATGTACGAAAATCATGTTTCCTTTTGGTGGGCTGGAAGCTCAAAGCTGTAATTATCGTAAATCATAGCAATTACCGTGGTCTAGATCTTTCTTTTCTCTACACCAACCCCGATTACAAGCTTTTGATTTCATACGTCTGAACAGTCTTATAGGAGCGTCTTTATAACAACCTCAATATTTCGTAGGAGCAGATCTTAATTTCTACATATGGCATACAGGAAGTTTTACATTTAATTACCATAGATGATTCCTTTAAAGATTTTAAAAGTTATCAATGTTCAGATTAGACTTTAGGGGAAGATACGTTTTTTAAAATGCCAAGGACGAAAGAAAGAAAAATGAAGGAAGGAAGGGAAAAAAGACTTTCCTGCTGATTTACCCGTTGGGAGCATAAGTTCTGATCTCTAAGGAAAGAATGAAGAAAGTGTCCAGCTGGTACGAGATGGAATGCAAGGACCAATCCGATAAAAACCAAACCACCTCTACCTAAAGTTTATAGAGAATCATTAAACTCCTTTGATTTAGACTAGAGTTTTCAACCCTGGCTGCACATTAGAATCGCTTGAGGAACTTTTTACGATACGCCGATGTCCAGGCTTAACCTCAGAAATGGACTTAATTGGGCTAGGATGGGGTCTGGACATTGATATTTGTCAATCCGTCCCCAGAGCTGGGGGTCTAGACATTGATATTTGTCAATCTGTCCCCAGAGCTTGAATAGCTAAGGCTGAGACTCACTCAGCTCGACTACTCACTCGTATTTCTAAACTCATAACTGGCAAATGCTACTTATTGTACCTCTTACAGGACTGGAACATGGCACGGTCAGCATGTGACGACGTAAAACAGACATAGTCCGCTGCTCTCCTTCCCACACGAGTCTACAGTGGGAGCCACATAAACCAGGCTTTCTGCATATGCATGCCCCTTAGAAGCCGGGCCCAAGCGCGGCCTGTATGGAGGCAGAAGGTGGCTTCTGAGCTCGCAACAGAAAGACTCGGTCTCAGACTATATAAACATTCAGCCATGTTCTCTGATTGCCTGCTATGTTATGTCTACATACTTTTTCTGCATCCCTTGAAACACTAATCTAAAAGTTGTGTGGCTAAACATAATCGATTAGATAAAATAAAATGGCATTATTTTAAAGTATTTTCAAATATAAAAATTTCAAAAAGGAATACAAAAAACAATTTCCCGGTCTGTTATCTGTTTCCACATACCACTGTGTTTGGGTAGCATGTCAAAGCTGATCTGAAATACGTTCATTATCCCTCCACTTGCAAAATGATCTATGATCCACAATTTTTCAGGTAAGGAGTGTTCTAGTAATCAATACACTATTATGACCAGACTTTTTTTTTTTTTTTAATGCTTTAGGCTACTTAAGCTTTTCTCTTGCTCTGCATAGCTTAGATGGACACAGTACACTTTGTTCAGCTCAGCTGGACAAACATTTGTTGAAGGACTCCCATGGGCCGGCCAGCTGGGCCCAGCCCCTCCAGCCCCAGCTGCTTCCCCAGCCTCCCTGGCCATGATGGTCTAAACCCACCAGCTCTTGAGTGTGTGGAGTTCGTCCTCACCCGGGGCCTTTTATGCTGGCTGTGTCCCTTCAGGTCCGCAGGCAGCTGGCCCTTCTCACTTCTGACCTGTTCGAACATCACGTCCTCAGAGACGCTTCCACTGACCACTCTGAAGCCCTCCTGTCCGCTCCAGCTCGGCTTGACCCCACACCCCCTCTTCCTCCCCTATTACCCCTGTCTGGGAGCGTCTTATTTACTGGCCTTTGTGCTTATGGTGGGTGGTGCCCTCGAGAACAGAACCTCGGGGGGCACATGCAGTCTTGGCCTCTGCAGCTGTAACCCCAACACCCACAACAGTAGCAGGCGCTCGGTAAATACGGATGAAGTGAGTGAATGCATCTTAGTCTCAGTAAGTTATGAAGATCGTCTTGTATTCTTCAAGGTTGAAACGACCGATGTCAGCAGATCATAACTGAGTGTACACGGTTGCAATTTTAACCCACAGTTCCCCACACAACACGTGCATGTTGGGATTTTGATTCGACCCACAGAGCTAAACGCTTTGCAGAGGACGTGATGTGCGCCTCGTTCCACACTGACCTCTGGCTGGCTCTCGGTTTCCGCCTGAGAACGCTTCTCCATGGCGGATCTGGCAACCTTGGCTGATGCTTTCCATTCCTGGTGGAAAGCAGCTCGACCTGAAGGTCCGACACTGTCAGCCTTCTTCTGGGGTTATCGGGGCGGAGGGCGAATACTGTGTTTATTTGGCGCAGGGCCCTCAGCCTACCATAGGAAAGTTTTGGGGTCCCTTCTATGGCCCATTCCCAGGCACATCTGGCTTGGGACAGGAGCTACAATGCGAAAAGCGGTCGCTTGATGCCGGTGCATTTCTGACGGCCTGGGGGCGTTCTCTGCTGGTAGCCCCGCCCCTCCACGATTGCCACGTGTGCCGACAGGCATGGCCACGAAGTCAGCCGCCATGTCTCCAGGACACTTCCCACTGACATACGGAGCCAACAGTTGGACACAACTCTATTTTGCGGTGCTTCCGGTTGGTCCAGACCAGCACTTCAAGCCATCTCGACACCACGCTCTGCCAGGTCCCCAACGCCCGTGTTGGTGTGTCAGCTCCATTCAGCACCTTCAGCATTTCAGCCCCGCTCAGCACGGAAAAGCACATTTGATACCGCTATCAGAATCAGCCACATTCGCGCCTTGTAAAACACGAGTTCAGTGTCCTTGCCCAGAAAATGCACCCGACAAATATTCACTCCTTCTCTGCCTTCATTCCTATATTAATGAAACTTACTTTATTCTGAAATACACTGAAAGAAGAATCTGCATCTTTTAAAAACTCAATGTCTATAAAGTATTCGAATGTACAGCCAATATCTGATTATTTCTCTTAGTTAGAGCTACGCTAACTTCAAATGGTAAATTGTAATCATTACCCATATCAGAATTAGCTGCCTCAAATGCCAGAAGCCTGATGACGGTATAAAGTTCTAAACGATGGTGGACTCTCTTTTAGCAAAATCCAATATATAAGTTTGCATTTGCAAAAGACTGGTATTATGAAACGGTATGAATGTTTTATAACAATACTATTTTCAAAGATGATCAATTCAAATTTGTTTAAAATATAATTCAATTTTGAATAGACTTTTACGGAGATTTCCAGGAACCTGTACCTATGTCACGCGTACAGGAGGCCATAAATGGTCACAAAGCCAAGTCAGAACCAACAATTATTTCCCAGTGGTGACCAGCCGAGGCTGTTCCCGCTGCAAGGTGGAGACTGAAGGGGACCTGTGAGTCAGGGTGATGCCACCTGGACCCACTGAGGAGTCTCAGCATCACGAGAAGAGGCGCGGCCAGACACTGAGTTGTGTGACGCAAGAGGAAGCACTGACCGTGAAGTCTTCTCGCCAAAAGAGTAAACTCGAACTGATTAGGCCTCTAGCTGCAACCACCAGGCCTTTATTTATCTATCTGTACTTCTATCACTTAAACGATTAAATAATAATCAAGGCTTTTGTCTACTCGCGTCCGTTAACTCACGTTTGCAAGACCGAGAGGTTGGTGCATACGTTTCTGTACACGTCTATTGTCCTGTGGTATTGATAATGTTGGGCTGACTGTGATCATTGTGTAAAACGAGAAAAAGCAGAACACATTTTCCGTGTGCAGCTTGTATGGCTGTCCATCAACGTGTCAATCGGCACGTCACAGCGTGGTGTGTCGGGGAAGCCACGGCGGTGACCACGCGCTAGGGGAGACACGCCGAGCTTCGCGTCTCTCCCCGGCTGTGAAACGTGATCTTCGTTCTCTGAGGTTCAGCCTCAGGCCTCGTTCTTATCTTGCATCGCATCTTCCTCCTGGCGTCTCATCCACGGGCTCAGTTCCCGCGGGTTGCCTGGACTCCCTACTTGTATCTGCAGCCCGAGCTCCGATTCCGAGCTCTGGAGCGCAGGTCCGGCTGCCACCTGGACCCTCCCCCAGGATGTCCCCGGGCCTTCGGCCTCAGGGAGCGCCAGGCTGGACTCGCTGTGCCATCTTCCCCTGCACAGGGGCCTCCTCCAGGGAGGGCTCCCTCTCCTCACGAATGGTGCCACCTTCACTAACCGCACAAGGTCACAGCCCAGGTCCTCGCTCCCATTTGTCACTCTCTCAGCACTGCTTAGCGGACTCTCGAATCCATCTATTCGACGATCTCTGCATCTCCCAGTCAGCCCCTCGTCCGAACCACCAGCACCTCATCTTGGCGACCGTATTCCCACTGCTGCCCTCCAGTCTCTTCAAACCCCAGCCAGAGGGGTCTTTGCAAAGAGAAAATCTGATCACACCAGGTCCTCTGCCGGACGCCCTTTAATTGATCAGAAGATGAGGATGATGAAGCCATGAAGAAGCTGCTCCCCATGAGTCCTGGCTTTTGCCTGCTTCTCCCTCATCGCTCTCCTCGGGCATTGCCCCCACCCCGCTCACCTCGTCCTCACCGGGAGTCCGTCCCACGCAGCCCAGCGCCCCACCCCGTGCTGAGCGCCACCCCACCAGGGGCCTTCCCACACACGGGTCACCGCTCACTGCTGTCTGCGTCTTGCTTCCACAGCGCTTCATTCCCCACGTCCACTTACTTGTGTGAGGATTTGGCTAACGTCGGCCATACCTCCTGGGCTGCGTGGAAGCCTACTGTGGAGTCACGTCTGAACGGGCAGCCTGTCCCCGGACGCCGCATCCCGTCCCCGGCGGTGCGTGGGGAGCTCTCCCCGCATCAGGTCTGGGGTTCCTGCTGGGTCTGGACACTCGAGTCTGGATTGTTTCCGTTCGTTTTGTGTTTCCATGGTTGTGTAGTATGAGGTCAGATTTTCAAGAGGCTCCACTCGCATCCCCAGTTTCTTTAAAAGCCCCCTCCTCTAAGTCGTCACCGAATTGTTTCAATTGTCTAGTATAATCCCACTTAATGATTTCGTGAACTTTCAAGTTCAAAGTTAGGCAACGCTGAAAAAGCATAAAATATTAACTAATATGGATTTACAAAAAAGCGTATTACGTCAGTCTCACTTAGTGCTTTTGATGTCGGACAGAGAAAGACGATGATGACAGCATTATCAGGAACAGTGAAAGCGAGCGCCTGCTGTCTGATGGACGTGGGGTAAATCCCTCCGTGTGCTGTGTCACCCCGAACCACAGCGACCTTCCCCGGCTCGTCCGCAAAGGCCCACGGGGCTTCTCTATCTTCCCTCACCCCACGGATGCAGAGCAGCCATCACTATCGCCTCATTTTTGTGCAATACTTCAGAGTTTGTCAAACATTTTCACAGGTTTTACTTTCCTTTTTAAAAATTTCTGGTCAGAAATTTAAGGCAGGGTTCTTTTTTAAAATTTCTTTAAATCATTACTGGTGTTTTATAAATGAGAAAACAGTGGGCCAGAAAGATGAAGGGGCCACCGACCCATGAAGTGGCAGAGCCCGGCTTTCCATTCTAAATCCTATATTCTTTCCTCGTTATTCACCGTATGAGAAAAAACGTGGTTCCATTCAAAGTCAGGTTCTCACCAACAAGCCAGGAAGGCAAAGACCACACAGCTGCCACAGTCACAGACTCCAACGCCACAGGGGCCTGGCGGGTGCCGCCAGCACGGAGGCAAGCCAGCTGTGTGTTCGCCTCTTGGAAATATTTTTTCTTTCTCAGAGAAACACCATGTTTCTCACTTTTCTTGAAAGACATGACCTGCTCGTTCTATCTTTTGTTTCTTCTGCACTCTATCTGAAGAAAAACACAGCACGAAAATGATGAGAAATAGTGATCGACACTCGACTTGACAGCTGGGGGTAACAGAGCAGGGTGGGGACTGGGGCGAACTGTCATTCTATGCCCTCCCAGGCAGGTGTTGGTTGCCACTGTCTTACAAGGCGTGGCTCATCACAAAAAAAAAAAAAAAAAAAAAAATCCAGAGTCCTAGGTCTTGAAAGGTGGGAGAACAGGGGTCCGCTGTGCAGCATCGGCCTGTGAGAACACGTGTGAACACTGGACGCATGAGAGGACTAGGATTTCCAGCTCGCCGATCGTCTGAAATCTGGAGGATGCTCAGACCATGCTCACTAACTCTGTGGACGGCTTTCATTTGAATAGGGTTTCCAGCAGCTTTCAAGACATGTGCTTAATAGAAAATGTTTCATACATTGTACATTCTTTACAGAAACGATATTAAAAACCTTAGAATGTCCAGAGACCTTTGAGATCTGCTCCAACATACTTGCATTTAATTTTTATTTATTGAAAAAATAATAATAATTGGAGTGACTTAAGATATCTGCAGGGTTTGCAAGGGCAAAATCCTCTTATCTTGGGTCCAGAAATCTGTTTACAACTTCTAGTTTGGCAAACCAATGTCAAAAAATATGGAATCCCCCTAAAGACAGCGGTATAAATAGAGTCATCCAATTTAGAATAGCGAGCCCCAGATGGTCTGTCAGTATCAACAAAAACCATTCTTCTCGCCAACGAGCTTCATGAAGCAGACGTCATTCCCAGGCACGCGGGACAGACACATCGAGTCTGCAAACGCTTACGGCCATATGCTCGGCACCAGGTGAGGAGTGTTATTACACGGCCCACGGAACACGACTGTGAAAACAAACACGCAGTGTTCAGGATGCACTGTTTCCTCTCTATGGGGAAGGCACTGAAGTCTTTATGGAAACAGGGACCGGTAGTCGTGTGTTTTAGAGGGACAGAGGGTGGCGATCGCAGGTGTGACTGACGGGCTTTAAAGCAGAAGCAGCGAGACCATCATCGCCACAACGCATCATCGACACGACAGCAGTGTGTGTTGGGCTGTCTTGAACATTTTAACCTTCAGTCTCTATTTCCTTCTGATAACCTAGATTTCTGAGATTCGACCTCCATGGGGTCGTTCATAACGTGGTGTCTATAAGTGCAGTGTAACTGCCATGCAAACATACGTGTCTCTGTGTCATTACTGACAAAATGAGGAACTGAGGCTGATAGGGTTTCAGTAGCTACCCGTCCACCCCTCTCCCATCACTCAGACAGGGATAAAGTGACGGAGCTGAGGACGGGAGCCACCGGGCTGAACTACCCCAACCACGAGGACTTTTCGTAATCATAAGAGGGACTGCAGGATGATGGAAATGCAGTGCTTGAAAACTAAGTATAAGGTAGGCTTGGTCTTTTGGGGGCATTGGGGCTTCTGGAAGTGAGGGTTCGGGTAATGTCGGGACACAGCCGAGTGACTGTCTGAGACCCCTTTAAAGAGCTTAAAAGTTCCACAGTGGTAAAAAGCAGACGCCATCCTCAGTGAACGTTTGCCATATTTCTACACATTTTTGAATAACCTTTGATATTCTATTTATTTCAAAGAAGATAGATTTTTTTTTTTTACCTAGTTCACATCACCGATTAGAGATATTCCCGCTGCCAGATAAACAAGTGTCCATTGAACCCAATTTATGGGCTCCAAGAGCAATTTATGGATCAATCTAGAACTCTATAGCACTCAGCCATTTTTGGTGAAAATACTTAGAGAAATCAATAAAGATTTATTAAGGTTTTCATCTTTGCATAGGTTCAAAAATGGATTTTGACCCATTAAAAAGCCCTCTGACATTGTTTGGATTTGAAGTATTGCACTTCACTGTCTCTGCTTCTTCAGTGGGTCTTTCCCCTGGACGGCTGTGAAGACGCCCGCCTGCCGCCGTCAGGCGTTGCCAGCCTCCTCCGGTGACGACGCCTGACTCCTGTGCCGAAGTCCACATCGCTCGCAGGGAACGAGCTTTTCTCTACATATGATCTTTCTGCAGCAGAGAAAGAGCGCGTAGCCTTTGACCTTCGTGGCCGGCGCCTACGGGCTCATCCCATGCTCCTCACAAGCAGGCAGGTATTTAAAGATCTGGCTGAACAACCGACTTCTTTCATGCCTAAGAATTTAACTTCCACTTATTGAACACCTACTTCTTTGCCAGGTACTTTTAAACTTAGAATCTCACCTGGAAGCATCAAGTTACACTGAATTTATTCCTCGTAGGATTGTTGTGGGCTGTAGGCGGGCGTAAAGAGTGTGTAAACGGTCACAATCCTTCCCTTCCCTGTCTCCTCACTCCTTGCGATGTGACTTCATGGGTCCTCCCAGCCAGAAATGTCTATTTCTCTACCCTTAAGTCTCAGCTGGCCTCACGACTCGCTTGTCACTGGACTGTAGTGGAAGCCAGTGTCCATTCTGAACCGCGGCCACAAGCTTTGCGTGCTGCTGCTCTGGCTCCTGGAACCCTGCCGGCCCTCCGTGTCAGCGGTGTCCAACCTTTCTGACCTGATGGTCCGAGGCGGAGCTGAGGCGGTGATGCCAGCACTGGGGAGCGGCTGCAAATACAGATGTGGCTTCGCTCGCTCGCCCGCTGCTCACTTGCTGGGCGGCCCGGCTCCTAACAGGCCACAGACTAGTACCGGTCTGCGGACCCGGGGTTAGGGACCCCTGCTCTATGTGACACAACCCAGACAAGTCTGTTGGATGGCAGAGATGTGGCCCACGTGTCCTCGCTGTCCCCCAACAGGCAGCCAACTGGCAGAAGCAGAGACCTCTCGCTGAGCGCGAGCAGATCGCAGACCCATACATGAGCCCAAGTGAAACCATGTCTGCCAAGCTGGGCCCGCCCATCTATGAGCCCACGGCAATGGGAGCTAAGCAAAGGGCTGATGTTTTAAGATGTTAAGAGGTGGGATGGCTTGTTACGTAGCAGAAACTAACTGACACAAAAGGTATCGTTGGGTTGTAACTTGTCCAAGGTCACTCGGCTGGTGAGCAATGAAGCGCTCGGTTATTATAGCTGCTTGTGGGCTCACACCCTTGGTTGATACACTGTACTTTTTGATGTAAACAAAAAAGTACATGTCATTTGCCTTCTCCGTGCTCTGTGTAGGGCTTGATGACACGTTTCCTACATCCAGGAAACTTACAATCTCCATTTTCTTTTTCACTAAGGAAATTATAATTTGATCGTTTCGCTCATGCTACTGATTTCACCTAAAAATGTAAAAAGTGCATTTTTTAAAACGTATTTTTCACCTTTGAAATCTCCTTCAATGTCCCAAGAGAGAACTGGAGTTTCTCACCTGTGGCCGATGGCAAAAATAACCACAATTCTCACTCCTTCCTTTGTCCTTGCTCTTTGTAATGTGGGTCTCCGGTACCACCCATCGAGAGCTGAAATCCGTCTCCCTACCCCTTGAATCGAGGCTGGACCGTGACTTGCTTTGGCCAAACAGCGTGGCAGTGTGCCTGATCTGAGGCCTGAGGTGCCTGCATACTTCCATTCATTCTCTGGGTAACCCTGACTCCATCACGGAACCAGACTGGGCTGGCCTTGCTGGACGACGAGAACCCACACAAACCTGAGGTCCCAGCCAAGGTGTCCCAGACGAAGCCCCAGACGTGGGAGAGCCTGCCCAAGGTCGGCAAAGCCAAACCACAGCTGAGTTTGCCGCACGTGGATGCTGAGCTGAGTCCAGAGGAAATGCCCAGCCGAGTCAGCCTAAACTGCCAAGTGCAGAATCAAGAGCTAAATAAATGGTCACATTACGCCACTAAGCTTGTGATGAAGCAGAAGGTAACGGATATAGGATCCTTTGTATACTTCTGGCATTTTAAAACTCATTTTTTTGGAGTAACACATATACTTGAGAAATGTTTATTGAATGAAGGAATAAACGATTGAACATTCGATTACAGCGAGGTAAGAGTTCTCTAACGAAACAGAACTCTGACTTTTTATTTTGAAGAGAATTAACTCCTACCTTTCCTGGCTGTGAGACAGAGTGACGTTTAGCACAGGGCGTGCTCACGATGCCTTAGCTCTCATCGATCCCGGATGTGCATGAAAACACCAAAACCAACCAACCAACCAACCAACCAATGAAAAAGCAAAAGTCAAAGCAAATGCTGCATTGCTGAGGCACACAGGAGGTTTTTCCTAAATCCTTTCAAACTCAAGACCAACTCTCCTGGAAGTCTTAGGTGGAGACTGCCAAGCTCCTCTTGGAAAGTACGCCCTCTCTAAGTGACCCACAGCGACTCACTATGGGGAAGACCTTCACGAGGTGTTCTCCACTCACATCCACGGCTGGTCTTTCTCAATTTGACCTGCATATTAGAAGCACCCGGAGAGTTTTAAAAAACACCTCCAGGGATGGGCTTAATTAGTTTGGGGGTACAACCTGCATGCAGGGACTTTTAAAAGCCCCCAGAGTGACTTTATTGAATAGTCAAGCTTGAGAAGCACTGCTGGATCCTCCCCAGAGTGTTTCTGCTGCCAAAGTGGTTACTAGGGAATTAACTATCAAGGCGAACCTGAGTCGAGTTTCTTTTTTATGTGTCTCTAATCAAAACACAGCACTGAGACAGTCTACCTAGAAAATACGTAAAATATAAACATGATATAGAAAACAATTGCTTACAGTGGACGATGACTTGCTCCAAAGGAATTAAGGAATAATTATCAGATGAGTAACTTCCTGATGAACTTGGCAAGTGTAATGGGAACACGTGGCAGGGTCTTAAGTGCCTTCGAATAATGAGATATTCAAAATGTTATTGTCCAAAATTAAAATACCACATAAGACTATAAATTATGTGAAATATGCAATTCGAGCTAAATTGCATTTCATTGTATGATCTAAAAGCACATTAACCTAAAATCTTTGCTTGAAAATGCACCTTATATGAATAATAACACTTTATCACAAGTCATGGCATAATTTAACATTTTAATACGATTTTGAGTTCGGATCCAGTGTGGGTATTTTGAAAAGCTGTGGTCTTAATGCATAAGCGATTCTCACATGGCAACAATATTATTTACAGGGACTGTTTCTTCTTTGGCAGAGTTCAAAAGTGCTGAAAAATGATGAATACCCTTACGCTATGAACTATATAATGTATGCAAATTGCTTTCGTGCCAACATTTCATCCTCGAGGACTCCCACGGCTGCGATCACAAACAGACATTCGGAGAGTCGGAATTTTCTAAGCCACAGATTCCCCGAGAGGAAAATGTGGTTTGACTCTCCGGCTTCACAGAAATGGAAAATGAAGTAACAAGTTCGGCCGAGCCCCCGGCATCGCCAGCCCGGGGGGTCTGAGCCTGCACCCTCGTCTCCCCTGAGACGCTCGGGGAAGAGAAGGGTGAAGCGTGCTCCAGCCCCGCACGAGCGGGGGCCCCATGCGGCCATTTCTGCCAGGCGCTGCTGCAGATGGCTGTGTTCAGAGAGGTAGCAGGGACACAGGGACCACTTCCTACTGCAGGGCCTGTCACGACACGGGCTGGGAGCAGGTCTAGCCCATCCATACTTCGTTGCGAACACAGTCGCTGTGTTTTTTTCCTAGTCTGTTATTAACTTTTTACATGCACATGGTACATTTGTCGCAATTAATGAACCAATATTGGTACGCTATTATTATTATTACTATTATTATTATTATTAACTAAAGTCTATAATGAATTCAGATTTCCATAATTTTTGCCTAATTTCTTTTTTTTTTAATTTCAGGATCCCATCCAGGAAACCACGTTATACATAGTCTGCTCTGTTTTTTATTAGTTCAACAGAGAGAGAGAGAGAGAGAGAGAGAGAGAGAGAATATGAATATTTCTCTTCTTCTATTCAGCCAATTAAGGGTGAAATCCTGTAAATTACTGTTCTCATATTCTCTAATGTAAAATAAAAAGGCGTATGTAAATATATTAGTCTGGAGTTTTAGTCATGAGAAAAATATTGGGAATAAGAGCACGTTTAGGTTAAAAAAAATTTCGGCATTTGGAGGCACCTAGAAACATGGTCTCTAATTTCAACATGGATTAACGAAGCCTAAAAAATCAGAGTGGTGTGTGAATTTAGGGTACTCACAGGCAGCTCACACAGGGCTACAGAAAGAGAGAACACTGTGTCCTTCGTCGTCATTTACATGAGGGGCGCTGGCCTTTTAAAAATCCACAGAAATGCAGTTAGAATTTCCTTGCCAATATTTGTACAAAACATTTTCGAATTAAGACTGATTCGTCTTATTCTGAAGTGAATTGTTAGATCACGAGAGAGAATGTTAAAGCGTTGGCATTTCTTATAGAAATGCCAAACGTTTTCCTCCGCCTGATGTTGTACTATAAATAGGGGAATTCGAATGCTAAAAATGTTCTCCAAGTCTCCAAACATAGTTCGGTAGCATCTACTTCCTACTACGAATGAGTCAGTCTTCCAAAGTTGAAAATGAAAGCTAGCTGCTAGCTTCACAGAGAAACATCGTAGCGTACACCAAGTAATTAAAGGGAAGAGACATTTCGTTTATGTGTATTTCTTTGTCCTCAGATCATACCCTGAAATGCTTCCTTAGACTGTCACTGAAGTTTTATTAAAGGTGGGCAGGACCGAGGGATCCCAAACGTAGCTCACTGATGTCTCCTCTGTACTTGGTTGCCTGCTACGACCTTAAGTTGTCTCATCGCTCTTAAGACAGCACTGCTCACAAGATGTCACTAGACATTTATCTCAACCTGAGTGAATAAATAATTGCGGAAACTCTACATCAAGCTTTGGAGGGGCACAGTTAGCGCCCCCTGGAGCACACTTTGGGAAGTGCTGGGTTAAGGCGGGGCCTCCAGAAGGCTGCTGTCTGTGTGCCCACGGCAGGTGCCACAGAACAGACGTCCAACGCCCCTCTCGTTGGCACATCGGCCTGAAGGGTGGCCTCTGTCAGCGCCGGCAAGGCGAGTAACACCACCGGCCTCAGGACCCTCGTATGCCAAGAGGCACAGGACCCTCCCAGAGAAAACGGTGTTGAGGAGAGGGCCAGCAGTCCCTGGCCTGGCTCCTGCGTGCGGGGTGATGCTGTGCAGGCTGCCGCTCAGCGCAGCATGGTGCCCAGCAGCATCGACCCGCACCCATGCGGAATTCTAGAAGGACAAACATTGCAACTTCTGCTGACGAAGGGTATACGACACCGACAATGTGACATGATGTGTGCGCCTCGGGGGGATGGCAGGGGGTCTCTAGACCAAAAGGCAAGTGACAGTCCAGGAGGTGCCCGTGCCTGGGTGCATGGAGCTCTAAGCCCAGACTCCTGCGCAGGTGACCCCAACGCCAGTGCCGTCTACCCTTACTGCCTGTGGACCTCGGACACGTTACTCACCCTCTCTGAGCTTCAGCTTCCTCTTCTGTAAAGTGGGAATAATAATAGTAGTAGCAAAGTAGGTAGATTAAACAATTTAATATTTGCCAAGTGCTGAGGCCAGTGCTTGCCTCAGAGAAAGTACAATCCAAGTGTTCGTTAAGTGAAACCGTGTCGTTAGGTGTTTACTCCCTTTCGCCTCTGTCGGTGTGGTTCCCTTCGTAACAGACAGAGACGGCACATAACACCGATGAGACGAGACCTCTCGCTCCTCGCTTTGAGACGGCCAGGCCGGACTGGGTCTAGGGGCGCAAACGCCCAGACCTGGCCACTCTGCTTTCAGGGGCGCATGAGCCGACGCGGCTGCCTGTGAGCCCCTGCTCTCTGGAGGGCTGCGGTCACGTGCCACGGACAGCCGGGTCGCCGCCAGCGCCTGCTGACGTCCAGGCCCCGGGGTCAGGGGTTACTGTAGGTGCCAGCAGAAGAGGAACAAAGGGGCAGAGCGGGAGGCGGGGCTCCAGAGCCACAGACAGCCGGGTCACTGCGAACGGCCACCAGGGCTCCCACAGCAGCGCCTCCGAGGAGCCCGCCTGCCTCAGCCCCCCAAGAGACCCGCGACTCGGTGGTTACAAACAATCAAATAAAAACTGCTCTAAGACCAGACAAAATACATGGACCAAACAGACTGAAGCAACCCAGGCGAAGCTTGGTGACACCTCGGTTCATTTCTCTGGGTTTCTTTGGTCTTTACTTGAAAATAGCATCGTATAAATATATTCGATATATTCTTAAAAGGTTATACAAACACTTCTTTAAAAAGGTTGTCGACCACATTGCAAAGGATGAGACGTTTAAAAACGACGGAGCAGACACTGCACGTGGGTGTCACGGTGCCAGCGTAACAAACCTGCCCCGCGGGCAAGGCCGGCTCGGGCAAGGCCAGCTCGGGCAAGGCCAGCTCTCACGCCGAGAAGGGTCGGCAGCATGACACACGTCCGAGCATGAGGACGGGGGCCGTGACCTTGGCCACGGCCACCTGCTCCACGGACAGTCTGCTCCGAACCTTTGCTTCCACGGCTGCCGCCTTTCAGTGACAAACATCCAGGGTGTGGCCCCCCCCACCCTCGTCCCCGGCAGCGCACCCCTCACCTCGGAGCACATCCTGGAATGCGCATCGTGGGCGGCCCCCGTCTGCCTCCGTGAGTCACCGGATGAGGTGCCCGGGTTGGTTTCTACTCACTCACGCTGCCACGCGGATGCCAACGTGTGGGCGGCAAGGCCAAGGCCGCTCTGCGTGTTTCTGAGTGTCCCTCGCCTCTCACGATTCCCGTCCCTGTCGTCACGTCCTCCCCATGATGTACGAGCGGAATGAGGAGTTGGTCACTGGCAGGGACACGGTGGCCCCAAATCATGGCTCGCCCCTACCCTCCCGGGAAGCTATTAAAATGTGTTTTTATTTTTTTAATTTATTTTTTTTTGTATGAGGCGACCCTTGGCCGACCTCACAGATTGCAAGGACCTTGTCAGTTTACAATCCCTAATTTTTTATGTTTTTACGCCCACAGCACCTGGTCTTCCTAGGTGGTCTCCCATCCAAGCACTAACCAGGCCCGACCCTGCTTAGCTTCCGAGATCAGATGGGACCCGGCGTGTTCAGGGTGGCGTGGCCGTAGACAAAATATGTTTTTAGAAACCCTCTCAGTGGATCTGTAGCTGAGTGTTCTGAGCCCCCGGCTGCTCTGCTGTACCCCGTTCTGTATGCAGGGCACAGACCCTGCCGAGCCTGTCACAGTCAGCAAACAATGTCCGCTCTGTCAGAACAGAAAGCGAAGCACGTCACACAATTCCCCTGTGAAGTATACGGCCTCCATCCCCTGCCATCCCCAGGAAAGAACCACAGGGCCGAGGACCCAGGAGGAAAACACTGCCCGGCCTTTGACACTCTGAAATCACCTTCTAGTGAGCGAGGGACCCAGTCACGGCAACTGTATGCCACCTGCTAAACAGAGAGGGCCCACGGGTTTATTCTCTTTAAAACTGGAGAGTGTTTTTGCATTTCTCTCTCTGTGTGTTCACGGATGTCTCTCTCCAGGAAGGTGGCGTTTCATCAGATATAATTCAGGGCTCGGCACAAACGGCTTTTAGCGACAGACTGAGCAGCGACAGGGGCATGCCACGGAAATGACACGGCAGTTTGTGTTAACGCTGGCAGTTCGCTCATGACTGCGGAAGCCGACTCTGAATCCTGAGGCTTCTGCTAAGCCTCTGCTCGTGCAAGGCTCGCGATTCATAAAGAAAGCACTTCAGGGTCAGGGGGGGGACTCTCCTCTGGACCAACATGCTGATGCAACTGGCTCCTCCTGGGTCTCTCTACCTCTCTCTCCTCCCTCCCTAGCTCTTCACACACACACAGACACACACACACACACACACACACACACACACCCGCACACACCGCGATGCGCCGTGTCCTTCCCCTCACAAAGGAGGCTTGAAAAATATGATCTTCAAAAGAACTTCATGAAGCATGTGCCGCCCACCCAGGCAAGGCTTGCTGAGTATTCGCATGAAGGAAGAACGTGGATTTCTTCCAAATCTGCCGTCTCTGTAGCTCTTGCTGCTGTAAGATGCTGCGATTCGGGGTTTTCCCCCTCGCGACGTGACTACACGTTTTATTTTAACCTTTAAAGGGGATTTTGCCCAACTCTCGCCTCATAAAAGACGAAATGCTATTTTTATAACCAAGCCGCCCTGGTTTTGTTTTCTCGGATATCCGAGAGAGATCAACAGGAGGGGGAGAAGGGCAGCTTCCCCCCTCACCCTTCCCGCCCATGTTCGGTAGGGCTCCGGGAGCCCAGATGCGATGGGTCCTCCTCTCCCACGTCTGGAGAGACGGCAGGGCGCCCCGCGCCGCGCTTTCTCCTCTCCCCCTCCGTCTCCCCCGCACCACTCTGGGTTTGCAGCACCCTAAACAAGCGAGCCTTTGTGTGGTGCCACCGCGAGCTGCCCGTTCTAACGACGTGCGCCTTACGGCCACGGTGCCCATGTTTACCTTGGAGAAAAGTTCGTCCAAATGAGTATTCAAAGTTCCGGCAGAGTCATCCCTCTGCAAGGCCGCGCTGAGGGGTCGCCCTTCCTTCTCGGCCTGTAAACGAAGAGAAAGAAAGTTAGGGGGAAAAAAAAAAAGGCAGATGGATAAAGACTGAAAGCTACTTGTTCTGTTCAAACGGTAAAAACGTTAGCACGTTTATGCCCAACGCCGGGCTTTACATTCCTCCCCGGACAAAGCAGGGAAAAAACTACTTAGAGTAGTGAATAAACCAAAAAGTTTCTCCAAAATAACAGCCAGGTCAACGTCTGATCCAACATCCACCGCTAGCTGCCCCGCACTTTCCCCTTTGACGACAGACGCGTCTACGGGCGGCCGGAGTCACGTGAGAATTCAGGTAACAGTGACACAAGCTGCTGCGACTTGTCTCATCGAAAGGGTGAGGCACAGAGACCGTGACCTCGATGACACGCAGATGGCCTAGTCCCGGGGGGTCCTCATCCACTCCGCCGAGGACACGGGGAAGACGCGAGAAATGGGGGAGAGCACCGGGCGGCCCCCTCCCGGTCCCTCCGCCCGCCGGGCCCCTCGGTCCCGTCCCACCACCGGTGGCCCTGCTCTGATTGTGGCGCCTGCCTTTCCTCCCGCCCCCCGTTCCCGTCCCACGTGCTAATAAACACCTCTGTGTTAAACCTCGTTTTACGTAGGACAGCGTGAGAGGCGCCCTGTGAGAGGGAGGAGGGGAGAGAGATGGACTGAATGAATGAATGAACGAATGAACGAATGAACGTGTTGATACCCCAAGGAGACTGTCCTGGCTGTTGACGAAGATGCGGAACTTCTCCATTATTTTAACAGACTGAGGTACGATCCCTGATCTGCCAGACAGGAACCTGAGCAGAACACGAGCCTCCTAGATCTGCATCCGGCGAGGTTCTCCTATGGGGCCACACGTGAGCCCCACGGCCGAGTCCGCAGCTGATTCCTGTCATCTGAAGGTACATCTACTGTCTCCCAGACACCTACCAAGAGACAGACGGCTGCCTTTGATTGGTAATCAGCTACATTATCGTTTCCCGTCTCTTTTTAAATAGGTCTAAAAAGATCACACAGTCATGGGCTGTCTTCCTCAACACACCACCAGGTCCTTCCACCACGAGCCACGCAAGCTCAGAGGCGAGGTCTTCGCTGGGGAAGCGCTGGACAGACACGAGCCTCTGCCGAGCCATCGTTTACTCCTTCACTGGATTTCACATCGAACCCTCTCCTGAACCCCTGCCATACAGATATATTTAGACTGCGAACCTCTCTACTTCCCCATGTCGTCATGGGCGATCCCAGAGAACTCACCTGAATTTATTAGAAATAGGAGCAAGATTTGATTACCTAACGCGAATTGCCGCAGTAGAAAAATAAAATGAATAAACGGTTTTCTTAAAATGTCAAATCTTATTAATATGTATTAGAAATAATGTTTGCACACGCTTTCTCTGTTACTAGATGTGAATAAAGAGTCTGATTTGAAAATTAAACATATGACTTGATAATTAATTTAATAATATAAAGTGGTACATAATTTTGCATTTTCCCATCAAAATATGCATTTCGTGAATTAAAAATATTCGAAGGGAACGAGGTAATGAAGATGATGTGGTACTGCCATACGATAGATATTTAGGTCAACAGAATAGAATTTAGTATTTAGAAATAAACCCATCTATCTATGGCCAACTGATTTTTGACAAAGGGGCCAAGACTGTTCAGTGGGGAAAGAATAGTCTTTTCAGCAAAGGCTGTGGGACAACTGAACAGCCACATGCAACAGAATAAAGTTGGATCCTTAACTCAGACCGTATGAAAAATTAAGTCAAAACAGATCAGATAAATGTAAGAGCTACAACTACAGAACTCTTAGAAAAAGGACATAGGGGTAAATCATCCGCTCAGATCTGAAGTTTCAGACATGACACCCAACACATGAGCAGCAAAAGAAAAAAATAGATGCATTGGACTTCATCAAAACTATAAAGATTTTTCTTTAAAGAACACTATTAAGAAAGTGAAAAGACAACCTAAACGACAAAAAATGAGTAAATCATATCTGATAAAGGGCTTTTATCTATAATATATAAAGAACTTATAACGCAATAATAAGACAACCTAACCAACAATGGCAAAGGATCTAAACAGACATTTCTCCACATGTACAATGGCCAATAAGCACATGGAAAGATGCTCAGTGCTATTACTCATCGAGGAAATGCAAATCGAATCTACAGTGGAGTACCACGTCATACCCATCAGGATGGCTGTCGCCAAAAAGTCCAAGGTTGGCGAGGACGTGGAGAAGCCGGAACCCTCCCACCCACTGATGGAAATGGGAAACAACACGGCCCCCATGAAAACAGGCCGGGTGTCCCCGGACAGATCACCATAAGAGTTACCCGCTGACCAGCAGCTCCGCCCCTAGGTGCATACCCAGAAACGACAGCGCGTGCACGCACAAACGTGTACTTGGATTTCGCAGCAGTGTTATTCGTAACAGCCCAAAGTGGAAAAGTACAAATGCCCACCCACTTATCAGTCATGTCACGACATGGACGGGCCTTGAACACATGCTGCTAAAAGAACTCTCAGCTCAACACGATTACATTTACGTGAAATGTCCCAAACGGGAACACACGGGAGGGACAGAAAGATCGGCAATGGCTCCGAGCTGGGGGAGAGGACAGTGACCGCTGCGGGCCGTGGGGTTCTTTCCGAGGTCATGAACATGTTTTAAAATTGCTCACGGTGATGGCTGTGCAACTCTGTGAATATACTAAAAACAGTGAATCGTACTCTTTAAATGGGCGAATTGTATGGTATGCGAATTATATCTCAATAAAGCTGTTACCAAAAAAATATTCCACGGAATGTGGACATTTTAATGTCAATCAGTTCCCAGATCGATCTTCGACAAAGATGGCGAACCCAGGTGTGGTTTTAGCTGAAATCACCTGGCTCCACTGCACACCATCACACCCTGACGGAGACCACCCGGCTATAATTCTGCGTGGACCGAATGCTCCTTCAGGTCAGCTTCCACTCGTGTGACTGTCTGTCTTTAAGCGTGGACAGCAGTTAGTCACTACAAATGATTATTGATCCCATCACATAGAAATCCTAAGCTTTCCATGTTGATCTCTTTTTCTACCGAGTGGAATTTGAGGACTTTGAAGCCAGATATCTACTCGAATATGACCCCACCGCCGCGCACACTCAGCCAGTGCAGCCCCACGCTCAGCACTGTTTCCGTCACAATTATTTTGTGGACTGACAGTTTTCGTGACGACTGTTAGCAGGTTCACACGGAGCATGACATTCGCAAGGGGGCTCACACCGGTGAACTCTGATAATCCATGATGGGTTTTGCCAACCACCCTGAGGCTTGCTCTAGCTAAGGCCACTCAGAGGGACTGAGATAGAGTTCAATTTCTCGGTCACGGGGCCCCTGAGGGATGGCCTGGTTGGGGCTCCAGCTGGCATCGCTGAGGAGAGGTTTGGGGAGGGGGCACTGTTCCAAAGTTACACCTTCCAGTCCGTTCTGGAGAAGCAGCGGTGATGTCTCTGCTATTTTGAGACTAAATACAAGGACCGACTAGCACAGACTCGAGCAACCCAACTCCAAACTCATGTCTGACGTTTAAAAACCAGACTGGAGACGAGATATCTGCTCAATACGAGACGAGAATCATGAAGCTCAGTTCACGAGTCCCATATTGCGAAGAAACTAAAAGGTGATCTATACTCAAACCCTCTCTACAAAGTCTACGACACCCAGTTTATGAGGGGAATGTCAAAAGGACTTGGCTCAACATGACAGTTATCAGTACTGAGCACTGATGAATCATAGTGCCTAACATACAATAATCACTCAATATTTATTCACCGATGGAGCGAATCGATTTAAAAAAATCAGAATTAATTTTGAGAAATCGAGGACATTGCTATAGTAAAGCCATTCTTGCTTGCAGTCCCGCAGACAGAGGCATGGGTAGGGTTACAAGTCGCTCATGATTGGCATGTCACCACGGCCACGTATCACTCATGCAAATGCCACCCAAGTAAATACGGCCATTCGCTCGCATTGCAATGGACGCCAAATGGAGAGCTGCCGATGCAGCCTGTGTGGCTGGCCTTCCGCAGTGACGGGCTCCCGGAGGCCCCGCCCCCCGGGGAAGCACTGCTGGGCCCAGCTCGGGCTCAGCGGGCTCACCCTCGCTTGAGTCCTGGTTCTGACCCCTAACGGGTCTCATGGTTTCCTGACATGGCGACCTTTCGAGCACGGAAGAAACCTGGGTAAGAAGGCCCTCTCCTCCTGCCCTCGAGCCTCTCCTTCTCCATTTCAAAGCATACAGTTTCGAATGTCACCTACCATCACCCAAAGGAGCACATGGGCTCCAAGAAGAACAAAGCTGGCCCCAGCCAGGCCCGCTGCCGAGAGCAGAGGGGGCACGGAGTCTGCCCAGCTCCCGAGCCCGACCGGGAACCAAGGGCGACGTCCAGCGGACAAGGCGACCTCGGTCTCACTTAGGACACAGTCCTTATCTGGGGTTTGGCGATGGTGCTGGGGGTGTTCTCGGGGCCCTGTGATCATTGGGAGGCAAAGCTATGGGCCGGGAGCAACGGACTGGTGAAGTCGCCAGGGCGGTGTGCTGGCATCCTGGAGGACCAGTCCCAGCACGGTGACAGAACCTGGCCGCTGGGCAGCGACTCGAATGAGAGCCACCATTCTCAAGAGGACGTCCTGGCAAGACCAAGACAGACCATCGTACCAACTGGGGCAGTTTCAGCATCTTCAGTGTGTCCTGCTCCAGTGGGAAGGAGCTCAGACTGGGGGAGGGCAGGCTGACGCGCGTGAGACGACGGTGGGGCGGGCGCGGGGTGGGCGGTGGGGGCTGCCGGTCCATCTGGTGGCTGCTCTCTTCAAACCAGCCGGCTCCAAGGTCCTCTGGAGATGGAGCCGAGCCGTCCTCCGTGAGGCGCGCAGGACTTTGCCGTCAGCCCAGGGACAAAGCCTAGGACCGCGGAGGCAACGTTCCAGGGTCGGCATGCGGGAATGGCCTGCCTGCCTAAGGCGGGGTCTAAACGTCCTCCACGCGAGCTGCTGCTCACCCACCGCTCTCCGCGCCGCCCGTGTGCAGTTTCATGGGCAGCGGTGCTGCTGGTGGCGCTTACGTCACCCCGTGCCTTCTCCGCCCGAGATTTGGGTCACTGTGTGAAACGTCAAGATATTCTTGACCTCTGTTGCTCTCACGTGTTATCGGCTCTCTCCCCGAGCGTTGGTTCACGCGTTCACAGTGTTTTACCCAAGCGAGTCCTAATGTCGACGATTAGGTTCAAATGCCAGAAACCTCCCTCCAGGAAGAGAGTAATGTATCAATCAGTTCCTTCCGGAAAATACTTACCAAACCAATCACTAACCCAATTCATTATACACACCCCTATTTGTGCAAATGATAATTGTCAGCAGTTTGATACCCTTAAGGTTAAAAAAAAAAAAGTCAGACCTATCAACAAATGCACGCGATTTCTTATTCATCCACCTGAATTCTATGATGGGTTTAATAAACTGGGACTGTAACAGAGATCGACCTCAAAGCACGGACATTTCCTTCCATTAAAATTTCATGCAAGAAAACGATACTAAACACGCCCGCTGGTACCGCGATGACAGGGTCGACCGAGACGAGGCGGATGGGCTACGACGCGCAGGGCACATGGAAACCGTCACTGGGACGCGTCCTCCTCCTCCGGGCGCCCGTGGCCCCAGGCTGCACTTCTCCCCCTGATAAGCTCCCTCAGATTTCCCGGCCATTTTTTCTTGCTGGTTCTCCCACTGTGCCTCTCACGGTCCCCCCCCCCCTGCGCCACCCCCAGCGGCTGTCGCTCACGCCTCCAGCCTTCCCAGGATCGGGATCGGCTGCGTTAACAGTTTGGTCCTTCACGCCATCCGCTGCTTCCTCCCCCTTTTCACACACTCTGGCAGCTGCAAGCTCTGATGGAGGCAAAGCAACGGCCCATTAAGAAAGGAATGTTTTCTGGGGTTTTATTTTCCTTACTGAGAATGGGGAAACGGAAGAGGCAGGAGAGAATAGTTCCCAGAGGTGCCAAAGAGAAACAACTGCGAAGATCAAATGAAAGCCAGAAAACAAACAAACAGACAAACAAACAAACAAATCAAAAAATGTTTAGCATCCAAACGATGATGACATTGGGACTATAACGCCTTCTGAAAATCCTCAGAAGGATGCAGTTGAATGAAAAAAGTCTCCTTTCCAAAAAGAACATGTTTTTCTCATATTCCTGGGAGGTGGTGATACGAGCCCTTAAACATCTATGCTTATATTATCTACGCTCTTCAGAACCCAGGCAAAGACAGACGCGGTTATAATACATCCGCTGAGTTATAACAAATGACGTTTATTAGTAAAAACCTTCTTTCTGTAAGTATGTTACCTGGAAAGAGGCTTAAAATGACACTGTTTCTGGGAAGCCTTTTCTGTAAGCCCACATCCCAAGCAACGCTTGCACTTGAATTCTTTACAGTTTCAATATTAACAAAGACAGAATCAAAATGACTGTAGCACTCGACGGGGAAAGAACCTTTTGTATTGGAAAAGAACGGTTTACGACATGCAAATTTAATGTATTTTAAGAAAGTCGCAAGCTTCTCAGACATCTGAACAAAAAGCAAGGGAGCATAGACACGTTATAAAGATTAGCTTCAGTCCGAAAACGTTGCTTTCGTGAATGGAAAAATATATAAATTAACTCCTGTAATTACTAGTTTATGAACTGGAAGTAAGAGAAATATTTTAAAACATCCTCTTTTAGGCAATGTAAATAAATATGGAATAATAACCAAGGCAACCCAAAAGGTCATTCATTCATTCATTCATTCATTCATTCATTTCCTTATTCACCTTTCAATGTGATTTCCTTGCTGAAAAGAGAAAAAGTAAATATTGCTCCAGTCCCTCCTACTCTGCGTGCCTGGAAAGCTGTCTTTTGGATGGCCACTTCAGTGCCATTTATAGCTACCTGCCTTTTCTATCACAGAGCCTCAGACTGGCCTTCGGACATTTCCTAAAGAGGAATAACTCGTTTTATCCAGTCTTGGGATCACCCGAGGGGCGGTGGAGCTGGAGGGCTGTTGATCACCGTGCCTTTCCAGAAGTTGTGTCGATGGTGTGCACGTGTGGGGTGGGGTGGGGAGGGCAGGCAAGACGTCTCCCCCTTGCCCAGGAAGCCGAGGCTGGCATGGGGTGTGACACTAGCCTGCAGGCTGCCCGCGTAGGCCTTGGAGATCCAAAAATGTACAGAAATCTACTTCCTGTTAGGTTTCCAGCCACACAGGAACCTGGGGAGGGAAGGGGCCCTCCCTCTGTTTGCAGAGCTGGCCTCGCCACCCTCGCTGGCCTGAGGCGGCGGTGTACCTGTGGGGTCAGCGGAGGAGATGCATTTAGGCCCTGGGGATTGTCCTGGCAGCGTTCCACATTATTAAGAGGATTCTGGCTGTAACGCTGGCCACCTAATTGATTAAGGAGGGGAGGGGAAGGGGAGAGGAGCTGAGAGAGAAAACGAAGAAGAAAAACCAGGCTTTAAAGACTCCGGACTCTCCCGGACAAAAGCACTCCTTCTATCGTAGCTGGTAAAATTCATCAGACGGCAAATGCTCTGGGGAATGACGTGGTGGCATCTTAGCAGACAGAATGGAAACAGCTGAGGGCAGCAGCGACGTCGACCTGCCCACATGGAGGAAACTGGCAGCCCCCCGTGAGCCCGGAGAGAGGAAACAAAAACGCCCCGGTTCTCACGGCGAGAGCGGGGAGCGGGAAACGCAGGCGCTGCTTCCTTGAGACAGAACTACATTTTCTGTCTGCCAGCAACAGGTGTTGCCATGGTAACGATCCTGGAGGAGCCGGGGGAACTCCGGCGCTAATTTATCACCCCACTCCCACGTGCATATTTTAGCTTTTAGATGACTCTGTGGGGGAGGGTTGATGTTGTGTAGTGTTATGTCTGGAAACTTCTAGAAAGCGAAGGTATGTCAGCGAATGACTTCCTTACTGTACTTCTCAGAGAATTTACTGACGATTTTTCTGCTTTCTTCCTTCTGATGGAGAAGCGAGGGTTTGCGCGCTATGAATTAGTGAAACAATCAATAGCTCTTCCTTCCCATGAATGAGCATAACCAACATTCATAACTTTGGGACCAGGGAGTCCCTTAGAGCCTGGCGGGGATCAGACCCCATTTCTATGGTCACAGCTTATCGTAGTATCCCATATAGTTAGCATCCCAAATGTACAAGCATCATGAATGATAACATAATAATAATAATCATTTCTGAAATCCAATTCTGCATTTTTATTTTGTAAGCGATTGCGGCTGGCCGCCTACGCTAACCCTTTTATTTACCAAGCCTTTTGTCGTTGTCCAAATGACCAGTCCATTCAACAAATAACGTGGATTAACAGATTTTGCTAACTTCTGTGATTCTTCCAAGTGAGGACAGCTGACACAAATGTTTGAAGGAAAATTCTGAAAGGTTTAGCCTGGGAGAGGAATCACGGTGGTACCGAGGATATTTTGCTACAGCCAGGCAGACATCAGGGTGTTGGCAGAAAAAGGCACTGAGGGGCCAGCAGACATGTCTCCGAGACCTGACTCTACCTCCCTGGCTCGCGTCTGGGACTCAGTGTCCCGCTTTGTAAAGAGAAGGCAGCGTCGCCTCCTCCGAGGGATCGATCTGAGGCTCACGCGAGACGGCGCGTGTGGAAGCGTTTTGCTCAACAGCGAAACCCGAGGCAAATAAACAGTGACGTTGGAAATATTATTATCACTTCTTTCTCAGGCTGTCTGCTATGTTAATATTACCGGAATCACATGTTTTGATGATCAGAAGGCCACGATACTTTCACATAATGCCTTTGGCAGAAAAACTTTCCTCGTCATCATTTGAAGGGGCTTATCTGATTAGGATGTCACTGACTTCTGCTTTACAGTTTTTATTTTGAGGCTGGCAGGTTTGTATCACAGGAGTGTGTGTGTGT
>NW_024350926.1:10845725-10941418 GCF_902729225.1 Pteropus medius
CGGGAGGCAAGAGAGCGCGGAAGCTAAAGAGAGAGGGGAGAAGAAGAGGAATACAGAAGTTAAAGGGGAAAGAACTTTCCCTCCCATTCCACAGACACGTTCCTAGCCCCGTTTCTCATTTTGTCTGCCGTCTGCAGGTCACTTACTGGTGGCTTTGTACACTCTTCGGCAGAAGGGATTCTGGGGACGGCACTAATTTTTGCCTCCGACTCATCTCACTGTGCTGTTTCTCCATCCTCAGGCTGAAGGGCTTTGCTAGTTGTAGTCGAAGTCGCATAAATCTCGTTTCTCAGACAAAAACTCCTAGATCTCTTTATCGTGAGACACGTACCTTTTGTCTATTTTTGCTGACTCGTTTTATTAAAAATACAGCTCCCTCTTTAAAGCGTCGCCCTCTGCTTCTGAGTGTTGACGTCATGGCGCTGCCTTCGGCCCAGCCCGATCTGCCTCTCCTCTCCTCTCCTGCATCCTACTCAGCTGGTGGCCACGTCGCACGGGTTCTACCTCATTAAATGTTTGTTACAACAGATTTCCTGTTCTGCTATAATACATGCCTACTGAAAAGGTCCACAGAAAATGGAAAGATGGATTATAAAAAAACGAGGGTTCTTTTTCACCTTACTGCCCCGACACCCCTTTCCTCCCTATAGTAAGCGCGGTTAGAGTCGACTACAACACTTCAAAACGGTCTGGAAAGATAGAAAACCCTAAAGGTTTCCTTGTTACACGAAGCCCTGGCCCGTGGCTTTATGGTTCTCGTTCTCTGTATCTACGGAACTCTGCATGTCAGGACACATGATCCCATTCCTTTAAATAACTACAGAGCACGCAACTGTACGCACCTGCTATATTTGAGCATTTCCATGCCAATGGATACGTAGATCCTTTTCGGTGTTCCTCGATTAGAAACAACGTGACAGTGATTCCTCTTGTGTAAATATCTCTGCGGTCCCAGCCAAGAAAGGTCCAAGGCCAAGGCCGCCAGAACTGGAACGGGCAAGGCAGGTTTCAGAGGGCGCGTGAACTGCCGACACCGTGATCTGGAATCCTAGCCTCCAAAAAGGTGAGACAATGCATTGCTGTTGTTCTAAGCTGCCAGACTGTGGTACTTTGTAACAGCAGCCACAGGAAATGAATATAGTGGCCAAGGCCAGTCTCCCAATGGCACTTGTCACACAGCGGCCCGCTGCCCTCCGTGTCCCCGTCACACCCATCCTACCAACCCGCCACTGTCTACCGACTCATGTCCAAATGCCTCCTACCTCCTCGCCCTTGAACGCCCTGGTCCCCTCCTAAGTCCCCTCTGTCCCCCAGCATAACCACCCCACCTTAGCATCTCTGGGTCACCTCCTTCGTGGCTTCCTTCTGACATGCCCCTTCCCCTCCAGCCCCCCCAGGCATGGGGGCCGCCTTCGCGAGCCCCTTCTGTGCTGCACCTGCAGCATTCGACATTATTCTGCACCTACTTGTTGACACACGTGCACCCCGTCTTCCGTGCTGTGAGCCCCTGAGACAGGAGCCATTCGACGCATCTTAGTGAGGTCCCCGCACGTGGAATACCCCAAACAGCGGTGCCGGGAGGACAGGGCGCAGGGCCGTGAACGCCACGCAGCCTGTCGTGGACTTCGCCCCATTAACACCTCTCGTGCAGGAGGTGAGGGGAGCTAGTAGTTTGGGGTGACAAACATGAACCCCAGTGGCTGAGGAATGCTTTCCACACTGAAGCGTGGCTACTTCCGCCTCGTCATCCTTGCTAAAGAGATTCTTTCTTCTAACTAGTCGCACTGAGAAGCTTCAGACTTGCTCACCAGACACTAAAGTCTAACGGCCCCAGGCACTGAGGTGTTTGTGTACACTTCGGCCCTGACATCCACTGACCACCTCCTTCATCGAAGGGGCGCATTAGAGACAGAAGGTAGACCACTGATTGGCTAGGGCGGGGGGGAGCGTGGAAGCTGGGGACATTGTGGGTGGGGGTGGTGACAGGGAAGGGGCGATTCTTGTAACTGTATTACTTTCAGAGTTATCGGACTGTTCTAAAGTTGACTGTGATGGTGGTCGCAGAACCCTGTGGATACTGAAAGCTACTGACCTGGACACGTCGACTGCGTGACCTGCGTGGTTGTGTGAGTTATAACTCAATAAAGCCGTTTAAAATACAAGGTTCATTTAGACCAATCCGGTCCACACACAAGAATCGCTGTTAAAATGAGCCACCTCTCCGGTTGCCAAACACACGCCCAGATACGAAAGAAACCTTCTGCACTTGCGAAAAAAGAAACAGACAAACACAAAACCGTATCCCGTAATGTTGACGGCATCCTAAAGAAGACGTGACGGGCACCGGGACAGCTCGCACCGTGACGCCCACCCTGCTGCCTGCACAGCAGCACGAACAGGTCCCAGGACTATTGTTGCCAAGTATCCGATTCTTCCTTCTTTCTCTCTGTGCCCTATGAGAGACATATTTAGGTCGAAAACTGTGCGAGGTAGGTCGGAACCGAGAGACAATGATAAATGAGAGCCGAGAAGGGAATTCTCAAAATCTATAGTTTTAGCCAGTGCAGCAGGTGTCAGTCATATGGTGAATCAACGACCGTGTGATTCAAGAGAGTAGCGTGTGTCAGGCGAAGGTCCGCAGCACTTCCAACACCCGCCGAAGGGTTCGAAAAGCCTCCCGCGTGGCTGAGGCAGCCTCAGCTATGGCCGGACGGCCCGGTGATGACTCACCTTCTGTTTGTATTGACCACCCATCACGCCAAAGCTCATCACCTCTCCCCAGTGCAATTTCAAACTCCTGGACGACGGGGGAGGGGTAGCTAATGCCTTTTTCTCTCTCACCGCTTCACGCCCAAGACACTCAGCAAAGAGTCGACATCTGCTTTGTGGGGTACAGGATACACCCCACTACGAGCCTCACTGTACTGAAGAGATCTTTTTCCTTTCTAGTCACATCGCTTTGGAGCACCATGATTTAATCCGTGTAGTAAACCATCCCACAACTGATGGTCACTGTTCTCTGAAGCCCCACCTCTCAGGACCTTGTTCTGGAGAACTGTGTACTATGGTCACTTAAACAACAGAGGAACCCTTCGAAATCAATGGGCTATTGGTTATTGAATGTATCTAAGCATAACTGAGTGAGCAGTGACCACCGGGTCCACCCAGATGACACAGACTACAAACACCAGTTCTGAAGACGATTTCAGAACTGAATCTTTTTTAGAGGTAGCCTTTAAAGTAGCCACAAACGAGATTTCTATTTTGAAAAGGGAGAAATAATTTCTGCAACATATCCTCACATCGGTCACACGCTCCAAAAATTACAGACTCTTGGCTATTGAAATCTGATGATCCGTCACCGAGTTCAATCTATGGCTGGAAAGCATATAATGCAATGTAATTAGCCAAGATAAATTATAGAGGGAACCATGTGAACATAGGGAGGAACAGTCTCGGAGGTCGCCATGTGAGGATGCGGTCAGGAAGAAGCCAGGTCTCTTACACAGTCGCGGAGAGACGCTGGAGACGCCACCCCTGAGAGCACCCCGGGCGAGGACGGAGCATGGCGGCGACTTTCCAGTCCTCTGCGACCTGGTCCGCCAGCCCCGCCCCCCCCTTTCCACACACACTCGGCCCGCCGCCTCCCCTCTAAGTCCTCGGGGCCCTTCTCTGTAAGGCTGACTCTGCCTTCTGTCCTTCGGTTCTGCCCAGTTCACGTGACATCTAAGGTTGCCTCGCCGGTCCTACGCTGGGGTGAAGCCTTTTCCCCCCACAGATCAGGCAGGTGACTTCTGACGTCTCTCACCTCGTCGTCTACTCCATCCGAGGGGAGGTGGGGTGACGTGAGGGTGCGTGACCTGGCTTCCTGGGCTCAGCTCCCCGCTACTCCCCTCGGGGGTGGGACGTTGGCTCTGACCCTCCGTAACTTGAGCAGATCCTTTGGGCCCACAGCCGGGTCCGACCCAGCCAGCGTGGGCTGTGCTTAACCCTGGGGTTCCGAATCAGAAGAACAAATAAGGCCGACCTGGCCTCTACTAGTAACAAAGGTGCTTTGTGAGCCTTACCTGCCAACTCTTAAATCCTCTCCCTCAATATTTCTTTTTTCAGAACTTGGAAAGGCCAGAGGGGTATCGTTATCATGGTTTTCATCAGACTCCAGCATCGTTCATATATGTAAGCATCGGTATGTGGATCAGGTGACCTTCGAAAGTGATGTGGGATTGTGTCTCGCCTCCCGTGCCTGGGCATAATTTTGGATCACGTCTTGTACGTTTTTGCCATCCAGTGCTTCACTGCATAGCAAAATGTCCAGCAAAGACAAACTCGACAGGTTTGGTCATGATCACATCATCTAATCAAGGATATAGAGAAGGGATTAAAACCGAAACAAAACCTAGGGCTTCCGCACTTGTGAGGCCAGCTACTGGTTCTGACTCCGTCACTGCACGTGCTGTCCCTCATCGGCAGCGTTAGCACACAGCTAAAACAGGCAGGGTGAGTATAAAATTAATATGTGCTACACACTGTGATTCTGCAGAGTTAATTTAATTGCATATTAAGCAAGAAGAAAGAATAAAAGATAAGGCATCTGCTGATTGATTTTCTTCATCAAACCCCACAAGATCCCATTTCGACAAAACCCTGTCATTACACTTCCAGCCTATCTAAGAGCAAATTTCACGTGATATATATCCATATCCCATTTTTAAAGCTGTGATGACAATCCGTCATAAGCTAAGCTTTTACTTACAACATCTTAAACCTTCACGTTATGTGCCACATTACCCTTTGCTCACACTTACATGAAAAGCTGTGCGTGTACGTGAAAAGCTAGTAATGTGAAATGTTGAAAAATAATGATTATGTTGGGTAAGTGTATGTGTTTGGGTGTCCACCCATGAAAAAAACCCAAGTAAATTAAATACAGAAAAGGTTACGATAATGTCAAAATAAACACAGTGTTTCCGAAACTTTTAGAGGTAATGTGGTAAACTACCGCTTTTTCTTCCATTTTATCTTCAGCACACTATCTTCCGTTACTTAAATATGCATTTATTGAAACGTGTCACACAGTTTCCTTTGACCCTCACAGTCCTCCACTAAAGCGGCAGAGCGAGCATTGTCACACCCACTGTATAAATGGGAAAACTGAGGCGCAGGGAGGGGCGGTGATATTCCTGGGCCCTGGCAGGGCTCGTGGTCCAGTCCAGACTGCTGACTCCTGGAAGTTAATCCCTCATTTGGAGATGCAGTGAATAGTTATTGAGCACCTATCACCTAACGTGTTTGGGCCGGGGACCGAGACGGTCCCTGATCTCCTGGTCTTTCCCTCCTTGACACAGAACCTACCATCAGCTTGCGTGTGGCATGTTTAATGTACCGTTTTCATTGTATGTATGAAAAACAAAAAACAAAAAATAAGTTCGCAATTATTTTTTTCTGCAAAAGCACTTTAACATTAATTCAGCTTAACTATTTACTTGAGACATTAAAACATGTTTCACTGTTACTCTTCAATGCTCAAATTAGAATGATGGTGTTTCAATTAAAATCGAGACTCCGAATTAAAAAATATCCTTCGGCGTTTTTCAACGAAGCCTTTAATCTTCCATCAGATAAGTGAGACTCTAACCCCGTCGGTTAGGGGACCTCGGTCATACACCCAAACGTCAGGATTTATCTAAGGAAACAGGCTTAGATGTCGATGTCACAGGACAGTGACGAGAACGCGGCTGGGGAAGTCCCGCTTCGCACCCCCACTTTGGGTTGTACGCATCTGCAACGGCAGGGACCTGAGGTCCCAGCACTGTCCTGCGGTTCTCAAGCCACGGGATTGACATGCGGTTTCCCCGTCACGCGTGCAGCTGCCGCGAAGTGTCACCCGGGCAGAGACGACCGCGGCTGGTCCCGCCCTGGGAAGGGCGCACACACCGCCTGTCGTCTGGCTTTGCCCCCGAGCCGGTTCCGAGCGGTCGATGCGCTGGGACTTACACGGGCTCCCTCCCCGGCAGGACCAGACCGGCAGCTGAGCAGATGGGATGCGGAGAAAAGCCGCGAGGTGAGGAAGGAGAAAAGCAGGTGCCCGCGTTGTCCCGGGGAGCTGTCGCCACGGTGCTGGCTTCGCACGTCTGCCGATGGGACAGGCGGGACACGTGCGCATCGCACACAGAGCGCAACCCTCCGACCCGACACCTCCAAGAGTGACCGTCCCCTGGAGCGGACCGCGAAGGGACCGGCGCCAGAGCATGTCCGGTGCCGTCTCCTCGAGCTGCTCAGTCTTTACGACACGGTGACTCGGTACGTGTCCTGCACCCGCTTTCCTTGGGACGAAGCCCAGGACACGCATTTACAAAGTTGCCATCAGTGAAGACGCACTGTTTATGTACCATTTTCAGTCGTTACGTCAAATATACATTTCCTTGTTTCAAAACAGACGAAATGTTATGTACTTTTATATACTTAGCCGCATCCTCATGTCGAGGCAAGTTGTTTTCAAATTTTCATTTTTTAAAAAAACACGTGTAAGAATGTTTGCACGATAACTATTGCCATAGTGACACCAGCCGTGACCTCATATGATAGAAAACATGGCATTCTGGAGAAGAGCCATTTATTTATCAAGATTGAGATCACTCTTCCTGCACGTGGCTTACGGCAGCACCTGTGAGTGACAAGGACGACCTCGGAAAACCTAACGGAGAGGTGTATAATTCATGAGCATAATGCTTCGAATATGGTGGCGATTATTACTGTTACTATCACTTATTGATAACCACGTCCGCCACAATTTCCCAAGCATCCATCACCCGCAAATATTATCCTACCCCTTACGCCTTTCATAAAGGAGGGGTGACTGTTTCCATTTAAACATGCAGAGGGGCTGGGCACTCATTTAAGGCTGCAGCTCCCCATCACATACACACTTCTAAAAGAAGTCGCTCTCTCTCTGTTCTGCCCCAAACTGCCGAGTTCTTAGAAAAAGATCACTGGCTGGGACTACCGACCTGCAGAAATCTATCCACTGGAGACTTGGAAGTAATTTTCACGTGAGACCCTGCAGTGAGACTTCACACGCCGCCCTCCAGCGTGGGCATCTGCGGGGGCATCTCCACCGCAGCAGCGGTGTCCACTGCGAGAGGCTCGTCAACCAACAGGACACCGAGGCGATGTGACTTTTTAAGCTTAACATCCTTAACCGCTTACTTTTTTTCCCCCTCTAAATATTTCAGCTATTCTGAAGTCTGATGGTGGGTGGTATTTTTCTCTAAATCAGAGAGTAAAATCATCCTTAATTTGACAGTAATTGATCTACATTGCTTCTTTACATGTCTGATCAAAATATAGCTTTGAAAATCTACAGATAATTAGAATCTCAGGAAGTATTTGGAGAAGCTTATTAACGTATTACATAATCATTAACCAAGGAAAAATATCAATCTTTAAGATCACTATTGAGCATGGGGAACTATTATTCTCAGGATTACTGTGTGTGAACAAGCCCAAATCCTTATATACGCAAAGGCTAATGTTTGCTCAGAGGATTAGAATTAATTTATGGCCTCTGTTTTTGACTTAAATACTATAAACATCTCTGTCCTTCGTGAAAACAAAAGCTGCTCCTGCATAACTTTTCAGATGAAAAAAAAAATGAAATTAAAGTACTATGAAAATATTTACTGGATAAGATAAATTCCAAGATTGAAAATGCTCCAAGACACTGCGTATCTTATTATCCCCACTAATCCTTTTGTATTTCAAAGTTTATTTATTTTAACTATGCTCCTCTATGATCATCATGTTATTATAGCATAATTTTAAATTCATAAGAGAGAATTCAGAGCTAATAATATCATGAGCTTTAAAATAATATTCAAGTAATCCTGAATAGGGTAGAAATGCATTTGCTATCTGAAAATGTTCTTTGGATAAACCAGGAAAAAATGGTAATCTCACGTTAGAGTTTTGACTCCTTCTTCCAGCCAGTTAGGCCCTGCACAAAGAATGGATATTTCATTTTAAAACATCGGTAATAAATAGCTGTGAAGCGGCAACCCAATAAATCAAATTGTCATTCTCTCTTCAGTGTATTCAGATAATCGAAGTTCAGATTTTACAATATGCTGATTTCCTAGTGTTCCTGAGGCAGTTACCTAAAGCTAAGGAAGGGACCCATCTCTCCAGGGCCTATTGGATGGAGACATACCGAGAGTTACTTCTCATTGAATACGCTTTATGGCCACTTCTAAGGGGCTGTAAAAGGAATTTCTGGCCTAACTGCAGGTGGGGCCCGAGAATACGAGAGTGATAAGCCTAGATTACCTGTGGTTCTCCAGGTGTTCACGTGTTTTGGATGGCCGATGAACCAGATGAGTAATATAAGGGCCATTAAGTGGGGTCGGAAACTCAGAAGGAGAAATTGAGGAGAGTAGGAAATGAACACAGGAAGAACTTGGTTTGGTAAACGCGGATTTTAAAGAGGATGCGGGCGTGGAGGTAAAGACACCTGCTGGGCGGCTAAATTTAAGGATCTCAGGAGAAAGGTTGAACTTGGTGAGCAAGGTCAGGGCAACGCAAACATCTCCTGAAACGTGCCAGAGAGCGAATACTTTGGGCTTCGAGGGCCATATGATCTATCACTGCGAACTGTTTCTGGCATCGTAGCCAGTAGCTGCCGTACACAACAGCTGCAGAGTGGGTGGGCCTGTGTTCCAATAAAACTTTACTTATAAAAAACGGCTGCCCGGATGTGTTTGCCTGCAGGTCACAGTCTGCCAGCCCCCGAAGCAGACAACAAATGAAGCCCTGGGAACGGATATCACTGGGGAAGGCCACGTGGAAGGCGAATTAGAACGATATGAAGTTTGAAAACACAGAGCTCTGAATTTCTATTCAGTTCATTAAAGATATGGACTAGACACAAGGCTTGCAGTCAGATAGATGGTTCAAAGCCTGACTCTGGTTCTTATTAACTGGGCAGGGAGGTTAACCTCTGAGCCTCAGTCCCCTTGACTTCAAAATGACGATAATGATAATCACGCTCCCGCTAGGCATTGCGTTAAGGAGCACCTTAGCACTTACACCTAGCCTCAGAATTAGGTACTATCATTACCTGCCAATGTAAATGAGGGCAGTTGGCCCTCAACCTGTCACTCCTAATCACACCCACACCCCGACAGGTCATGGTGAGGATGAGAGAGAGTGAAGCCTTTTACCACTGCACTCGGTGTGTAGAAAGGACCAGTAAGTGGTGGCTTATTACTGCTGTTATTACCCCAAATGAGGTTAATGGACTAAGTACGCAAAGATGATGAGGATGAAGTCAGTCTTATCCAAGACATTTACCTTCACTGGATTTCTAACACCAGCATTAAAAATGTTCCCAAATTGAGCAAAAAATTCAAATATACGTTGGATACTATGAGAATCCCCAAACCATCAGGTCTGCAAACAGGCCTTGGGCATCTCTAAAGCACATTTATCTTCCTTAAAAAGTCTAAGCATTTTTTTAACCACCTACTTTTGAAAAGAATAAAGGACTAGTTCATTAGTCCAAATTAAGCGAGTAAATAATTGTGTTTGCCGACCACTGTTATTAGATCCCAACTCAAAATTTTGTCCATTAGCAAGAAGCCACGTTCCTTTCCCACTATTTGCCCAGGAAAACCTGTCCTTAACTTAAACTTTTTAAACAGGTCATTGTTTTCAGGGATCTAAGAACTCAATCTGACTATTAATTAGTATACCTTATCCTTAAATTAACCTACATCATTAACTGTATTTAATAGGTCAAAGAACACAGCAGTATGAGAATAGTATTTTTTTTTTAAGTAAATCACAGAAAATTGATGGCAAAATTAAAGAGTTGAGAATTCCCGCTATTCCATTCATAGGCTGTAATCATCTCATAAATCTGAGGTACTTTAGCGTCTCTTGGGAGAGACACCTATTGTTTCCAGAACAAAATAAATTTCTCCCAAGGATTAGATTTTGAGAGACTCTGCAGCACTTATGAAAGGCTTTTGATATATCCTCCTGCTAATTTAATTTTCTTCCTTGTTCTCTGCTAACAGCCATGACCACTTTAGAATACGTTTCCCACATGACTGAGAATCAGTGGGCGGGAGGAGGTCATTTGTGCTTCCCGGCCACGAGCGTACAAGAGGTTACTTCCCCAAAGGGTACAACAAAAGATGGCCAAAACCAAGCTGGCCTTCCTGAATCGGGGAGCAAGCCGCAGAAGCCCCGAGAGTCAAAGGCCGTTTTCTGTTTACCCGACAGCGTCCATGGGGTGACACAGAACCGACACTCCCGGTGTTGACCAGACCCGAGGGACCACAACGGTCGTGTACTCTCTGCTCTCTGCGAGAGTGGCTGGAGCCACGCCCACCCCAGTTCCAGTTCATGTCCGTTTTGCATGAGTGAAGCAGACTCATAGAAAAGACTGGATCCATCACCATGAAACACGCAGCCACTAGCAGGAAACCTAGCAACTCTATCCCCAGATGTCGCGAGTTCAGACTCGAGGGTCTGGGCTGGAGGGAGGGAAGGAGGGAAGGAAGAAAGGAAGGAAGAGAATTGAAAAGGTAAAGGAGAAAGAAGCGGTAGCGTCCTGAGGGATTCCTCAGCCATGGCTGGTGGGGACGTCCTTTCCGAGGGGTGACAGCGAAGCTGACATCTGAATGACAAGAAGGAACCATCCCGTGTTCTTACAACCTATAAAAACTATCTCTGAGGGGAAAAGGGTGACTGATGCCAAACTGGAGGGAAGTGATTTAGTCTCAGAACTAGTAGTAATTTATGTTAATATAGATTTACTTAATCTCTTAATTTAAAAAGTAACATTTAAACATAAAATAGAAAACACATACAGACACATCAACAAAAAACGCATGCTTTTAGATTTACACAGCCTAGCTGCCTAGAGGGCTGTTATATCTACGTTAATACAGCACAAAGCACCCCAAAGAGAAAGAGGCCCTCCAAAGTGAACACGCCCCTTGGGTAGAAAAGCCTGCGCTCTGCACACTCTGCATCATGAGGCAAAGCCACAGGGGTCCGGTCAACGGGGCCAGTGTGTGTTTCGGGAGGGAGCCGACAGGCTTGCTGACAGCAGCTTTGCTTCTGTCCAGCCTGAGGTTCCAACTTGCGGTCCACCTCACGCAGGTCCGTTTGAAGAACGGCTCGCGAAGCGGGGGGCTGGGAGGCGCCCCTGTGTGGACTTGGCCCGTCCCTCTCGGAAGCATCACAGCAGACGTGCGTTCTCAGGCTCACGAGGTTCCCTCCCCTCTGGTCTCCGATCGCTGTGTCTCACAGAAGCTCCGTGCCACGGAGCTTACGCCTGTAACTCCCGTCGGACATCATTCTGGCTTTATGAATAAATAAAACTCTGCTCTAGGGAAACATTGATTTAAGAGGAAAAATCAATACCCATCTAGCCTGTGATAGACTTGAGCTTTAAGGCTATTTATCCCCAAAGTACGATGTAATACTAAGTGTAAACCTATGCTTTCTGCTTTTGAATGAAAGGGGGGGTGAAGGGACGTGGAATTGGCGGGCAAATGCTCATCCCCCCCCCCGCACCGTGGTCCTCAGAACATCGGGGCTCCCCTTCTCCTTCAAAGTAGTAGATAATTCAAAAAAGGGCAAGAAAAAAATGGGACGGAGGAACCCATGGTGGCAAATCCGTGATGATCTGTGAATATAGATTGTGAGCATGCGAGAACTCACTGCAAAATGCATCCTCTCACGCGTGAGAAAATTTTCATAATAAGAATTTAAAAAATATGTGTTTGTAGAAAACTCTCTAAGGCAAATATCAAGGTGTTGACAATGGTTCTGTTTGGGTAATGGCCTCATTGGGATGCTTTTTTCCTTGCTTGGCAGTTCTGTATTTTTTAACTTTCTGTAGGGAATATATTTTTAATTTCTTGAATATTGCTTTTATAATTCATAAAATAAATGAGAGAAGACTAGCAAAAAATAAATAAATAGATAGATAGATAGATAGATAGATAGATAGATAGATAGATAGATATAGATAGATAGATAGAAGTAGTTAGACCGATTGCAATATGTTTATTTTGTCGGCTCCTGGCCTGGAAATAGCTAAGATTTAGATCACTAACACTTACTTATAATTCAATTCTTTCTTACCATCTCTTGGGCATTTTTCACGGCGCAAGCAGGTCGCTATTAAAACGAACTGATTTTTAAAATAACGCTAACAGCTTATGCCAAAATGAAGAAACCTGGCTAACATCGTCGCCTGGGCTCTGCCTTCACCCCACCGCCTCAGCCCAGTTTCACAGTGCAGGCAGCTGTCAGGAGTTCCGACAGGCTTGGGGTGACCTCTGACAACAGAGCCCCTCCAGCAAGCCAAGGTCTTCGCTTTCCTGGAATTAAAAACGCATCCTGTCATTTTCCTCTAGCTCAGAGATGCGGTTCATCGCTGTGTCAACGGCAGCCTCTCAAGAAACACACTCATTTGTCGATTTGGACGAGGGCTCGCATCTCTCCAGAGAGTTCCTTATGCTGTCTGTTCCCGCTCATGGCTTGTTTTTCTGAGAAGTGCAAAGAAACAGCCCTGGCAATCTGAAATATGCTTCCAAGACACGGGCACACTGGGAGCCTGAAATGGGTGGGACGAGGAAAGCTAGAACCCCAAATTAACACATCGCAAACGTAACCACTGTCATCACCGAAGCTGGGGATGACACTGGCCGAATCTACTTCCAAGATGGAAATGACCCGCAATTGCAAGTTCCCAAAGCGTGTCAAGCACTGATGCCAGCGCAAAAACGAAGGAGGCCATATGCTGGTTTTGTGGCTTCGCGTTCGTGCAGAGACACCAAAAACAAAATAGAAAGCAAGACGCGATTGCTGACAAAGATGCTCACGGTCAGAGAGAAGCACAGCTTGGGATTACTTTTCACAAATGCTATCTTATCCTTTATTAGTTTCAGAGATCCGCTCCTGTAAAGAAATTAAGGCATCCGCTGTGTGCTGCTATGCGCAAGGCATTTATTAGCTGTCGTAGATGCGAAAATGACGAGATCCGAATCTCACCCTCCAGCTTGGGGTCTGTAGGAGGAGCCAACACATACGTGGATAACTAAGCACAGTGAGACCAGAGACACAACCGGGGAAGGCCGGGATCAGGGAGGGCTTCTCCGAGCAGACGGGAACAGGCGGCTCCTCAAGGACAACCTGGAATTTATCAAGAAAAGAGGGGCGAGGCCACCTCGGAAGTGAGAACGGCACGTGCGAAGGCACGCGTGCGGGAAAGGACGCGATGTGTCGGAACGCCCCAGGCCGACCGTCCTGACGGAGCGCGGACCGCAAAGGAGGGGCCGCAGGCAGTGTGCCGGAGCGCTGGCCCGGGGGCCCACACGGGGACGTGGGGTCTGTCCTCAAGGCGGCCAGCTCCCACATAAGTCACCGAGCGGGAAATCAATCACGCCGTCGGCAGGGGAGCGGGGGACCTTCTGCTGGCACGGAGCTGCATGAGTTCGGTCCAGCAACGGGACGCTGCTGAAGGCCGGAGCACAGTGGGAGGGACGAGCAGGGAGATGCTTGCGACGAACGTCTGTGAGGGGCGGCCGTTCATCTCTGACCTCGCCAAGCACCAGCCACTGTTCTTTCAGACATTATCTTAAATCCAGAGTCTGCCGCGGGCGCTGGGGGCGGGGTGGGGCGGGGCGGGGTCAGGTGCCGGTCGCTAACTTGCCTTATGGGGTCGGTGGGATGCCTTGAACTGGCAGGAATCGGTTGTAAGTGGACGACGGGTGAGGCGGGCGGGTGAAGACGGTTTCACTGTACACACACGAATTCTGAGAGCCGCTTGGCACCCAGAGACGAAGGTAAGCAAACCTCTGGGGCCGGGAATTGGGCAGAGTGCGAATTCAGAGTGCGGACTGAGAGTGCCAGGTTGAATTTTAAAAGGCAGAAAAATCATCTTGCAGTAAAACGTAAGCGGTCAGCCATGGACAAAAGAGTAGCACAGGATCCCATGCTCTCTGGACATTTAAGAGGGCTGAGACCCCACCCCAGAAACGTCTGAGACCTTTCCTAAAAGACATCGATTCTTGAATTAAGACTTAATCCCCCCTCACTGCAAAGGGCTCTGCCTTTCAGGCCCACAGGTCAAATGTGGCAGGTGAGAGGCCGAAGGGGGTTGGTGTGGGACGAGTCCTGGGAAAAACCATGTCTGACACCAACCGCCCAGCGCTGGGAGATGGGAGGGAGCGTTTCTGGAGTGTGGGCACCAAGCTCATGACGCACCGATTTTCCACGTACGTTAGCTAACAAAGGCAGGCTGTTTTCTAGGATCTGCACTTATATTTAGAGAGACCTTAGGGGGGACCCAAATGACCCAGCGATGGCTTCCTGCTGTCCTAAGACGAAGAGAGTTACATTGATGAGAGAAAGGACATCTCAAGTCGAAGGCAGGGTTTAATTATAAGACAGTGGCCCATTTCACGAGTTTCCTTCTGTAAGAAGATGGGGCTATTCAGGCCGGATGTACCCCTCCCTGCCCAGCCCGAGGGGAGCTGGCTGACGACGTGTAATGGGTAGGGGTCAGTCAGGACACAGCGCTCGAGGCTTGCAAGTCCTTTAAATGCACAGACACAGCATTTCAAAGTCTGGGATTCATTAGAAAGGTTGATAACCAGGCAGTAAACTAAACGCTAAAATCAAATGTAGAATGTCTTTGTGTTAACTTGCTGTTCATTTGGGTCGGATGATTTTTTTCTGGATTCGCTTCTGTTCAAAGGTGACCCACGGCCATCGGGAGATTCGGATACAATTTTATTAGCAGCACCCGGTGAGGTCACAAGCAGCGCTGATCACAGCGGCGAACAGCCCCGCGTGTGTCCAGCGGTGGCGGTGAGCAGTGCTGGGAACTGGGAAGCAGGGGACATCTAATCACGATCTTCATCTCGAAGACGCGGAGAGGGGTTGCAAGAGGGCCAGCATTACAGCCCGGAGCCGGGGCCGCGCCCGCGCCCACCGCGGGCCGTGGGAAACCCCACGGCACAGGAAGCACGCGGCGCTGGCGTCTCGGACTCTGTGGCAGAAGACGCAGAGTGCTGAGTTCACAACCGGCCTGGCTAGTAACGCCCTTGAGATTTTTCCGTTTCAAAGCTGTGTCTGCCGTCCTACAGCTCGGAGTCCCCAAATAAACTACCGATGCCGCGCACACTGAAGCTAACAGCAAACTTTCCTAACTGAGAATATAGAATAAACCAGGCAAATGAATACCTTGAGATCCCTCTTCCCCAGCTCTGAAGTGGGCTCAGCTGTTGAAATACGAGACCGGCCTCATGCTTTCTGGAAAGGAAGCATAACAGGAAGCAATTTCAAAACTGAACTGGATTAAACCTGCAATAACCACGGGTGAAATGAATGTCCTGGCGTTTACTTATCACAGGGCTGAGTAATAAAGCAAGCGAGCGACAAGCGATTAAGTAACCAGAAGTACTTCCATACTACAAAAAAAAAAATGCTGAAAAACAAAAGTTAAAACCTGCTCTTAAAATATTCACGGACCAATGAACTAGCCCAGATTTTATACACGTAGGAAAGTAGAGACGAATCTCACGTGCTCTGCACGCGGACCGATCATGCCCGTGTCTGCTCTCCGCCGACGCTTCCTCCCGCCTCTGTCACAGACCTGACTGACGGACACCGTGAGCTGGCACGGTGACACCTCCGACGCTGGCTACGGGTTAACGCGCCACAAACACGGGCCCCTGAGTCATCCTGAGAAGATGACAGACAGCCTTGCAGAACAAAGATGACTGAGACCAAACCGTAGAGAACTGTGCGGTCAGCGTCGTAGCGGACGGAGCCACGTGAATGTCTTCATCTTCGACACGCTGCGTCTTGTCGGCATGGTTTCCTATGGTTTCCTATGGTTTCAGACAAAACCGTATCGCTTACAAGGATCGCTTCCCTCAAGAGGGTGTGTGAGTTAAGCCTGAGAAACGTCATCTCAAATCTAAAATTCGGTTCCTGTAGACTGTGGACCTCAGGACATGCCGCGTGGAAATGACAAGCCTTGGGAATGCAGGAATGGCCCAGGGGCCAGAACGAGCGTTCGCAGAGCAAATCCACTGCGGTGACGCAATGCCTGCCTTTCTTTCTTTCTTCTTTCTTTCGGTAAAGTTTAAAAGGGAAGAGAAAGACCCATTTCTTAAAAAGAAATGAAAATCAAAACGGCAAACTTGCCCGCGAGCAAGGTGTGGTCCGTCCACGACCTGCCATGTCAGACTCCTGCGGCCAGCAAGACAAGAGCTGCCCCCCCCATCTGTGAGCCTCCTGGCCAGAGCCTCCTGGCTGTGAGCCCCAAGAGAGAGAAGTAAGGTAGGTGAGGCACAGTCCCACATCAGGGGAGGGGAGGGGGAAGATCGAATTCGCCGAGTCTGCTTTCAGCAAAGAAAGGCAACAGAAACTCTCTCCTCTGCCCTTCGGCTGGGAAAGGCCACTCTGAACCTCTGAGCATCGCTGTGGGGCCTGGAAGGCTGCGCCCGGCCTGAAAGCCCATCGTTTATAACACCAGGAAGACGCCTTCGAAGCTCTGACCAAGGTCACCAGAAACAAGCGTGACCCGGTGAAAGTCGAGGAAGGGCTGCTGCGGATGCTGCCAATCCTGCCGGTGACCCTCTGACAACACAAGCCCGAAGACGGCGAGGACCTCGGCGGGGAACGGGGCAGAGGGCCGCGCACGCTCGGCCCCCGCGGGCCCCGGGACGAAGCAGGCCCCCGCACGGGCGCAGCAGCTCGCCCCTCGGCCTGCCGGCCTGCCGGCTTCACAGCTCATCAGTGCATCACACTCACGCCTCTGCCGCGCGGCTTGTCAGCTAGACGACCATCGTGGACATCGCTATCTCACTCAGGGGAAGCGGGTCCTGGTGGCTGGAAGATGGGCCGCCACGTTGCCCCAGCCCAGGTCCTCAGCCTGTCCCGTCCTTCTCAAATTCCAGTGCAAAGTAGACAATGCTGTTCTCTGGGGCGGGACAATTCTTTCTTCTGAGGGGCTAGCACTCCCTCAGGCCCCAGCTGTGACAACCAAAAATGTCTCCAGACCTTGACAAACGTCCCCTGAAGGCTGAGATCCCTCTGAAACAAATGACGACTCCTCAAGCATAATCTGACCTCCTGACTAACTGCCACGTGACGGAAGAAGGCGGCCATCGGGGTGGGGGCCGGGGGCTGAGGGCACTGGTGGGGGGAAGGGGTGAGCCAGGCCCTGCGCCGGCGCCCGCTGTGGCCTCGGCCCATGTGGGGTCGGTCGCCCTGCCTGACGCTCAGACCTGCTGAATCGCAACGCGTACCTTAGCAGGTGACTCATGCACGCAGTTGGCTCGACCATCCACTTGACCCGAAGCTGCAGGCACCCTATAAAAAGGTGCCACCGAGGAGGTCTGCGAGGTTAGGGACTTCCCGGGCCTCTGCCCGCCTCTCCACGTGAAACAGCTCCTTTCGGCTTCTCGGTTCCCGTCCCGCGGCCTCACACCTGCCTCTGTCCTGCCTCGCAGCCGCACGACGCAGCTGCGGATGCCACTTACCACAGAACGTGCGCCCTGCTCACATCCCCACCCTGTCTGCAAGCAGAGGGCGCCTCCTGCTTCCCGAGATCGAGTCCCAGGGGCACCGACGCCGAGCGCCCTGCATGCCGTCCGCGTGGCCCCGCGTGCCGCACAGGAGTAGCCCCCCGCACCAATGTGAGACATGCAGAACCACCGCCGTGGCTGTTTAAAAGCTCGGCTTCCTGCTGGAAGAACCACTCGGGGTTTCGTATCTTTAATAGGCGCAGACTGCCTTCCCTCTTTATGGTGAATTTTATAAAACAAGGAAAACAACAGCTGTATATGACATTACGGAATGAAAGATGAGCTCGAGCCTAATTAATGCAGCTTTTGCTTCAATAACGGCTTTATTCCTAATAAACAGAGCGTGACATTTCCGTTAACCCAGATACAAACTCCCACGCAAACTCACGTGAAATAATACGAAAAGAACAAACTTAGAATCTCTCGCTCTTGTCTCCGAAGGCCAGGTGATTTCGGATGCTGTCGCCTGTAACAGTTCTATAATGATGACTAAAGATGACCAGCTACAAGTGTCCCTATTTGCAGACCCTGTGCCTCACAGTCCATGCGTCCTCATCCCACAAGAACTCCCTGGCGTCCGGACTACTGGCTGCTGGTTCTGCAGATGGGGAAACTGAGGCTTGTTAAAGTTAAGTAACACAGCCAGTGAGTGGTGAGGCTAAGTTTCAAACCCAAGTGTGTCTGACTCCACAGCAATGCCACATAATACACACACACACACACACACACGCGACACACCATTTACCGCAAAGACACGCGACACGCAGCCACACACAGCTGTCCCCTAAGAGTGCGGCCACGTGTGATAGCTTTCTCTGCCTCTCTCCTCAGGCACATATGCAGTCACGACTAAATGTTACACGCACTTACTTGAATCGAGACTGCCTAAACCAATGGTCTTTAACCCACTGTGGGTAAATATTTGATAGAGGCATGCTTGCAACCAACACTAGTCGAAAGCGCTTGACACGCTGGCTCATCTTTGCATCTTTCAAACCAGTTTCCCTGTCCAGCCATATTGCAGACTCCCTGCAGTGGGCGGGAAGCCTTGACTTTCAAAGTCGGGGCATTTTATCGCGGGTTTTCCCCTTAGATGTCAGCCACGAAAAATGGTTAGTAAAGAACATTCGATCATATTCAAATTCCATCGCTGTTGCCTCTCTCACGTTTTCATCAGCTCTGTGTAGGGCCGACATCTATCTGTTCAGATTCATACTCGAATGCCAACTGGCGCCCTTCCCACGTATGGTGACTTTTCTGCAAAGAGATTAATTTCTCCAGGTATGAAAAGCTTGCCTTTATATTTTCCCACAAATATTTAAGTTTCTTTTCTGCATATTGAGAAATCAGAAGGGATGAATGTGTTGGCTATTTTTTTTAAAAAGCACACTGGTAAAGAAGGCATGTTTCAAACACACAAAAGATTAATTAGACCAGTAATTCAAGGTTTGGAGTAAAGGTTTGCAAGAACGTGAAAATTCTGCTTAAAGCAAAACATCAGGAAGATGAGTGGGTGACAAAGACCGGCCTATGTTGTGGGCACAACATCTAACGGCCTGGAGAGGCCACCGCGTCAGAGCCGGAGGGCGCAGGCTGGCTTTAGGAGCACCCCCACTCTCTCGAGGCAACGTCCTACGGGAGGGGCTATCACCCTGTCATTTCGGGTACAAAGCGCCCCAGAGAAGACCGGAAGAGGTGAACACGAGGCGCAGGAGGAGGAGGCGGCCGGGACCGGCGCGTCCCAAGGCGGTGCCAGCTTCTGGGAGCCCTTCCCTGTGTCTTCGGGGTCGGGCTAGGTCGGTGCACTGAGGGCCGAGACCGGGGCCTGGGGAGCGGCCAGCGGGATGTGACATTCATCAGCGCCGCACTCACACTCCCAACTCTCAAAAAGCGGCAGTCGAAGGGAACCACTTAACTGCTGGCCGGTGGACAAGCCGTGGGCCCCGTGTGCCACGGTCCTCGGCCCTCCCTGCTGCCGCCCCAGCCCACGGTTGCGGTTGCCACCAGTGCCACCTGGGGGCAAAGGAAAGGGCTTGGCTTTACCCACCGCCCCCCACTGAGTCCCGGCCCCCGGGAGGGCTCCAGATCCTCTGGCTCACTTCGCTGACGTGGGGTCACTCTGCCGGCCGCCCGCCCGCCCGAGCGCCTGACCCTTGCTCTAAACGAGGCTAACAAGCCGTTACCTGGGCCGAGACCGGCCGCTCTCCCCTTCCCACCTGCCCAGGTAGAATTCCTCTCTCAAGGCTTCTGCAGCCTTTCCCACCTGGTCGGGCAGAATCTGCCGCTTCAGGCTCGTGGGCGCTGACCACCTGGCCTTCCTCCTCCACCCTTGAAGGCTTCCCGTGACTCACAACATACATTCGGCCTTAATTACCACCATCTACACACACACACGCACCCCTGTGCATTGTCCCCTCTGGGGGGGTGGGGGGGAGGGGGAAGGTGAAAAGGACAAGGTGTTTGTACGGCTTCCTCATTTGGACTCTCGGCCCCACACGACCTAGAAAGAAGTGGAGTAATTGGTAACGGAGACCAGAACAGATGAAGAAAAACAGTTGCTTCATTTTCTTCCAGTTCTTCTGGGACTCCCCTCCCCAGCTTCCGCTCTGCGAGCCGGGGGGGAAGTCAGGCCTGGGTGACGAGGCAGATGCAGTGACGTCCCGACCCGCTGCCCGCAGCCCCCGCTTCAGAAACGCGGCTGGCGGTGCCGAAGGATAGGAAGAGAGAAGACTCTGGAGAGGCGCCCGGTGCCCGGCCCCGACTCCATTCGAAGGAGCCACGCCAGGGGCTGGAGGGGCCGCTTCTTGAAGACAGGACCCCGGCCCGGCCAGCGGGGGTACCGCCGTGCCCGCCACCGCCTGGCGCACACGGACCGCACCCACGCAGACGGAACCGGGTCAGCGAAAACCCCTGGACCGGAGACCACCTTTCCCTACAGGACGGCGGCGACAGACACACTCGGCCAAGCCTCTCGATGTGTAGAATGAAAATACGGAAAGCTAGAGACGTCTCCTAGTTTACTTCTCTCAGTGGCAGAGTTTCTGAGTCCAGATGCCTCCGTTGCAGATAATTTCTCATGTGCTGGTGTCTTAAGATAAGGTGGCTTAAACTTTTAATCTGTTCAAGAAAACCAACTGCAAAAATATTTAAATCTATTTCTAAAGATACTTAAAAAACCCAATTTCTAGGAAAGAGTTTGAGGTCGACCCATTTTCTTGTAATATGAAGGTTTTTCTCCTCTAGCTCTTAGGAAGAAGCCAGGATAAGAACGAAGGCCTTTTCTAACGAGACCAAAGATCTTAACGCTTTCTAAGTCACAGATGGATGTGTTTTGGAAATGAGCAGGTGTCTGGCTGTAGTGCAAAGGCTGAACATCCGAGATGAAACATTTGAGATGAAAAGCATCTCAGGCTAGAAGCAGGTTCTCTGAAGATTCATCTGGGGACACGGACACGTGGCTAAGGGTCCCGAAGACACGTGTGGCCTCGCCCGCCCTTCCTTATCCTTCCTCGTCTTGTCTGAGTTGCTTCTTAGGCTCCCGACGCATTACGCTAAAAGACAGGCTGTTTCAGATGACCTTGTAGGTACAGAAGAAAGACAGCAACTGACAAAGGGGTGAAATGTACAGCGCAGGGATGTAGCCATTTCTGAAAGGACACGCTGGCCGCAGGGTGCGGGAGAACACACGCCTGTCTTCCGCCTGGCCCCGGGGCCTTCCCTCCTGTGACCGCAGACGCTGGCAGGGTGACAACGCAGCCCACATGCTCCCCGCTGTGTTCTCCGTGCGGCAAACACCCTATGAGGGAAATACAGCCGACACCCCCATTGTACAGACGAGGACACGGAGGTATTAGAAGGTAGCTGCCTGTTCGGGGTCACGGCTGGTAGGGACAAGGGAGCAGACATGACAACAAGGCCTCAGCCTCTCAGCCTTTACTCCGTCCCCCTCCCTTGGGCTCACTTCTCCATTATCCACCCCCTGCAAAGCCCACAGCAGCATAAGCCGAGGTCACTGACCTCCCCGTCTGGTGAAAAGCCAGCCCCGCCTCATGCTCCTCAGACCTTCCCATCAAATAAGAACAACGCAGATGAGCAGCGAGGCGGGCAGGGGGCGTCTGCAGGTGGGTCCCGAGCAGCCTTCCATTCCCGCCCCGTCATCTGCTGTCAGCACTAGTCACATGCCCAGCCTGAAAGGTCACCACCTTCATGGGATATTCAGTCATCCCTCAATCCTAACACGATCTGCGCAAACAGGCAGCATCAGGGAAAAAAGAAAAAAAACCCAACAAGCTTCTGATTATAACATAGTTTGCGATACCATTATCTTCAGACAATATCGAATGACTTAGAAGTTCAATACCGGACACGATCGGTTCAGTTCTGAATGTCTACTGTGTGAGGGAAACGTGCCATGTACTGCAAAGTCGATCACGTGACAGCCGATCGAGCAATCCTTCCCTCGCGGAGGATGCCCCTTCTGCGAGATTCTCCCCTTTCCTACGAGGTCACTCTTTCAGACCGAGTGTCCGAGAATCAGGACACACACGCGGAGTCGGGCCCCTCGGAGACAGACGGGACCTCCGAGCTGGAAAACTGAAAACGCCTCGAGAGCTTAAAAAACCAGACACAGAAGAAATACTACCTCTTACCCTGTATACGAGGCACCATGAAACCAAATCAATTTACAAGCCAGCTGGAACCACCAGAAAGTCTTTAGGAAGAGATGTTAAAGCACCAAGCGAGGTAACAGCACAATCCTCACCGGCGACAATTAGAAAAACGCCAGAGGAGACGTAGTCCACGTCATGCGTGCCGATTTCGGCGGACAGCTTTCACTGATGGATTTCCGCTCCTCCATGCCACGGGCATCTCAGGTCTGACAACGCAACTTCTCTCCTCGTGGAGGTTTTCAGAAATAGCAGTTTGGAATCGGGGAAGATAAAACGGTACAAGTTGCTAAGATAAAAGGAAGAACATTAAAGCTATGAGAAAAAAAAATGTGGCTTGTGTGTAAAAAAAAGTGTTTGTTTTAATGAAGCAATCAGAAAGGCTGCGTAAACTTTACGGACGAGTCCCATTGGGGCAGATGAGGACGGGATGGAGGGCGTGGTCCCAGCGGAGGTGGCAGCTGTGACAGTACCAGGAAGGGCAAGAGTCACGAATTCATGGGCGGACAGTGGTCGGTCAGGCAGGTACCAGTCTGAGGGAGCAAAGCCTTCTCCGACGTCTGCGATTTGGCAGAGAAGTGGGTAGAAATATCACTCTCCTCTATTCTAGGAAAAGCCACAGGGCCGCACAATGATCAAAAGGCTGCTGATGGCCAGCTGCATCATCTGGGGGACAGTAAGGCGTGGTGAGCACCGTGGTGAACACGGCACGGCTAGAGGCAGGTGCAAAGCATCTGTATCTCGCTCCTCTGGAGCGAGGTGGGACTGGAAACACAGTGGTGGCAGATTTTCTGCTCTTTTTTCCTAAGAGAAGCTAGAAACCTGGATTTGGACATGTTATCTCCCCATGTTCAAATGCACGCCACTGATAGAAATTTTAAGATAATAGTCTACCATTCAACATTAAGCGGGCCAAAAAAAGTAGGCTCGAGGGTGAGGTCCGAGGGCCGCTGCGTCCGCGGCTTTGCCGGGATGGACCCTGGGCAGCGAAGGCTGGCATGGCAATCCCAGATGCACGACGCCGTGGCCCGGGGAACGCGCTTCGACTCCCCGAGGCCCGCACCTTGCCCCACAGAGATACAGGGTCGAAATTCACAGTCGACACAAACAGGCAGAAAAGAGGAGGCGTTAAGAAAACTCTGGCTTTGGAATCCGAGCGCCCAGTCCAAACGAGGCCTCGGTGCTCATCGGGGGAATAACTTGGCCTCCGTGTGTCCGTGTGCTCTTCTTTAAAAGGGCACTGACCTCACGGGACGTTGGGGATTCCACAGACATTAACTATTCTTCATACGTGTGATCAATGTAACAGATTCTCTCACCTTCCTTCCCAAATGCCACCAAATAAAGGACGAATAGACTTTTAAAAGAAGCAATTTCCTACTCATGGAAATTGCTTCTTTTAAAATTTCCGAATTTAGATACGGAGAGTTCTGTGCAGTATGACATTGAATCACTTTTTCAAATTGAAACGTTCTGCAGAAAATGAAACCGTTTTTCAGTCTCCTTTTTTTTTTTTTCCTAATTTTTAGGTAGCTGTGGACTCGTATGCAGCAGCTCGTAACATGGGGTGGGGGGGGCTCCCAAGTGCCCACCGCTCAGTCTCCCGAATGACGACTTCTTGAAACACGACAGTAAATATCAGAACTAGGGCAGTGCCAATGACAGGGAAGATGCAAATGCTGCCATCATGACAGGACCTCCGTGCCCTGCTGCGGTCACATCCACTCCCCGCTCGCCCCCACCACTGCCTTACCCCCCGCCATCCACCAACCACTCATCTGGTCTCGATTTCCAGAATCTGTCACTTTTTTAAAAACCGTTGCATAAATGGTATCAGACAGTACGTTTCCACTTAGGATGGGCCTCACGCATGTCCCATCGTTCCCTGGAGACTCGAGCGAGCCTCTGCAGGGAGCAAGCGCTGGCCCCTCGCTACTGCCGAGGAGTACTGCACGGTACGGGTACCTCGCAGTCTGCTTAGCCGTTCACTGAAGGACCTGAGCTGCATCCGGTTTTGACTGTTACGAATAAAGCTACGATAAATATCCATGCGTAGGTTTTTGCGGGAACACGAGCATCGGTTTCCCGGGACAAATGGCCAGAACCGCCATGACCAGGTCATTTCATAGCTGCATGGTTCGTGTTTTGAGAAACCGCCGAACGGTAACGTTCACAGTCCCACCGGCCATCAACGAGTGATCCGATTCTTCCACGTCCGCACCAGCATTTCGTATTTATTGCCGCGGTGTTTTATTTCGGCCATTCTGGTAAGTGTGTCGCGATATTTCGATTTTGTTTTAATTTGCGTCTTCCTAATGGCCGTGATGTCGAACATCTTTTTCGGTGTTTATCTGCCATCTGTGCCCCACACTTGCCAGTGAAACGTCTATGTCTTTCGTCCATTTTCTAATCGCATTGCTTGTTTCTTTCTATTGTTGAGCTTGACCAGCCATTTGTCGGACACACGTGGTTTACAAGTATTTTTTACCACTTCCTTCGCCTTGTCATTGTCTTAGTAGCGTCTTTCGCAGAGTGAAAATTTTAAATTTTGGTTCTGTCCAATTTATTCAGTTTTTCTTTTATTGACTGTACTTTTGGTGTCAAGTCTAAGAACTTTTAACCTAGCACTAGACCCTCAAGATTTGTTCTTATGTTTCCCCAAGAGTTTTATAGTTTAGTCCATAATCAATTTTGAATTAATTTTTATAAAAGATGCTAGACACATGGATGTATAATTGTTCCAACACTAGGTATTAAAAAGCCTAACTCTCCTTTACTGAATTGCTTTTTGCATCTTTGTCAAAAATCAGAACCACTTTCTGTGGTTTATAAGCCACACAATTTATGGTCTTCTGCTATGGTAGCCCAAAGGGGCTAAGACGGTAGCTTGAAATATCTCACGTCTATGAGCGCACGGGTTTGGAAGTCGGAAGACCCAGAGCACTCCATCCGGAGGCTCCAAGGGAGGATGCGCTTTGTTGCCTTCCCCAGCTGCTAGGGGCTGCCCGCAGATCCTGGCTGGCGACTCCGCATCGACACTGCCTTCTGTCTCTCTGCTTCCATCATGACCTCGTGCCTGGCCCTCCCGTGGCCCTCCCATCTCCCAGGAACTCCTGTGATTACGTGGGGCCCACCCCGGGTAGCCCAGGGTAGTATCTCCATTTCAAAATCCTTCGGCTAATCACCGCTGCCAAGTCTCTTTGACTCTGTAAAGCGATGTATTTACAGGTTCTGGGGATTATGCTGTGGATGTGTTTAGGGCCGCTGGTCAGCCGACCACACTTAGCTTCTCGTATCTGTAGCTTTATATCTTTTGCCGAATCGGGCAAGGTTGCGGCCATTAGTTCTTCAAGTCCTTATTCACCCCCTCCCTCTTCCTCTTCTGGAACTCCGATGACACCCATGTTAGCGTTTTCGTTATACCCCAGGGGTCCTTGGGCTGTTTTTACGTTTTCGTCTACTTTTCTCTCTCAGTTCGGACTGCGTAATTTCCACTGCTACGTCCCCCGGGATACTGATTCCGCACATCCCGACGTGCGTTCCAGCCACCGAGGTTTTTATTTTGTTTGTTGTCTTCCCCAGCCTCAGATGTCTTCCAAGCGCTTCACTGTATTTTCTGTTTATTCGCTGAGACTTGCACTTTTTCGTCACATCTGGCACGCTGGTCACGCCCGGTGAAGCATTTCACGACGGCTGCTCTGAACTCTGTCGGGAGATGCTGATGCCTCCGCCGTCTCTGCGTGTTCGTCGTGGACTCTGCCTCTTTTTCTCCTTCAGGTTGCCATCCTCCTGGTTCTCAGTATGATGAGTGATTTATTTATTTTTTTTACTGGAACTTGGACATTTGGGGTATTATGTTATGAGACTCTGGGTCTTACTTAAACCTGTTTTAGCCACCTGCCTCTGACACCACTTGGCGAGGGGAGAGGGAGGCTGTGTCATCATTGCCCGGCCAGAGAGAACCAGGTTCCCTACGACAACTGCAGTGCCACCCGAGACAGGGCTTCCGCCTTCCTGCTGGGCGGGGGTGGCTCTGACTGTCCACCGGGTCCCCACGGATACCTTCCTGGCTGGGAAGAGCAGTGATGCCACCACCGTCTGTCCCTGCGGACCCCGCCCCAGCGTTCGGGACGCGGGGAAACACAGGCTCCTCGTGCGGTTTCCACTCATGCAGGGTAGAGGTGGCCGGTCTGTTAGCTCCCGGCAGAAGTCAAAGTCCTGGCTCCCCACTACTCAGCCTCCAGTGACCCCCGGGGAAGGGCTGGGCGCCTGTCACAGCCTGGCAGGGGTGAGAGCCCAGGCTTCCCATCAGCCTTCGCAGGCGGGCGGGCCCACGGCCCTTTCTGCGATGCTTGGCTGGAGCGCGGCATAAACATTCTCGGTCTTGCTAGGTGTCCCTTCTCTGGTCCTGTCAGTGGAGAGGACGGCCTTTTGCTGCTGTCATTGTTTAGAGTGTTCTGGCTGGCATTTCCGGACTGCCGGCTTCTCCAGTTCCCCTCTGGGATGTGCCAGGCTGGCAGGGCCCAGGTGACTGGCCAGCGTGTCGTCCTTCGGGGCTGGGGCCACCCGCTTTCTTCTCTCCGCCATTTGCAGTCCTGTGTTTGTTTTACACAGAGCGTCCAGGGTTTTCGCTAGCCCTTTGTGGACATGACACAGAAAAGTCCATCTACACTCTCTGCCCAGAAGCAGAAGTAGTCTTTCCTTCTGTTCTGAGGTTAAAAGTAGAAACCTTGTCACACAAGGAAATTGCATTTACTACGTTCAAAAAGCTCCATTGAGTAGTAGCAAAACTTTACACAAAATCATTTTCAAATACTTATCAAATAACCTTAATGAAACTTATAAAAGTAAGTGCCACAGCATTTAACCCACAAGAAAACCAATTTATAAGGAACATGTTTTAAATGTTCTCGAAAAAAATTCGAATGATTTTAGTTAATTTTTTTATTTCAAGGTAATTCAAGAAAAAGAAAAAAAGGGGCTTTTTTTTTTCCATAAATTATTTTTGGCCATAAATTATCTAGAATAGTGAGATTTTGGGGCTTTTTTTTCTTAGTTCAGTTCTTATTTGAAGGCATTTTTCCTAGGCTACCTGTAAGAAGTAGCTTCACAGGTCTCACGTATGATTATATTTATATTACCTGAAAGCTTTTCTCCCAAATGCCCTCTTTATAAAATTTAAGGACACGAGACACATGTTAAGAGGTGGCAACAATGATCAAAGAGAAGATAAGGTCTTAATATTACGTCTACTTTCCTTTAATTAACTCTTAATTTTAGACAAAATAGGCAGAGTGGCAAAAACATAGCTATAATACATCGAGGCGAAGTCTGTTTTCAACAGAATTTTTTTTTTTTTGGTTCAATAGGAAAGATTAGTCTTAACATGAAATTTAGTTCAAAAACTGTCAGAATCAAATAAGATACGATAAGTAGTAAGAAATATGTAAATTAGAATAGAGCTTTAAAATAATCTAAGAGCAGCTCTGAGTTAAAATAGTCGGGCATTTACGTGAAATTATTCTGGGAAAATCAGGATTCTGTACTCTGTATCTGCCGATCAGAAGCACATGGCGATTCTTCAGAGCAGACTCTGAATCCACCCCATCACGGCTTCACATCAGCCATTTCCTCCTCCTCCTCCTCCTCCTCGGAAGGAAGGAAGGGAGCTGCATGCTGCAGGACTCCATGAAATGTAAAATGAGGCTTAACAAGGCATTCTGCAGATTTAGCAAAATTAAGCTTCATCAGCCAGCTTGACTCACAGCCAATCCGGCAGAAAGCATCCTAGAAAGAAAAATAATAGTGAAGTGACAAGCGGCACAAACCGTTAGCTCGCAGAAGCAGTAAAATCATGAAAAGGCGCATTGTGCTCTGCGATCAAGTCCATTACTCGAAAAACAATCGTCCTTTCTGCACTCAGCGTGCGAGTCCAAATCATGCCGCCGGCCCCCGTGAAACCTGCTCAGGAAATAGACAGAACGTGACCCTACCCATCTCCGCACAAGAGCATCTGTCAACAGACAGAAACGCGGAGGCTGGCGTCGAGATTTATTTTTCCCTTCATGTGCAAAGTACCCGAGACGTGCGTCCAGGTCTAGGGAGTGGCAAAAGCCCCCCCACACCTCCACCCCACCCCACCCCGGCCGCTGCCTGAGAGCTAGAAGACTAAAGAACTCGGGTGTGTTTGGCCTGAGTAAGTCTTTCATGCACAAAACTGTATTGTCAACACATCCAGGTAAATGTAAGCACACAGTCAATATTTGAAGCCTTTGAAGGTTTAAAACTATTGCATGCATTTTGGTCAACTATGTTTCTGTGTTTTATGGGTTTTTTAAATATTCAATTCTACTTATATATATGTATTTAATAATGCATATTAAATACGTTTTAATAATATGTTTAATAATATAATTTTATAATATATATAATTTAATAATATATATAATTTAATAATATATATGTATTTAATCTGGCTGGTTTACATGGGCTATTTAATAACAGGATTTTGCCTTATTTGAGAACTATAAGATATTCTAAATCAGAATTTAGAGCTGAGAGTATTGTAAAAAGTCATCTAGTTCATTTCCCTATCTTCAGGAAGGATTGTATTAAAGTGGTCCAGGCCTACACAAGTAGTTCTTATTTTTGCTGATAGGGAAGAAGGGAAAAAGTATGCATATATATGCGTGCGTGTGTTTATTTAAGCCTATTTCCAAGTGTCTGTGTCTCCTAGCCTAAGAATGAATCATCGACATGTTTCCTTAAAGTGCTCAAATATTATTGTTAAAAATACTAGAGCAACTGGTTAGTCATGCAATTATTAGCTCCTGCTTCACACTATACACAGACATCAATTGCAAGTAAATTAAACAATTGAATATAAAAGGCAAAGCCATAAAACTTTAAGACTGCCTATGACCTCAGGGCCAGGAGGATTTTCTGATGACACAAAATGGTGTAAGTGCTATTATTTTTCATGTATGTATGTTTTTATGAATAAAACGTATGTTCTTTAAAATATATATTATTCTTTTGTATAAAAAGACTACTAAAGTGAACTACATTAAAGTTAAGACATTCTTTGAGACTATACTAAAAAATCATTGAATTGTATACTTTAAAAGAGTAAACTTTCTATGTGAATTATATCTCAATAAAGCTGATTTAAAAAAAAAAAAGACATCTCATAAAAAGAGGGGGAAAAAAGGTCCCAAAAGTAAGAGAAAATACTCGAGCCACATAATAGCAGTGGTATAGTATCCAGAATATGTAAAAATCCCCATATGTCAACAAGAAAAACTCAAACAGTCCAAACAAAAAGTAGGGAAAAGAGACACAGCGGCACCTCGCAGGACGGGAAGCACGAACTGCTCATGGGTGTAGAAAAAGGTGCTGCTCTTAGCAGTGACCGAGGAAACGTGAGTGGCCACCACGAAGACACACTGCTTCTCATCCACGCAAGTCAGCAAACATGACCGTGTTAGGCCACGGTGTTGATGAGGCTCATCGCGCACACTGACACACCGTTTTTAAAGGAGAAACCGACGGGAGCAAAGTGTCTCGTGGCCCCTTATACTACAGTGCCTGTTGCTGGCAACAGGCGATCCCACTCCCAGATATGCAGCTCAGAGCAAGGGCGCCACGGAGACCACAGCCCGCAAACTAAGAATAGTTTTTCACATCCGTAAAGAGTTGTGGAAAAGTAAATAATAATAATAACAGATAAGAAAGAAAAAAGGAAGGAAGGATGGAAATCAGGAAGGAAGGAAGAAGCAGCAATAAAGACCCCGCAAAGTCTAAAATATTTACTACCTGGTCATTTACAGAAAGAGTTCGTGGACCCATTTTTTTTTTTTAAACCCTTCCACTTTCTTAACGCTGCATTCACAAGAGAATAGAATGACAAACCCAAGTGTCCATCAATAGAAGATTGGCTAAATCAGTTGTAGAATATTCGTACAACAGAATTCTGTTCAGCAATAAAAATATAGTTCTTAGGAAGGAAGGAAGGAAGGAAGGAAGGAAGGAAGGGGACTGAAGGAAGGAAGGAAGGAAGGAAGAAACAAAGAAACAAAGGAAGAAACAAAGAAACAAAGAAAGAAACAAAGAAAAAAAAAGAAGCAAGTCCTAGGATGTACGGAGCATGATCCCACTTCCTGTGGCTCCCAAATGAGCCTGGCTGATTTGCTGGGCCCCGTGCCCAGGTGGTGGGGCTGGTCAGTACCCCACGGGACTGGGCTCTGGGCAAAGGACAGCCCAACCTGGAGGGCGATGCTATAATCAGGCAGCCAGCTCTGGTGAAGACACGAAGAGGCAATGCTGTGTACTGTCCACCACGACTTTAAAAATTTAGATGGTTTTAGGAAAGGAGATGTATTTTGGTGCCATCGTACACCTGCCGAAATATATCGCTCAGTGAGAAATCACTGATTTAAAGCTTAATGTTTCTCAGTGCCAAACATTTACCAATTTAAAAATGTTTTTATGTTGCTTCATGTTTGACCAATATCTATTATCTAAAGAGGCCTTCGCATTTGGGTGTGCTTCTTTGATTATGTACTAGTTACATACCAACTCCTCCCTAAAAGGATTTGAGTGATTTATAAGTTTAGGGGGAATAAATGTAGCAACACAAGGGCAACGTGTGTTGTTACAGTAGCTCATTAGAATCGCAACTAGTTATCCATGTTACTTTTATGATCTTTAATCGCCCCAAATCCTATTGGTCTCCAAAGGAATAGCTCATGGCACTAAAATAAACATTCGGTAATCATTAATTAGGATTTTTGTTACTTCTCTATTTTGTCCTATTTCAGTGGGTGAGCTGGGAATCAGGGAAGCAGCTAGCACTGGGGGAGGCAACTTAACACACTTAATTGTAAAAAGGCCTGAGGGTGGTCACAAAGTCTATAAAGCGGGGACTACACACAACAAACGGTGTGTTAATGTTACTTTGTAACACACGGCGTCGTTCTAGGATGTGCACGTCTGTGCTCCCAGACTTCGGGAGCTACAGAACCAGCAATAAATACTTCTCCACGACCGCAGAGACGAAGGCTTTACGAGCCCGCCCTTCTTTAAACTACAGTTACAGCTTTAGTTTTCTTTTCCTTTCAAGATTGTGGCTGAAGTTCCTCTTTCGCTTACGTACGAATTCAGACACGGGTGGGGGCATTTTGCTTTCACGATATGATGCCTCTGTCTTGTATGCTACGTGCTCCTGGAGGTGGCCCTGAGCCCTCCTTACACCATTAATGACGGAAATGAAACTGACCACCAACACCAAGCAACAGAACGTCCCCTGGGAAAACCTGCACCCAGAAATTCATGCCTCTGGACAGTCAGCCCCCACAGGGGCGATGGAAGCTGATGGCTGCTGATGAAAACGCCCCAGGAAGGGGTGTCCGTCTGGTGTGCTGCGATCATCAGATGCTCGCCCCGTGACAGTCGTGGTGTAGTCTGAAAACAAAAAGGCCTGCCTGTCCGCGGCCAACTCTGCACCACACAACGGCCAGGCTTCCCGGGACATGAGACGCAGCCCCCCGCACCACGCCCAGCTGGGCTGACGCCTGAGACAGGTGGCTCACCACTGGAGTCTCGTGTGGGTGCTGGCTACATCCTGGGGGTCTGCCCTACAGCGCAGGGGGCCGGCAGAGGCACGGGAGTGTGGGACAGTGGGTCCCTGCTCCGCCAGAACTTTTTCTTGCCCTCATTTGCTGCTCTTCCTCTCTACATATTCCCTAGGGGCGTGTTATGAGCTACATCGTGTTTCCCCAAAACTCATATGCTGAAGCCCTAACCCCCAGGACTTCCAAATGAGACTGTACTTGGAGATGAAGCCTTTAAAGAGGTGATGAAGGTGAAATGGGGTCATCTGGGTGGAGCCAAAGTGCACTGTGACAGGGACCTTGTACAAGGCGCTTAGGACACACAGAGAGCCCCAGGGGCCCAGAGGGATGACACGTGAAGGGGCAGCGGCTCAACCAGCGTATGCAGGACAGACGCAGCAGGGCGGCGTACGTGCCCCTTACGGAAACCCATTCCCGCGCTGAAACCGAGGGCAGACGGAGACGCGGGGGGCGGGGTCCCCGTTCCCTCTCCTCCCGTCGTTTTTCAGTCTTCCCTTCGGCCCGTCCTCAGTGGCTCATCGTCCACACACCGGCAGGACACCAGCCCTGGACACCGGCGGTCCTCAGCGCCGGCGGCACTGCCTGGGGCGTTTGCGCAGACCACCGTGTCGGGGCAGAGGCCACTCACACCCGCGAGGGACCAGGCTTCACGTGTTCCAGCCCAGCCGGTGACGATCCCGTCACCCAGCGTGGAGGACCAGGGCCTCAAGGCAGCTGGAGAGAGAGAGGGCGAGGGGTGAGGGTGACCGGGATGAGCTGGTCCGCCTGGCAGGCCGAGAGCATCCCCAGGCACCGGGCGGGGGGCGGGCGGGAAGGGAAGCGCGGTGGCCGGGGTGGGGGAGGGCGCGGGCTGTCGGCTCTTTGACAACAGGAAACGTGGAAACCAGAAGAAAGGTCTGCACGCTCAGGAAGACACCTGGCAGGGGCACAGGTGCAGAACGAAGTCAGGGGAGGTTCAGCTCTTCCACGCTGGGGGCACCCGAGGATGAAGTCTGCGGCGGGGAAGGTGGGTGTGCGCCCCACGGCCAAATGCAGCGAGTCTGAGTCAACGCCTCTTCACGCGATGGTCTGCCTCCAGATAGAAATTTTAGCGTCTTCTCTGAAGCAGTTAAAAACTTAAAAAAACAAAAAAAAAGCAGCAGCAAATCAGGGCTGTCGCCATCGGGTCTGCCACCTCCTCGCTCCGCTAGCCTTCGGCTCACACGCTCTTTAAGAGCTCACTTCTGTTGCGAAGATATTTCGAATCCTCAGGAGGCACAATTCTTGGGTGTCCCTATAAACGTGTGATTTTCTCTGACGCTAGTGCAACGCTACCCTCCTCAGAAACTGGGTCCCCTTGCTCATAAAGGGGTCCCACAGTCTGCAGTATGCTCTGCCTAAGTAACATCGCCAATCGAGCGCATCCACTCACACGTGACAGAAGTGAATCTTAAACGCTGAAATCCTCGTTCGCCTTCTCGGTGGGTCTGCGGCCCCTTAGGAGCACAAAACCAGCTAGAGCCCCTGCCACACGGTGACGACTTCTGAGCGTCAGCGCCGGAATCTGAACATTAACAGAGATGTGAAATTTACGGTTAAAAGACTCATCAGGCCCCGTCAACAGCATCAGGCCAACTGGATAAGATGATCACGCAGAATTTTTAACAGTTCGGAACAGGGCTGGAGCGCCCCGCTTCGGACGGGCGCCCCGCTTCAGAGCTGCCAACCCGGCAAAGAGCCCCATGCCATTTTCTTTGTCTTTTTTCTTTCCTGGATTTTAAATATCTTCGTCTCAAGAGAATTCACTCTAGCGGACCCTCTGCTTTGGTTTGCCTCAGTTCCTGTAATTGTTCTTCTCACTGCCCAAGATTTCGTGGTGGGTGTGAAGGTGACCAGACGTGAGTGTCGGGCGACCTGAAATGACAGCTGCTGCTGTTACCTTACGACTTTTCTTCGAGGACATCTTCCGAGGCAACAAAACTATCTTCATCTTCTGGGACCCTGAGCCCAGGGGCTGGAGGGATGAATGTGGCTATGGTGGAGGCCGACAGCGGGGAGGCGAAGCCACAAACCCCACGAGAAGGTAGGTCTGTCCGGCCCTCACACACCCACACCTGGCCTTCCCCCGGCGACACCGAACCGCTAGCTCGGTCTGATGGGAAGGCGCGAAAGAGACAAGCGTGGCCGCGGCTCAGTCGTCTAAAGCGTGTCTGTGGCAGAGGAGCTGGAAGGCGGGAGCTGGAGAGGGGACAGAGCCGCCACGCGAAGTGAACTATCTCGGGGTACGGCGGGGCAGGCTCACGAACCTCTCCCCTCCGTTCTGAAACGGCGTTTTCTTTGTTGCTTTGCTACCAAATGCGTTTGCTCCGAAAACTGACTTGAACTGACACGAGGTTATTTGGTCTTTTTCTGTCCAACGGAAGGTGAATGACCATTCGGCCCTCGTGCTGCGGCGATCACAGTGTTTCCTGGGTCCCACGGGAACGTCGCCTCACGTCCCGCGAACACGCCGCGCTGCTTTGCAAAAGCTGGAGTCCGAATGACATTTGGCCCCCGGGTTCGGCTAAGCGATCGCTGACTTGAACACGACGCCCCAGGCGGGTGACTTCTCTGGGTTCGATCCTTACAGTCTCCCCGCCATGCTAACTTCTCCTTTACCATCTCTCACGTCTTTCGTCGGAGAGTCCCGATGACTGAGTTTACCCAAACCTGCACCGAGGCTTCTGGGAAAAATATAAACATTCACATAGGAGATTTTATGGCGTGTGAGTTATACCTCGCTGAAGAGGTTAAAATACGAACATCCTAAAGTTCTAAAGTAACACTTTTTATGTCAACACCTCCTCTTTTTCCCTGATGTTTCAAATTAATACCAGTTGAAACAGGGGGGCAAGAAATGAGACCCACGAATGATTATTAAGAGAAAATGAGAAATTTCACCCACACATGACCCCTTTTTACATCTAGAAAGAGAACGGCTTCCCCCAGACATTCCCCTATATTCGGCAAATGAAATCCTAAGTTATCTCGATTTTCACGTGTCCCGCAGGCCTGATTACAGGATGCACCGCATCGAACAGTAGCAGAGAGGGTGGGAACTCCGCAACGCTGGGACGATGTCACCGTCCTCACCAAGGTCTTTGCGGGACCCAGCAGGTGTTCGATAAACGATTATGCCGAACAAAGTGACCGCCTCACTAGAACCGCGGATCACGTTTCCGCCTGAACAGCACAAAGCGAGTTAGACAGACGTCCCCTCCCTGCGGGATCGGGGCTCCGCAGCCTCAGCACCACTGACCCTTTGGGGCGGACTCGTCCCTCGGAGGCTGGCTGTGCATGCCGGAATGCGTGACAGTCCACCCGCCCGCCGGATGCCAGTCACACCCCGTCCTCAGCTGTGTGACCACCAAAACCGTCTTCGTAGGTAGCCTAATGCCCCTGGCGGGGCGAAGCCGACTCTGGTTGGGAGCCCTCGCTCGGAGCAGAGTGTGGGACGGATGGAAGCGGACTGAGGTGTTCGCATTTCCATGAGGCCTTTCGCGTCCTCACTGCCTGCAGCTAGTGAGGTGGAGAAAGAAAATGCCTGAGACCGGCCAGCGACGACTCTGACCACAGGCCTCGGCATATTACGGGGAGAAGAAAAGGGGAGAAATTGTTTTTATGCTCCTTGTAACTATGGAGATGCACAAGGCCTGTTCTCATCCGAGGCTGACAGTTTTCAGGGTATGTGGATCCATGAAAACGCATACGAGAAGGGGCCAAATGCCAAGTGGCCCGTGGCTACAGAACAGCATAAAAGAAGTATGTGCGTTGCCAGCACCGGGCCGTTTGTTAGGATTCGTATCTGGGAGAACAATCTTGAAAACGCTATTGAATATTTATTAAAAGAAAAGATCTATAATAATTCAGTTCTAGACATGCCACTATTAGCAAATAACTCAGCCAGCTGGAAAGGTTAAGAACGGTGGCGGCAGAAACCATTAAATTACGTGTAAGTTTAATACGCCAGTGTTTTATTTTTCTCAGAGACTCTAGTGTTTAGCAATCCTGTTCCAAAGGTCTTGGCACGAAGCCTGGAAAGCTGTCACCCAGGTAGCACGCTTTTAACGAGACTCCACATTTTTAGTTCCAATTCTACTTTGGTGACAGTGAGCAAAGTTCAAGAGGTCTGTTCTGGGCAGACTGATTATCACGTAATAAAGCAAAAAAGAAATACCCTTCACGCTATCTCAAGACGTTTAAATATTTACCAAGAGTCATAAGACTTCACTCCAAAGCATCTTTATTTTTTATTCAGGAAAACAAAGGAGCATCTTTCTAACTGCAACACCAAGTTGGGCACCATAACAAGTGACACCATACTAGTTTTCAACCATTTCTATGTTTCTGATTAATCTGTTACAAGAAAAAGCTACAGGAAATAGCTACGTGTCACTTCCTAACATTTGTCCAGGCAGCATATCTTTTAAAATTCTGTTTGTAGAAATATTTACGTTTTTCCTCTGTGTGCCTATTCAGTAAACAGAAGCAGGCTTAGAACTCTGAAATAGTAAGCGTGCAAATCAACTCAGAGAAAGAATATGCACAATACGTAAAAGCTCTCCAGTCAATTGAGCCCTCGCTGTACACATAATTATGGTATTCAAATTAGATGACTAATTTAGGCACGTTCTAGCTTGTCAAGTATACATAGCATAAAGACGTCTGAACCAAATTCGGTAGGAACAAAAAAGAGGCAAAGACAATTTAATTACTCTTTTCTAGAAAATGAAAACTCCTGGTACATAGTATTAAAATATATACTCAAGGAAAGGTTAGTCGGTACGGCAGCTTAATTATCCATCTTGGTAGTGAGTAATCAATACAGTAGTGCCAACTCACCTCAACAGAATACTAACTCTGAGCCCTCGGTTATCATATTTGCATTTGGGCAAAATCGGGACACATGAGACATGAAATGACCAAGTTGTTTTCATTTTACTTCATTTGAGTTTCCTTACCTATTATTATAAATATGAAATGCAGTACACAAAATACCATATCACTTATATCGTTACTTAAATTTTCATATGCCTATATTACGATCTCTCGATATAGGCATCCGGATGTGGCTGCCCTCATCTCCCATGTTTAATAATAAGTACTGAAACTAAAATGGTTGCTTAACGGTCGCATAAAACTTTAAAAAAATGTACAAATGTATGGTTGTTTTTAAAAATCAGTACTAATAACAAACGATCAACCCACCGGATGCCACAAATGCATAAGCCCTTTTGGAGTCAATTTTTCCTGCTACAGCTAAAATGTAAAATGGGCATCACGAGGCTTGAAATTGAGATCTGAGGATAAGCGCTGGTACCAGCATTTTGCTACTTGCTAGAAACTAATTTCATTTGGAAACTGCCATGTAGCAAGGCTCATAGATTTGTGTGCGTGCGTGTGTGTGTGTGTGAAATAAATAAAATACAAAAACTAATAAACAAAAGATAAGTTTAAAATAAATGTAGCATCATAAAATTTTCAGTCATAAAGTTTCGTGATTCTAGTGCTACTGTATATTAATAGCTAATATCTGCTTTAACAGTAGCAACAGTAAGTAAATCACAATTATAGAATATCGGGAGCCAAAACACAAGTTGTAAAACTAAAATAAACCCTTTCGATTTATCCTGCATCATTTTACACTGCTTAAGAAAAAGATAAATGCTTTAATTCGCTGGCATTAAATGGTAACGTGATAGCTGCTTTGGCAAGATAAAGCAAGCCACATCGCTTAATGTATTTGGAGTACTCAAGAATGACGTCATAAAAGGAAAACCAGAGTTTAAACTTAGCTCGACTGATTTTTATTTCATATACATGACACATACGTGTACACACAGAACACTTCTCACACATGACAGCCATCGCAACGAATGAAAATTTCCATTGTACAAATAGCAAGTTTAACGATGATAATTTCGCAGTTTAACATAGTGAATCCTTTTATTTTATGACTCAGAGGTTTTAAGGTTTAAGGTTTAAAGGTTTTAAGATAACGAAAGAAAAAGATGTTCATTTGTGACAAAGATTTTCCCAAAGGTTTTAAGATAACGAAAGAAAAAGATGTTCATTTGTGACAAAGATTTTCCCATATATTTGCATAAATAATCTGGCTCATCAAATATGGAGACTGTAGCCAATACAGTTTCTACTGCTGGTGCTTTGGGCAGGCTAATAATAATAATAATAATAATAATAATAATAATAAATCTCTTAAATATCCCACCCCCTAAGTTTTCTTTAGTAGGGGTTCATGAAGACACAGGCAATATGAGGGCGTGGCAAGAACCCAGAATTTGAAGTCAGAACGCCTCGTCTTGGGTCCTCGGTACTCTGTCATTTACTAGCTGTACCATCTGAACCCTGTACATCAGCTCCGTCATCTCTATAATGCGGGTATTCCTTCTGCCTTTAGGTCAAAATTAAAGACCAAAATGGTCAAGGACGGAAACGCTTGCTATGAACTAACACACGTGGTGATGACCGCATCATCACCGAATACTCGAGTTTGTCTACGACACAGTGAGGCCTCTTTTTATAAGACAAGTAACAATTATAGGAAACTGTACTCAGTATATCCCAAATAAATCAATGGGCTAAAAGGCTCATTTATAACTATAAAAGGATCGGTTCGAAGGTCCAAACCCTCTGAAGATGCCATGGCCATGGGGAAAGCTTAGTTTCCGCAAACTGGCAGATAATGTGCCTTTCGTTACTTTTCCTTCTGGGGCACTCATTCGCACACACGATGAGACACGCCTGCTTTGGAGAACCACGCACTTTATGCACAAGGAAGTGAGTCTTCCCATTGTCCCAAGTGCGCGTGTCCTGCTGTCAACGGAGGAGAGAAATGAATGACAGAGGAAGACGAGAAAAGACCATTCTGTCTCATAAACAGCTTGAGACCCGGGATCACGGTTTCCTCGGGATTTTATTGCGGATTTCTCTGCTTCCCCCTCACACCCTCCCTCCTTCCACGTGGCAGCTCTGAATGTTTATTGGCAGGTGTTGAAAGCCACATGAGAAACAGCCATCGCTACGGGAAGACAAGCAGGGAGACGTCAGACCCATCCCTGGCGCCTTCCATCAAGCATCCCGCTCTGCTCTGCCTCTGGCTTCGGCCACTTTGTGTCCAGGCTCTTGTCAGAAACTTCTCTCACGTCACGTCCTCTGCCTCTGCCTGACACCCGGGCCTCTGGATTGTTTGCTTGTTTTGCTTTTTAATTCCACACGCCCACCTGGCAGACCATGATCTGAGCCACACCTTCGAACTGCGAACCTGTATTTCCAGCTCCGCCTCTGCCCCGAGTTCCAGAACCACTGGCAGGTGTCGGCTGAACCCCGAGCCCAGGGTGTGGCCCTGGCGCCTCGCGTCACACAAGACCAAAAGTGAATTTGTCACCGTCCCCTGCAAATGTGCCAGCCTCTGTAGTCACCGTCGTGACCGATGGCCCCTCTGTCCATCCAGTTACTCAAGCCGCCCGGGAGTTGCCCTTAAAGCCACTGCCTGCTGCTTCTCCCTCCTCCGATCTCCGCTCCTTTCGGTCTGAGTTCAGACCCTAAACCCACACCAGGATGCAGCGGCTCTTTTCCAGGCGTCTCTTTGCTGCCCCCTCCGTGCCCCCAGCCCCATCCATTCCCTAAGAAACAGCGAGTGTCCCTTCTAGAAGAACAACCAAAAGTGCCCAAACAGGCCCCCAAGCCCCGTCCTGAAGTGGCCGCAGCCCCTGCTCTCCAACGCCACCTCACCCACTGCCCGCGACGTGCTCGTCACCTGGACAGACGGCGCCCCCTCCAGCACAGTTGCTGCTCCCTGTCAACTCAGACTGACCCCTCCAGCCTGCCCCTGTCACCAGCGGCCGTCCGCTCGGCTCACTGTCCAGACCCAGATCCGGCCCTGCTTTCCCCAGGGAGTCGCCCCAGCGGAATCAGGGACGCCCCACAGAGCCGACAGGCGCCTGGCGAGCGCGGGACCGAGCAAACGTCCCTCCCACTAACTTGGACACCTGCACCGCCGAGCCGCCAGCGATCGGCGGTGTGTGACTTGGAGGTTCGCAGCGATCCTTGATCCTAAGTGTCAGGGGAAAATAGAAAGGCGGCTCTGGACACAATTCCCGAGAGCTGGACGTGGAGGTGGCGTCTGCGCGGCTAGGTGCAGACTGGCTTTTTTAAAAAAATAAAAGCAGTCATCGTCTCGTGTGGTTTTATTGCCTCTGCCTTATAACATGAGCTCCTCGAAAGTAAAGTTTCCCAGGGGCGCCGGAGGGGAGTGCGTGCCGGTGAGGGTGACGGGCCGGAGTCGGCAGAAGCGGCGCTAACAGCGGTGACAGTCACACGGTGAGACCAGGGGCCTGGGGACTTATCTGGGCCCCTTCAGTCCGTAGAGAATACGTTCACCGAAAGGCTCCACAGGCAGCCCGGGGCTCTTGAAAGACCAAAAGGCCCGGAGACAGCAGTGCTGACCGAGTCATGCCCTTCGCTACTTGGAGAAAATCAATCGAAGCTGATCACCTGCAAACGAACACACGACACGATACGCAGGAACTGGGTCCTGTGACGAGCTACTGCTGACCTCTTAAAAAACCATTTTTTTTTTTGTCTAAAACTTGCCCACTCCATAAAGTTCATACGGTTTCAAATGCTGTGTATTTTTTAAGGAAAGGTCCCCAGGTAGGCCAAATTTCCCCGTCCTCTGCCATAAAGTTGACGTTGAGGAAACTGACTTTTGGATAAGTTTTTAGTTATTCACTGGTTTGAAAACCGCACAGTCCTATCAAACCAAGGAGGGGAGTGGAAGAGACAACATGCTGGAATATTATAACAACAACTCCAACCCCAGGGACGTGAAGAACTTCCTGAGCGCCTGCTGGCTCCTGCGTGAAATCGAGAAAAAACAGAGGAGGTGGGACTCGGGACGAGGGCTTCGAAAATATTACAGGCTGGTTTTGAATTCTGCGTTTGGACCGCGGTGAGAGACGCTATGATGCAGACGCAAAGACCTGGCAAAGTCTTTCTATTCAGAGACGACGCGCCGGAACCTTCCGTGTTTGACGTGTGTTCGTCAACTTTAAAACCCTTAGTCTCGTGAATGACACTGTTCCTTACTGACACTTTTTTTACTTAAATTTTTCTTTTTTTAATCACCCGAGAAAATCTCAGGCTTCTGCACTTTTTTGGAGGATGACGCAAGGACGTGACCTGCACGCAAATGGAGTTGACGTGCTCTCTCTCCGGTATGTCCCGTTATCACTTGAAGGCTTCACACTTCCTATGTCACAATGGCAAATGTGGTTTCTGTTTCTGAGCTCGTCGCCTGAACGGGGCTTATGGTCTTCGTGCCCGAAGGCAGGGGGAGGACACAGTCTGCACAGTCCATGCCAGCTGTGGGCCAGGAGGTGGGCACGTGCCTTCCCAGCGTCCCTCCAGCCTTATCCTGGGGCCATGGTGGGGACCACGTGGGACAGTAGAGGGTTATTTTGAGAAGCATAACATAGGGTGTCTATGCAACGTGGTTTAACCATCACGAAGCCTCCAAACTTGGAGGTTATAGACGCCTCAACAGAGAGCTCAGCTCCATCTTGTCTCTGAAACTCACTAGTGTGACCTCAGACACATGCCCACACCTTTCTGGGCCTCAGTGTCCACTTCTGCAAAAGAGGATAGTAAAGTGACTACCACATAAGGTCACCATGAGGGTTAAAGCACACAGTGTTTGGAGTTCCAAGCGTGGCAACCTGCATGTGGTGAGTCCTCTGGGTCACTGATTCATCCCTACCCTTACCCAAGAGGTGTTGCCAGCAAGGACTAGAAACGAGGCAGATAAATCATGCTCAGAGCTATCTTCCTCCCATACCCACCCCGTGCTCTTGAACCCAGCAATGTCTCAGCCTTGAGGGACGGTCTCCGCCATGTTGCATATGAACTGCTCGCTTGCATAACCAGGAACTTTTATATTCCCCCAACGCATAGCTCCCAGATATATGAGGTGCGAGCCCTAGAAATAGAATCAGCTCCTGACGCCTCAATCCCAAAGTGAAAGTAATTCAAAACAGTAGATGACTGGGAACAGTCAACCATCCTCATTCACGCATGTCCACATGAGAAGCAGCTTGCACTTCTTGCCCATGTTGACGGCAAGAGAAAGCTGGGTGTCGGAGGAAAGTTATTTGAAGATTTGGAAGTGGCCTTAGATAAACCAATAAATAGACAACACAACACGGACAGGAAGTAAAACGGAATTATGTGTAAACTCCGAAGAATTAGTTAAAAGTATATTATGAACGAGCTCAAGTCACAGAAGTGATCGGGGAAGATTTTACTACAGAATAATCCAGAACAGAGGAGCATTGGAAACCTAAGTCTCGATTAAGCAAAAGGGAACATCTGTCCTCTGCAGAGGAGGGCTAGCCTCAAGCAGAGGATATTTCAGAGAGCTGTGGACAGCCTCATGACGGCGAGGGCTCTTTCTGGCACATGGTGTCTGTGCTGTTCTGTCCCCAGGCGCATGGCGGCCCCCTCCTAAGAGCTCACTCCACTTTATTTTATTTTTAACCGAGATATAACTGACATACGACATTCCATTAATTTCGGGTGTACAACATAATGAATCACTATCTGTATATATTGAGAAATAATCACCACAATAAGTCATCACCATACACAGTTACAATTTTTTTTTTCTTGTGGCGAGAACTTTTAAGGTCTACTGTCTTAGCAACTTTCAAATATGCAACACAGTATTAACTACAGTCATCATGCTGTACAGAGGGCTTTGATTTAAAAAAAAAAAAAAAAGAAAGCCACCTTAGACCATCCGTCTTGAAGTACTTTCTGTGGTAGGGCACATTCGCTAAGAGGTTTAATTAAGTATCAAATCGGTCTGGGAGCAGTCTGTTGCTTGTGTGCCTTATGCAGCAATAAGATTTTAATATCTAGAAAAGAGAGTCAATATTTACCAAGGGCCAGAACACTCTGCAATCTGGGTGATCGCCTAAGAAAGCCACAAGAAAACCGTGGCCTCGCAACCATTCCAAGCCTCCAGGGGCCAGGCTAGAAATCCAGCAGGCCGTGGACCGGGTTTACACACAGTGCCGCGTGCACAGGACGCTGACGCTGCTCCCCACCTCACGGGTACAAAGGCTCACAGGAAGCACGCTCGTCGAATGCGAGGCATAAACTCCTTCCGTTTCTCAATATACAGTACGATGTGTGGCAAAGGGCCAGGCCCCTCTCTCCCTCCGTCCCCCGGAGTTCTCCAGCTGGGACTGAAGCCACGCCGAGGGGTGACACGATGTTGTTTGTGCATGATTTCTGCCACCATGGTGGTTTCGGCTGCCTGGACCACAGCCCCGTCTGCAGGCAGGAAACCAGCCGGGCGCACCGGCCACCCACATGAGCTCTAACGGGGTACCGATTTTTTTTTTTCTTGACTCACTGAATATCTGAATAAGGAAGTAAACAGCACAGCGTTCACTTCAAGCTGAAGGAGAGCGCTCACTTCACCTGCGGGCACCTCACGCCTCGCCCGGGCGGGGAGTTACCGTAATTATGCTCACTACACAAGCTGCGCATCGCGGAGAACAGTGTCGTGAGCGCTGCTAAGCACTTGGCATGCTTTCCTGCGTCCCTTAAATGTCCTCACCTGCAAACTGAGGATAATAACGCACCTACTTCATTAGGTAATCACGAGGATGAAAGGAGAAGAGATGGAGGAGGCATCGTGCAAGCCGAGGCGGCAGGGCCGGAAAGAACAGGTCCAAAGCAGAGTCCGCCCCAGTTAAGAGCCCAGCTCTGGTTTCTACCATTTGATCTTTCTGAGCTTCCTCTCCTCATCTCCACAGTGGACACAGAGCCACCTAGCTCGGCGGGGAACCGCGGGAACGGTGGGCCAAACGCCAGCTGGCGTCTGCAGGGCTGGGAGACCTCGATTAATGCGTCGACCCTCTCCCTTACGTCACGTGTCAACAGCTTCCATCCGCCATCGTCAACGGTCATTCCCTGCTGTCCACGGGACCCAGAGATGCATCTCCTTCCCTAACAAGGAGCATTTTACCCGGCGTGATGCGCTGGGCCCCAGTTCCACAGCTTCACGCCGAAGAAGGCGTTTAATCCTCAGCACCACCCGATGAGGGGGTGCTCCTGTCACCCCACCTCACAGGCGGGGACACTGAGGCACAGCTTAGGTGACCTGCCCAGATTCGGACGCTACCTGGCCGCCAGCCCAGCGCGCTGGTCTGTCCTCCCACACCAAAGCGATCATGCCTTGGGGGTGGACCTGTTTGAGATGCCCTGCCTGGATGGAATCACTTAGTGCTAAAACATGGCTGCTCTCACGAATGGCGATGTGTTGACAGGAATCACGTCTCAACTTTGGAAATGACATTTTGTATGTTTTCTTAGAATTCTTTAAAAAAACTATGAAAGGTTTTTAAACGAGGTGCCTATAACTAGTTCGTCTTGTTCTATACACTGGGCTGCCATAAATAAATGTGCTTCTTTAAAGATTACCTAAATAAATCTTACACTAAAATATACCCTCTGAGTTTTGGGTTAAACAATGATTACCGGTCCAAATTAAAAAAAAAAAAGAAATGTATTAGGGCAGTCTTAATGTTATCTGTTTGGTTAAACTAATGATTTCTGTAGCAAATAATCTGAATATTCTCCTTATTTCTAATATGCACTGTCTTAGTCACCAAGTGCTATACGGTATTGCAAAGTATTCCTTTTACAAATTTAATCAACTCAAATATTAAACATCAATGGTGATAATCTAATGCTCTGTTTAAAAGGAATCTCTAGGGGGGAAATGAGAAAGAAAGGTTAAAAATTCTGTCCTTCAAAGCAGACCAGACAGCTACCTATAAATCATGCTCTTTGTTTACTAAGATAATTAAGCCCATCAGTACATTTAACTTTCAGACTCAACAATTGTCTGGCATGAACAATTTCCACTTTTTCTAAGACAAAGGGGATGTGTTCAAAAAAGGATCTTCTGTGAGCTCTCTGCACAATGTACTATTTTAAAACATGATTTATGTGTCTAATTCCTGGAGCTGCCTTGAAAAATACACTGGGTTTTTCCTCGCATGCTCCCTGTTACAAGACACTCGGATCTGAAGAGCGTCTACTCTGCCTCAGACTACAGGCTGCTATATCATGTCAGCATTTTCATTAAATATTGTTCGGGCTGGACCTTCGACCGGAGAGCCGCAGCTGCCGGCCCTGCAGACAGAGCTGCTCCGGCGGGAGGCTTACATAAGAGGCGCAGGAGGGACAGCCACGGTGAAGCTCAAGTGCAATCCGCACCCCATTTCTCTGAGACGGGCCCACGTTCTTAGAGTGTATGAAATCGCACGGACGGAGCGGATCTCTCCTTTTATTTGCCTTACAGCACGAAACGCTGGGATGACATATAGGTTATTATTATTATTTTTTACGCTATAGGACTGGGCTCCAATCACAGAAACGCGGGCAACTTCTGCCTAGGGGATGAATAATAAAGTGGGGTGCGCGGGAGCCCGGAGGCCTGGCTCAGCTCCCAGCCACAAAGATCTATCGCATCCAGGAATGTCACAGGAGTCACCCGCCTGAGGACTTAGAAGCCAGGTGAGGAGACCCCGCGCACCCGCTTGCGCCTCCTCCCGCCCGACGCACCCCCCGGAGCCCAGAAGCTCGCGGGCGACGTGCCCGCGGAGCACCTGCGTTCTCCCTGCACGTTTCCACCTGGCGCGTTCGCCCGGGGCTGGAGCCAGCCTCGCCCCGCGTGCCATGTCCGCTTCTTGCACCCTGGCCTCCCCCAGCTGGTGCCCCGCTAACCAGAGGTGCCGCCCCCCCGCTTCCCACAACGTGAAGATGATGAAAAAAAACCCACCTCCCCTTCGCAGGGCTCCCTCCAACTTCAGAAACTGCAGTCAACTCGCTGGGACGCAGGAGACACGGCGCCTTCTCGGGGAGCGCGCTCAGCTGAGCGCAGCCGGTGGCCCCGCGCTGCCCGGCGGCCGCCCCGCTCCAGCCGCCTCGGCGCGGCCGAGCCCGAGCTGGCTCACCGGCCAGGGCGCACGGCGGCGACGGCGGCGACGGCGGCGGAGGCTGCACCGGGCCGCGCCGCCCGGGGACGGCGCCGCCGCGGACCCCGGGGCCCCCGGAGTGCGCGCTCGGAGCGCCTGGCGCGCGTGCCCCGCGCCGAGGGACCCGCGGCTGCCCAGGGATGGCGGCCACAGGGGCCCGGGCGCTGCTGTCCGCAGAGCCGCCGGCCGGCTCGCGGGCTCGGTCCCGTCGCGGGCGGGCGAGAAGCGGGCGGGCGCCGCAGTCCGCACCGGCTGCCGCGCCGCGGAGAGGGACAGCGCCGGGGAGGAGCGGCCGGCGGCGCGGGGCGCCAGTGCGCATGGGCCCGGCGGCGGCCGCGCGTCACCCGGCGGGGCGGCGCGATCCGGGAACGGGGCGGGGGCTCCGGGCTACCCGGGCGCCCCGCCCGCTCGCCACCGGGCGCCGGAAGCCTCTCGCCCGATTTGGTGAGCCCGAAGCTGAGGGCTTGAACTCGTTGGTCCCCAGAGTCCCTTGTCCCTTAAAAACCACTGTTTACTCTGAGCGGTCCTCAGGGCCCGGGCGAGCCCACCAAAGCCAAGTTAATTCAGGTTATAGCGTGACCATAAAGGCCTAGAATTTAGTGGTCAACGGTCCTCTGTCTTGGCAGTACATGAAAATGACCTGGGAAGCTTGTGAGAGCCCTTCGCCCTGGCCGCACCCCATGACATTGAGGTAGGGCCCAGGTGTCGGTCAACAGCCCAGCAGCTCGAACCTTTGATGCATGACAGAATCTTCTGGCATTTGACTAACCTGCAGGTTCTTTCTGCTTCAGTAGGTCGGGGTGTAAGGGCAGAACCTCATGTCTAACAAGCTCTCAGATGATGCCAGCGCTGCAGTCCACCCGGTCCTTGCCTCTCAAAGTGCTCTAGAATCTGGAGCAGAGCTTCTGGAACCCTGGTCAGCTGAGAATCACCCGAGTGGCTCTTCAAAAATGCAGAGCTGGTGCCCAGGCCCTACCCACAGGGGCTGAGGTTCAGACCTGGGCACAGGTGAGACTCTAGAATCCCGATGTAGGTGAGTCCGACGTGGCTGTTGTTAGGACCAGGCTTCGGGGTGTCAGCCCAGCCACCTGGAGCTGGGAATAGACTTGGGCATTGAGGACAGCCAAGCCCGATCTAGAACGCGGGACATCGGACCAAGTCCAAGTCCTGATGCTTTATCCGGCTCATCAAAATCTCCTGCAATTATTCTGCATTACTTCGCTTAGTAGGAAAATACATAAGTTACATTAAACATACACATACATTCCCTACACATATCCTTAAAGAAGACTTAAAGCTGGCCGGGGAAGAAGGCTCATTCGGAGTGGAGGGACGGAGTGGGGGTGTTAGACATCCCGTTCGCGGTGTCTTGTGGAGGGCGGGGTGTGTGAAGCAAACAAAGCCTGGCTTCAACCTAGGGTCTGAGGAGTCTCCTTAGAGAAGATATAGGGACCAGGCTGAGCCTCCTCTTGGTAGCACAGAGTGAAACGTGGGTGTCCAAGAGCTTATGACTGTCCGGCACATCGCACACATGACCTCACTGAAATCTCACAGCAGTCTTGTAAATTGGACAGAAAAGACACATCCATTTCACAGACTAAGAAGGGATGCTCCGGACATCGGTTAACTTGCACAAACTGTGGAACTTGAATAAGAGCACAGATCCAGATGTTGGATGCGGCTTCTGTACACTAAGGAAAACAGGGACTGAGATCTTACAGAGAAAATGGGTAAATGGTTTCTGTGTTGACCGCTCACACCCTCGAAAGGTCGCGCCTAAATATTGAGTGGAAAGGGCTTTGATTTTTATAGGGAGGAAATGCATTTTGTGTCTTCACCCTGGTTTTGCAGCTCCATGAATTGAGGCACAAAATGTCATTCTAAGAGCACCCTGGTCCTGAGGCTGGCAGCTTCCTAGTGCAAGCTAGGGAGCCCCCGAGGGGCTCGGAGAGCAGCACTCAGGGTTTTCGGTGTCAGGATTGATCGCCATTTCCATCTGATCCAGGCCCAAAGAGCTAAAGGATGTAGACATGACATACTGAAGACTGTTTTTCATACCAAGATTGGACATCAGGAAATGGGAACCAAGTGCATTTTGAAGTCACTCCTGGATGCAGAACCAGAATGTCAAGCACGAGTCTTGTGCTTGTGGTAAACGCTACGGACCATATCTGCAATCCAAGCAAGGTTTGGGGAGAAAGTGTGGATAATAGACGCAGGCTCCCAATCAAGAGGTCCGCCTGGGGACGTGTTGCTGCCACCTATGTCCTACCCACCTTTATCTTTATGTCCTATGTCACACATTAGAGCTGCTCTTCCATGTGATTATGAAATAAAAATAAATAAACGAATGAACGCCTAATTAAAAGAGAATCCTTTGTAGATGAAGGAGCTGGTCGTGGAATTGTGTTAGTTCAGTTTTTAATAAGAAAATATTTTTTTAAAGAACGAAGGTAGCATGACAGTCATGTTGGGACTTTTAGGAGGAGAAACCATCCTGTTTTCTTAAGTTTTAGAAACTCCCATCAAAAAATGTATCTGTATGGTATGTGGATCCATTTGCATATTGATTGTAGGAGATCTGGGATTTAATTATATAAAAAGTTAATTAGTATGTCCCACTGCCATTGTATTTTGAGCCACTGTTGTTGGAATTAAGCACATGAAATGTGTGATATTGGATTCATATTCACTGTGCCAATATTGACGGCGTCTGAGTTAGAATCTGTTTCTTGTTCGCTGATCTCGTCTGGCAGGAACGGCTTCTGCATTTGTTTTTTTCTGAGGTCTGTATTCCTCATGGGTCAGAAAAACCTGCTCTTTGGCTGAGACAGTCTTCATTCAATGCCTCTAAATGACCTGAGTGAGGATTTCAATTGTACGGACGCTATCTATTCTCTGTGCATCCCAGGAGCTGTAACTAGAGTAGGTTTTTATTAGACTCTCTCTGCTGAGAGTCACAGGCTTCTCACTGAGCTCAGAAGTTTTGGCCCCTGAATTCCCCATATTTGTTCATTACATTTCACTCAAAGGGATTCTGTGACGTGAAAATCTTTTACCCTCTGCCCACGTCACAGTTATTGCCCAGATAGGAGAACTGTGTAGAGTCCAAGGTGACTGGCAAGTCTGGGACAAGTGGGAATATAGCATTAGATTTCACTAGGGAGAAGAGAAGCTTGCCTTAAAAATTAATTCAGGTCGTGCTTGGTTTTCGGACATGGCTGCTTAGGATGTTTGCCTTGTCTGAACACATGCAGCTGCTGGTAACTTCACTGGAAACCATAACCGGACCCGTGGCGGGATGTGGCGGGGAGGAGTGGGGGGAGTGGGGAGGGGCGGGGTTGGCATGCTGTCTTGTTCCTGGGAAACTTTTGAAAACTTTTAGAAAGCCCAGTCCCTCTTGCCTTCACACAGGACACTCACGAAGTGCCTGGATTTCAAATGTTTACTTCTAAATCGTTTGTTCTAAGTAATTTGCTTAGAACTTAGAGCAGTCAGTGTAATACGTGACCCGGATTTTCAGGCCAGCTCCAAAATGTGTTTTCAACCCACAAATAAGTGAATATCGTTGTGACTCTGAGCCTGGAAGGAAGCAGGTGGTTGGTGAGGATTCCGGCCCAATGGTTGAGACTGGGGTCTGGGGCTGGGGAGGACGGAGTTTAGGGACCAAAGGGGAGGGCTAGCTGTGGCCTTTGCTGGCTGAGGAGCAGAGGCCGGTGAAGAATGGCTATCAGCAGCCTCTGAGAGGAAGCTGGGGGAGGTGAGGGCCTGTGGCCAAGAAGAGGAACAGCCGTGGAACCTGTACCTGCAGCTTAGTGCTCGCCCGTGCTTCGAGTAAGGGTCCCGTTGGACTCGATCTGTAGGCGAGAATGATCAGAGATGAATAAATAGATCATAAATCCCTCATAAATAGATAAACGCTTAAAAAAAACTACTACGGGAGTGTGAATTCACTATCACTCTCTAAGAATGACCAACCCCTGCCTCCCAGCCACGTGCAGGGTGGGACCCCCACGGCATTGCCCCCTCGGCTCCCAGCATCCCCATCTGCCAGCTGTGACCGCATGGCTGTCCTCTTTGATCACCTACCAGGGAGTGACAGTAGCTTTAAGCACATAGTAGGTGCCTAACAAACGTCAGTTGTTAGTGTGGCTTTTTCTCTGTCTCCCTCCTGGAGTTGAGTCTGCAGCCAGATGTCTCCTGCTGCCCATGTGATCGTCGTCAGGTGCGCAGGGTTCCCTGTGGTTTTTAAGAGAGAGTGTGCCTTTCCAGACAGAAGACTTAAGAGTGACTCCAGAGCCCCTCTGAGAACCGGTCCTGGAGAAAAGGCTCTCAGGGGAAATCAAGACAAAGCCTGCTGAAATTAATCTTTGGCCTTTCACTGTGCTGCAGAGGAAAAGGCAGGGCTTCGGATTTGACGCTTCTGGATCTTTCAAGGGGGAGAAAGACATCATGGTGGGAAGAGAGACAGTACTTACAACAGCGAAAACAGAGAGTTCGTTCCTTAAGGAATGTCTTTTCAGATTAAGGAATGGGTACATGCAGCCCCTTTGTCTTCCTGGCCTTACACATTCCTTTATTTTTAACTTTTAATTTATATTTCTTTATATATATATATATTTTTGTCACTTACAGTACCTGGTCTTCCTAGGTGGTCTCCCATCCAAGTACTAACTAGGCCCGACCCTGCTTAGCTTCCAAGATCAGCCGGGATGGGGCTTGTTCAGGGTGGCGTGGCCATAGACTTCTGCATTCCTTAAGTTTCTGTCCCATATCGCCGCTCACGATGTGTGTGATTTGTGTCGGTAAACCTGCCGCGGATGTCCGCGATGTCGACAGAGAGCCCTGAGGTTCACTTTTTAATTCTTCTACCTTTACCGCTTCCGTGTAACACGGTTCTTACAAGCTTCAGTTTTAAGTCAGCATCCGAGGAAACCGTGTTTCGTTAGTCCTAAATCGTTTACCAGCCAGCAAACCGAAATTCAGAATCGAGAAAGGAAGATGGACAGAGGTAACGAGAGCATCACTCCCGGGAGGAGCTCGCTGTGCATCTCCTGCCCTGTGGCACATCTTCGCCCTCCGTTCCCACTCCTCTGCGCTTCAGCAAATGGACTCTTCTGCTCCCAGCCCTGTGCCTCCCACGGAGGGGAGGCCGTCCCTTGTTATAGAGAATCAAAAGGAGATGAAGAGGGAACTCTGTGAGCCAGAAGCCCGTTGAGAAGCGGAGGGATGCGCGTCGTTCACGTGGTTTTCCTCCTCGGTCTGTGTGACGCTCCTTACCCAGAAGGCAGGGATGAGAGGAGTGGCGGTTACTGCTCTCTGAGAAGGCCATGCCCCGCTTCCTGCTTCCCCACGAAGAAGCAGCATCCGTTTCTGCTGAGCCCCTCCCTGCTCCCCCCAGAGAGAAACACTCTCTCGAGGGGGATGATGGCCCATGCTCATCAGGGCTGGTGAGAGCGAACATTTCCAGACTCTTGGCAGTGCTTAAACTTAGTGTTCTGACGAGGTGACAAAAACTCCTGGAATTTGAGATGTTGCTGGTGTGGTTGGTGGCCAGACCCTCGGCGGGTCTCAAACATATTTTTTAGGGGGGAGTACTAAAAGCACAGTCCTGTGTCCTGATGGAAAAGCTGTGTGGGGGTTTGGGGGGGGGTGGGCTTGGAGATTTTACAGCACTTCATATGGATTGAATTCCCAGAGGCAAAGGCCATAAAGTAACCCGCCACTCCAAGACATCTTGTAAAAACGGCAGTTGGTTTTAGAAATATTTAATCCCAGATTCCACTGGAGTACACATGGCATTTCCTGTTTCTGGAAAGTCAAAGGAAAATTAAGCTCTGTTTGGAAGAAAGTGAGCAGAGCCAGGTGCTGGTAACGATCTGCAGAGCCTCCACTCCCGAGGTGGCAGTCGGGGGCCTACAGGACAGCTGTCGGAAGCCGTGGGAACCTAATTTCTCTTGGCGAGAAAATAAACAAAATGTAGAGGCCATTTTTGTTTATATACCTAAGGGGACAGCTGAGCCCAAGGGACATTATTTTGGTTTGCAGAGCCCGTAACAGTGACTTAGGATATTATTTATATTCCTTCGAGACATTATTTTCGAATCGCTTATTCAAGAAATGATCAGTATCCAACCAACTACAGTGCCATTCTAAAGGGTTTCGCTTTGCTTTATGTTTTAAGAAAACACTAGACTATAACATTGCGAATCTCGTTATAGGCAATCGGATAGGAGTTTGCTTTGTCCATATTAATAATTAGAATTTTTTTTTTCTGAAAACACGTGATTGGGCTTTTTGGTTAAAAGAGGCTTGGCTGCACAGGAGCGATGACTATCTTTATGTTTCGCTATTGCCCACCCTGAATCTCCTACTGCGGTCAAATTGGTTTGTTCTTCATCGATTCATTACTCTTTGCACTTTCTTAATTCTGTGTTTCACTGTGTTTTTATTTTATTTTATTTATTTTATTTTTTATTTTATTTTATTTATTTTTATTTTATTATTTTATTTTATTTTATTTTATTTATTTTATTTATTTTATTTTATTTTATTTATTTATTTATTTTACTTTATTTTATTTTTTGACTCAAGTGCACTTCTCTCATCTCTGTGCTCACCAGCTGTACTCTAATGCCTAATTCATACCTCACCACGTCCACGAAGTTGGCCTTGCTTGTCCTAGCTCCCGTGCTGGAGGGGTCTCCCCTGTGGCCTTCTTTAACACCCACTGGTTGCGTCGTTCACGTGGCACGGGTCCTAAACTGTCCCCGATTCTGGCACAGACCTTCAAACACCCTTGGGACTTCTCGAGTGATAGGAACGTCTTGCGATGTTCGTAATGAACGTCCTTGGCCCATGCGTGAGTTTATGCTGATGAGGTGTGGAGAGGAAGCAGCCATGTGGGTAGAAGTCGGAGCTTTCAGCCTCACCTGCTGACCTCGGTGGAAGTCGAGGCGGAGGCTGGAGACTAAGTTCGGTCACGTGGCCAGTGGTTCAGTAGGCCACGCCTCCGTGATGAAACTGCTGTGGCTCAGGACACCGAGGCTCGGGGGGCTTTCTGGTTGCGGAGTAGATCTCTGTCCCGGAAGGGTGGCACACCTTTACCGCACAGGTTCAGAAGCTCCTGCACTCAGCCCTCGTCCAGACCTCGCCCCGCGTCCCTTCTCACCCAGCTGTTCGTTTGTGTCCTTTCTAACAAAACAGTAGACCCGAGTACAGAGCTTTCCTGAGTTCTCTCAGTCATTCTAGCAAATGATCAAACCTGAAGGAAGGTTGTGGGACCCTCTGAATTTGGAGTCAAGTCAGACAGAAGTGCAGGAAGCCTGAGGACCCCACCTGCAGCTCGCATCTGTGGCCAGGGCAGTCTCTGGGGACCTTGCCCTTTAACTTGTAATCTGACCCCAACTACAGTTGTTAGCATCAGAACTGAATGGAATTGTAGGACATCCAGATGGTGTCAACAAACGGGTGTCAGAACACGATATTGCATAGTTCATTTAGAGACACACCATGTTTTTATGTGTGTCTCTAAATAAACACCATGTTTAGTTATACCGTTGATTAATATCAGGCAGAATGGGCATCATGACATCAAGATGAAGAAGACAAAAACTTATATCGGGTGATTCCATCCGGATCAGTCGAACTGCAATGTCGACTGATGGTCAGTGAAGCAGTCATCAAATGCGAGTGTGTGCAGCCCATCTCTCCAGCTGCCGGCAGGCTTCAGGGAGTCAAGACCACATGTTCTTCATCTTTTGTATTTCAAACAATGCCCAGTGAATTGTCTTAAAAACCCTAACTGTTAATGACCTGCTCGATGGTTGCTATGTTGATGTACAAATATTTACTTATTAATGTGAATACTCACCTTGCATTTCATGCCCGCTTAAGTCTTGTCTCTCCGAACGTTATTTTAATACTCTTTCTTTTCCTCTCCATATTTCACAAATGAGAAAAGCTAAGCCATAGATAAGCACCTTTGCTAGAATCTCAGACTAAGTCAGGACCAGACCTGAAATTAAAAGTCCATTTTACTTGGGTTTCCATGCCTGTTACTTAACTTATCACACCCGGCGTAAGTATTAAGAGCTGCTGGTTATTTCCAGTTCCAGCCATTATATAGATGATGACAGATAGCGATGCAGGCATCGAGGCTCAGAATCAGATTCTATGATGTGTGATACGCTTGACATTCATCCTAGAACCGTTCATTTAGCTTTGTGTTCATACTAGCAGTTAAAGCCAATATCTTCTTGCCAGATCACATGAGACAATCATTTATACTGATTGGGAAAGTTAGGGCTCTAACTTAAGGTATACACTTTCAAAAAGGATAGGAAATGGACCTCAAGTATTGATAAAAACTGAAACAAGAAACATTAAAGAAAAAAAAGAAACCTCAAGAGCATAAAAGTAATCGTATTGTTTGCCTAGCCCGTTAAAATGTAATTATTCCTCTTCAGCTATAGCTGGTCTCAATCCTTGAGTCTTCGTGTTATAAACCAATCGAAACTGTAACTTTGTGGCCAGAGGAGGTTCTGATGTTGACAGAGGATATCAGCCAACCTTTGTTTCAGACGAGAGAACACAGAGAGAAGTCTTTTTATTTTATCTGCTGTAATGTTACTCTTCAGATGTCATTATTTGCCTTTCCAACACACCAGACTTGTACTTTGTTACGAATAGAGTAGCTGAAATGTCAGCAGGGAGAGTTAGAGGGCAGCCACTCCTGTGCCGTCCTATCTGACAACATGCAGTCACGTCCATTAAGGCCTTTGAATTCCCCGCAAACGTGGGGGAGGAAACATCTAGGTTCGCTTAACCTGGTGCTGAGTACATAACAAACCCAGCGAAACTTGCACCGATAAGGTGATGCTCAGTGCATTTCCCTGGGGGCTTTATCTGCAAACGCTGACACAGATGATTATTTTCTGGAGACTTAAGTCTAGACAATACCCGTGACACTTTCTCAGAGACAAAGCAGCTGATTTCAGTGGCCATTTTTCAGTCAAGAGAAAAGCCGTTCCCTTCTAGAAGACCCCTGGGTCAGTAGCGATGTGCTCGTGAGGCTGGGTGTCGGTTCTGTACGAGCTTTGGTATGTACCTGTGTGCCCTAGAATGGGAGCCACCTGGGCGACTGGCCTTGTCAAGAGAAGACTTCAGAGTTGGCCTGATATCAGTTGTTTCAGTATTTAATCCCAGGAGAGGTTAGGTCAGTACTCTTTTGAGATCCAGTTACGGTCACCGCAAACTTTCCGAATTTCAGAACGTGTCTGAGCTAATCTAGACTTTTCTGGATGAGGGGTGATACAGTCACACGGTCTGCTGCAGGCCAGCCTCCTGGGGCCACGGGAGAATCAGTGGGGCTGGATTAGACAAAGGTGGCCTTGGCCAGAGAGTCTGTACCTGCTACAACGGGGACTCCAAAGCACTCTTCCTTTTTCGTAGGAGACAGAGCTGCGAACGCGTGTCAGCCCCGGCACAGGGGTCGGCAGCGTGGGCTCTGGGAGGAGCCTCCCCCAGTTTTGTATGCCGCCATTGCCAGCTAGAATCTCAGCCACGGTGTGGATTCTCTCTCTGTCTCAAAGGTCCTTGTTCAGGAAATGTAGCAACAGGTTATCTTAGTTAATATTTAACAAGAAGATAAATCAAGCTAATGGTTTTTCAACATTTGGCACAGTCTCTGGAATCTAGACAGTGTTCATGGAACAACCAGCAGCGCATGCTCTGAGTCAGGTGATGTCTGCACATCTTATGTGACTGAGTCCTATAACAGTCACGAAGACGGGGTCGGGGGCTTCCTGCTTTCTCATCTTGCAGGTGAAGAAACAGAGACACGCACAGGCCAAGCCACTCGTCCAAGGTCGCACAGCGAGTGAGTGGAGGACCACCCTTGCCCAGACCACGTGGCTCCAGAGGGCATGCATTTTCCGCGGCTCCTCTCATAAATTAACGCGAGCTTTTATTATCGTTGTTTCCTTTCGGTAAGTCTTCCCAGCTCCGCGACACAGACGTGACCTCCGTCCCTTCAGGTCTCATGTGCTAGGGGAAGCGGCCGCTGGCTTCTCCTGTCGCTGAAACCACTTGTCCCTTGCCGGGTTCCCTTGGCGAAAGGAAATGGTAGCGGGAAGCGCCGTGAGGCATGAGGAGGGATATTTTTGTTTGGATTCTGAGCCTGAAGAGTGTCTCCGGGCCTTCCTTTCCTGAATTATAAAATGACGGATTCAGACTGGGATATTTCAATGCATTTTCCACATCTAAACTGTCGCAATAGTCTATTTACCTCAACTTAAATATTTATCGAATACCTATTTTGCGTTCTTTGCTGTGAATAGAAAAAAATTGAATACACGAAGGTGACGATTCTAACCACAAGTAACCTTGATCTAGCAGGACACACACATGCAGAAGTAACTGGGGTGGGGGGAACCTGTGACTTGGGATGACCTGGGTTCAAATTCCCTTTTCCTTTCCTCTCTGTGTGTCGCCACAAACCAATGATCTGTCTGAGCTTTCATTTTCTCATTCGTAGAATGGGCCCGATAGTCCTTTCCTGATAAGATGTGGATCATTGCTGGTGCTCGTACACGTTATTAAAGGAATTCAGCAAATGCTCTGAATAAAGACGTTATGAGAAAGAGAATATAGTGGTGTCGGCAGGAAACACGTACAGTCCTGTGAAAAATTAAAACGCGTATATCGAATCCCGGACTCAATGAATTTCCGTGCTCTGTTTTCAAAGTAAACTAGGTAAGAGGTCGCATTCCCAAACGCACCGTGAGCGTTCAATGTGACGTCTAGGCCCCAGACACGATTTTACAGTGAGGGTCTCTTCCAGCTCGTGGTCTCCAGAGACACCCTCGCCTCGAGCTTTGGTGGCGTGTTCGTGCTCACCTGGGGTGTGTGTGTGTGTGTGTGTAGTGTGTGTGTGTGTGTGTGTGTGTGTAACCCCGTAGGGAGGCAGCCAGCTGACGTATAGGCTGTCTGGTGATCCAAACCCAAATCCCTATAAAAAGGCAGCAACATGTGAATAAGCAGAAAAGCACGCTTTATGGGGACTCCTCTGTCCCATTTCTGGGGTTTCCTTCTGCTTTCTTCTGTTCCTCTCTGGGTTGGGCTACAGAGACCAGTCTGCTCCCAAGGAGGGAGATGCTCCAGGCCCAGCACCCCTGCAGCAGAGACGGGGAGCCCACTTACTGAGGTGCCTGCTGGTCCCTGCGTGTGTCCAGACACACTCTCCAAGATCACCTCTACGGGTCATGAGTGGTCTATTGGAGCCTCATCTACCTAATTTCTCTAGGCCTTAGTTTACTTGGAATTCAGATCAGGGGCGGTGAGTGTCCTTGAACTCAGACTTTCGAGGAGTCGTTGCCCTACGCCAAGGGCCTGTGCTTTTCCTGCTCGTAGATGGGTTTTTGCTCATTTGCTGGCATTGCCTACTTTCCTCACCCCTCTCTGATGGTGCCATGTGTTTCTCAGGATGACCGTGGACTCACAGAACTAATTCTCACACTGACTTCGAGTACTTTAAAGCTGAGTCGATGAGTGGGAAGAATTTAATAAACATTTCGTCCTCAGCGTGTGAAATGCACTATAAAGAGATGTCGGTGACCACTCTCCTGATTACAAACAGGTAATTTTAATGTATTACTGTGCTGCTAAAGGTACTGATTATATGATGTTACTATCAACACTTGATCGGAATAAAATGCGTGGTAAAATGAGACGTGCCTAGGCAACATGAGAAACATGCCATTTAACCAATTTACGAACGAAGAAAAGTGAGGCGGAAGGGGTCTGAGTTCCAAGACCCTGGTGGTCAACCTGGATGCAGGTGGCGAGTCTGCGCATGCGCTGGTCACGCCCTGACCCTGGGGTCCCCTCCCTGCACCTCGTGCGGCCACTTCTAAACTAAGGCTCCAGCAGCCAAGCCGCCTGCTCGGCTCAAATCAGCAAATGTGTATTTGACTCCAGCTCTCCGTACGCCTCGTTCCGCTTTGGTTTGAGCCAAAAAGAACAGTGAACCCGACACATATGGACCTGCCCTCACGGATGACAAAGGAAAGCCCCCGATCGCACTGGTTAGTGGAATTCGTAACTGTTAGCGCAGAAATGTTTTCTAAAAATAAAAGTGCCATTATTTAAATACATATAATATATATTTACATATTTAAATAGTATATATAATATTACCCTATTATGATACTATCATATATATTATATATTATACATAGTATATATACTATTATTATGTATATATACTATTATTTTTATCGCTTTGTTTCTAATAGCAGGAAAAAATAAGGAAAAACCCCTGAATGTTCATCAATAGGAGATAGTTTCTTAAAGTATCATACTTCTACTTTATGGAACATTATGTGGCTGTTTGATAGGATGAGGCAGCTCTTTATGAAGGGAATTGGGAAAACGTAATAATACGTTGTTAAGAAAAATTAGCTGTGCCTACAATTCCATTTTTGTAGAAACAATGATAGTAGCGATAGTCTTTACGTGTACACTGTACATGTTAGCTTAGCAAAGGAACGAGTAAGGACGGTCATACCGAATTTTTAACGGAGGTTCCATCACTTGGGCAGACTTCTGAATGATAATGCAGAGCAGTAATGCCTTTTATTAAAAGCATTGAAACAAATGCTTTCCTGGTAAAATAAAAAACACGTAACGTTAAGGAGGAAATCCAGACTTCGTCTTGACTGAGAAAAATACACAGGAGTGTTATGGAGGTAAAAGTGTCAGATGTTAACAATTTTTGCCGCAGGGTAGAATAATGATCATTATAAGTAAATTATTTCTCTCCCTCTGGACACCTTTATGTACTTTCTGTATTTTCTGCAGAAGCATGCATTGATGTGAAAATCAGGAAGAAAATGAAGCCTATGAAGAAAACGTTTGTGCCTTTTGACTTACTAATTCCACTCTTAAGTGTCTTTTTAAAGATAGAACATACTGGAAGAATCCAAATGAAATAATGTCTTTTAAAGTAATTATAAGGAAAGACTGTGCCCTCATTCCAGAAACAATGATTTAAAACAGCCTTTGGAACTTCTTTTGGATTTTCCAGTGCATCCAGCAGAACCATTAGAATATCATACCACTGCAATTAAGCAAAGCTTATCTCTGAGCTCGTTTCGACGTGCTAACCCGCCACCCGGTCGTTGTGGGCAAGGCCCACTCCATGCTAACCGGCAGTATCATGGTGTAAATTCACAGAAAAAAAAGCACATGTCTTAGAAACTCCATAAGACTTTCCCCTCTAGCTATTAATTATTTAAAAAGAGGCATACTCTAAAGCCAACCCCAAAATAATAAATAGAGTACTTCTTACGTAGGAATTTATATTCTCAAATCTGAGGGGCCTCAAGCTTGAATAATTGCTTACTTGTAGGTGTGTGAAATGTGAGGGTAACGTAGATAACCCGTTCGACAAACATTATTGATCGCCCACCGTGCTCCATCTTCTCATCTTCCGGCCGAGTGGTGGCAGACATAAATAGAAGTTGCGCCAAGTGGGGCTGATGGTTGCCTAGACGACTGTGAGGCACTGGGCTGGCGCCAAGGGGTCGGGGCGGAGAGCAGAGGAAGCAGGCAGCGAAGGGCAGGGCAGGTCCCCGCCTGGAGCATCTAAGCTATTAAAATCTGGACGTGGAGCAGGGAGACCTGAGATGGAGCTATGTCACTTTCAAGTTTTTCGAACTTGGACGTGCGAGTTCGCCTCTGAGCAGTGAATTTCCGACTTGATCCGTGCCGAATTGAAAAAAGCTATAAAAAACATACAAGGGCTTTACCAAGTTATCGTGAGGATTAGAGGAGACCGTGTATGCAAAAGGATATTTTATAATGTGTGAAGTTCCTACATACATTGGTGTGTTAGCAACCAAGGGTCTGTTCGTATCGTTTGGGACGTGTAGTGTAGCATCTTGCACCTGTGCATCACAAGTGAAGTATTTATTACATTAGACAGAACATATATTTGCGATGAAGTGATGTATTAGCTTGGGCAGCTATTTTCATCAGGAAAACCAAGGTTCTCTGGGTCATGTTGAACCACACGTGCGGGCACAGAATACTTAACATGACTCAGTCTCAGAGCTGGGGGTGTAATGCATGGTCACGCGATGTCACCATCTGCTGGTGGCTCGTGTGTTTCTCGTCTGTCCTTTCTTGGGTCACCAGTTCACTGGTTCGGTGTGACTCGTTGATTCAATCATTCATCCAGGACGTGTCACATAAGAACTGCTTATGTTTCAGACTCACTACCGAGAGCCGCTGAGACCGTGGTGAGGAAAAGCACGCACGCTCACTGATGCCGCGGAGCTCACGGCATCGCGTAGGAGGCAGGGATCCGTCAGGCAATCATACGAACCGTTGTAGCCGTGACAGTTGCTCGGAAGGGGAGGTGTGTAATTCCACAGAAACCTGGAATTTCTGTCTGATTTCGTCACAGGGGTCAGGAAGGACTCCTTGCCAGAGATGAGCGGGGAGAGAACATTCTAGGCAGAGGGAACAGCTTGTGCAAAGGCCCCGAGTCAAGAGGGACCACGGCAATAGGATTCCATGAAATAAGGCCAGAGGGGCTGAATGTCAGCGTTAGGGGCTTGCAGGAAAAAACAAGGCAGAGAGGTTCATGGGAGCTGAAAACCGTGCAAGACTTAAAGGCCGTGTCGAGGAGCCTGCGGTGTCCCCAGGGAGCTGTGGGAAGCTAATCGGGGTGGTAAGCAGGTGTACCTTGACCTCATCTAGATTTTGGGAACAAAAAATAGCTCTCACTGTGTTTGGAAGAGGAGACTAGAGACGGGCCAGGGCTGATGTATCAGTCTTCTGTTGCTGCTGAAACAAAAGATCACAAATTAAGCGGTTTGAAACAACGTCGCGATTGCCGTGGGCCAGAGATTCGGGCCCGGCCCGGCTCAGCGGGGCTCTCTGTTCGCCTCTCGCCAGGTAGGGGTCACGGCGTCTCTGGTGCCCGGGCGCCCAGCGTGAGTTCCCGAGTCGCTGGCAAAGTTCCCTTCCTCCTCTTGCTGTCCTGGCGGCCCCTCTCGTCGTTGGGCTGCCACTGCCCCCGCCCCCCACCCCCTCCTTGCTCGTGCTTCCTATGGTTCTGCCTTCAGCTGGCAGACAGCTCTGCTTTTAAGGCTTCGCATGATGACACTGGACTTCCCTGGACAGTCCAGGATATTCTCCCTATTTAAAAGCCAAACTCATCAATAACCTTCGTTGCATCCGCAAAGGCCCTTCTGCCGTGTGACATAAGTTATTCACAGGCATGTCATCGGGGCAAAGGTCATGGAGGCCAACATTCTGCCTATCGGGTGATATCGGGTTACCAGTTAAGAAGTTATTCAATGGTTCAAGCGGGAGGGTTTGGTTACCTGGACCAGGGTGATGCGGAGGAGGCGGAGGACAGCGTATGCGTTGGGGGCGTCTTGGGTAAAGGGGCACTCCGAAGTCTCTCGCACAGTTGGGCGAATGGGGAGCTCACTACCTCGCAATGCAAACTGTCCCCCTTTGGGGCCGTTCTCATCGTGTTTTCTTCCTGAACCTCCAGTCGTATCGCTCCATACGCCGCCCGTCTGTGTCCCACATTTCAAACCGATTCTGCTTCTGCGCTTGTGCGTGAGGCCGCAGCCCCGCAGACGCTCCTGGCCTCCCACCGCCAGAGAAGGCGTCTGCTCAGGAGTTTGTTTCTCATTATAAATACATATGTGTGGATTATAGAAAACCATACAACACTGTTATCTAAATCCAGGAGAGTAAAAGTCCCAGCCTCAGAACTAACCTCTGTTTATAAGTTAGTGTTTACTTATTTTGACTTGTTTACATGTCTCTAAATGTAGATTTTTCTGTTTTTTTTTTTTTAACAGTGGCACAATATTTTCTATTTAAATGCATGCGCCATAATTTATTTAACCTGTCCCTTATTAGCGGCCACGTAGCTGTTTTCAGCGTCCGCCTTTCTAAGCCACATTCTAATCCATATGCATGTGCAGACGTCGCTGGCCGCTTGTGCGATGTGTCTCTGGACCGACTTTCTAAGAGTAGAATCGCTGCGTTAAAAATGACATACATTTGAAATTTTAATGGTTATCACGAAACTGTCCTTCCAAACGCCTGTCGCGGCCCATTTCTTTCCCCGTCTGGGAGTGCGGGGGGCAGGGAGAAACCCTCTCCACGCAGAGTCTGACGTGAGGCCATGGCCGTCTCAGCGTCGTGTGCAGAATGAAAGACTGAGCAGAGATGCAGCGTGTGTCCCAGTGCCTCCGGGCCGTTGGGTACCGGGGACAGTGTGACGGGGACTGTCGCCGGACGAGGAATTATGCCACTTTGCGGAGGAGCCCTCGGGCCGGTCGAAACGGGAGGCCGGTGCAGAGCATGAAGGAAGCGTGTGGGGTGCGGGGGGAGGTGATGGGCTCGGGGGAAGGTTCTCGTTTGAGCTGAGTCGTTTTGGCGAGCAGGATTCTGGAGGGTAAGAGTTTTCGTGTCCGTCATTAAATAAACAGCCCCGCAGGCTTGCAGGACGGTCAGCAGATGTTGTAATTTGAGGAAACGAGGCTGGGAAAGCAGGGGACCTCGGTCTGTTTCACTGAGGAGCGCTTTCTGCTGCTGGTGACAAGGAGAGAATGACCACGGCTTGAATAAATAGCAACTCCTCTTTCTCTCACGCGAAGTCGAAATGCAGGAGGCCCAGGGACTGGGCTCGGTGGCTGAACGGTGTCGGGGCCCGTGGTGGCACGTGGCTGCCGTGGTCTCCGGTCTCACATCTGCTTCCAGGTCACCACAAGGGAGGACGGGGTGGCATCAGTACGTCTGTCCCCTGTCTCAGGAAAGCAAAAGCTTTCCCTTGCTAGGGGAGAAGCTGAAGCGAGCCGAACAGAATGTAATCGTTGGCTTGGTTTAACCGTGACCACTGCTGGGGGATGGGCGAACAGATCCCCAAACAAAACTAAGGCTCTCGTGACCGAGGTGAGGGGGACTGGGCCCTTGGGGGTCGTGAAAGCATCTTCACAGGTTAGAGCTTGCAGGGCCTGCGCCCTCTGCCAGAGGCAACCGAACACTCAGCCTTGCGTGTGTGGTTCGTGAAGGTTGCCAGGTTCCCCACATAACTCCAAGATTCTGGACTTAACAGAACATTATTTCTGAGTGACAGCTGCTGGTCAAACGGACAACTCCGTTTATTTACTGTACAATATGAAAGGACAAGATGGTGCTCTCTCTTTCATCTGCAGAGCTTTCTCTGACTTCAAAAAGAATATTATAAACAAAAGCTCTTCACAGGATGTGGAGATGAAAACAAGTTATGAAACCAATTTATACGCCACAGTTTAGGAAGAATCACAGGGAATAAACAAACAACCCTTTTTTAAACTTTAAAAAAAAGCCATATCCACACACAGATGTATAATTACTTTCAAGTCGTTATGGGTCTTTCGTGAGGCTATTTAGTCAGCTCAGATGTGCCATGGTTTTAGTGGTTCCACATAGTTTTTCTTAAATATAAAATAACCTTTGTTCTCATCAAATCAGAGTAGCTGAGAATGACTGCCAAACACTCCATGTTTATCTGTAAATTCATATTTTTTTCACTCCAATTGCTGATATCTTTATATTCAGTAGAGAAACAAATGGGAACGTAGAAAATCAAAATAGGAGGCTCGCTACGCCCCTTACATAAGCCAGATAGTAGAAGTAATCTGTTAAAAACTTAAAGAGAACTTTGGAAATTATTAAACTAGCCTTATGTATTATAATTACTATTCTCTCATTAAACATTAACCAGACTATTTTCTTAAATAAAGTCCTGCTTTTAAAAAAACTAAACACAATTCTAGAGCGATGATTTCTTATGCGAAAATATTAATAGAAAGATTGCAAGTCTGACGGTACTCTCTACAGATACTTTTCAGGGTTACACCCATAGCACATGAACAAATGGCTTTAGTGTTCTTTAATTAGGATACTTGGATCATATGAAATGCTGTTTCATTTTATTATTAATATCAATAAAAGGGCATACGCGTTTCAAACGTTCAGCAATAATTACTTGCCCTGAGTCACTAGATCAACCCCGCACTAAACTACTATAAACCCAGCTACAGGGACACGAAAGGAAAACATAACAGACTCGGGCGAAGCTCGGCAGTGACAGAAACACCGGTATTTATCCACCCCCGCCCTAGATGGAGAACAACCGATCGCCGAGCGCCCGCGGACTCAGGAGCACAGCCCCCTCCTCCGCAAGGCAGGTGCGGACGGCGAAGCAAACCCTGTGCTTTCACTTCTGCCCTCCGCCCGGTGGTCCCGCCCGTCGGAGCTAATGTGGGTGTCACCCCTGAGATGCTCGTGCTCTTGCTTCACCGGCTGGGGCCGTCTGCGGCCTCTGGGAAGCAGAGGGCACCATGTCGGCGGTCGATGGACGGCATTGTCTACGGAGCGTGCGGGGGAGGGAGCGGGAGGAGACGGCGGGCGGGGGGTTCACAGTGCCCTGGGGACGTGACCCCTATGAAGGAGGAGAAGGCAGGGCCTCAGGTAGCAGCACAGCGCTGAGACAGTCTCAGCCAGGCCGATGGCGCACGCCCAGGACAAAGTTCCCCACGGATGAGCTTCCCTGCTGGTCAGGAACAATGCCTTTGGGGTGCTCGCCACTGGGGCGAGCCCAGAGGAGTGACTGCCGGAGACTGTCGATCACCTCCACTTCCTCAGAGACGGCCTCCCGGGGCCCCCACCCCAGCAGCATTATCTCCCTCACTCTGGACCAGCTCGAGTCGTCGCTCCCGCATCTGAAAGTCTGCGGTGGCTCCCGTGGGCCGCAGGATGCTGTCCACCGTGCGCCGAGGGCTTCTGCAACCTCAGCGTCGGGTTCATTAGACCGTCTGCTTCTGGCGCACCTCCTGCGGGCTCTCCCGCGCCCCCGCCGGACGGCGTCACCCTGTCCCCGGCTCCAGCGCGGAGACGCCTCCGGCCTCTGCCCTGGCTGGTCCTGCACCTCCTTACTCGCCTTCTCGGCCTCTCAAAGTGCTACTCGCCTTTCCGCATCCGCACAGATTCCTCCTCCCCCGAAGCATCCTTCTCCGGCCGTCCGGAGAGATTGGAGAGTCCCTTCCTAGGACTGCAGAGCATCGTGTCTACGGAAGTGACAGATGAGGGGCAGGGCAGCGCGGGGCGCCTCCTTCAGTGCAGCGAATCGAACCCGTGTTTTCCGGTGTATGTGACCTTCCCCTTCTCTCTGGCGTGCACGCGCGGTCCGGGGTCCTCTCACCTCGGCCTGAGGTGAAGCCTGGATGGCGGGCCTTCCCGCGCCTCCTCAGGTTTGCCTCTGGGTCCTCAGCACCCAGCGAAGAGCCTGGCACAGGGCGAACAGCTGCGTGAGCCGCCTCGGTGCGCAGTGCAGTGAGCAAGGCGGCGGGCGCTGTCACAGTCCCGAGGTCTGGCCGGCAGAGGGGACATGCCGGGAAACCAACCACAGACAGAACTGCAGAAACTCGAAACGTACCAGGAGGTGAAGGGACAGATGGCGGCTTGCAGGACAAGCAACGGGCGACTCTGCTTTGCAGCGAGCGGTCAGCTGGAAGGGGCCGTTGTTGACCCCACGGTAGAAGCAAAAATATTAACTGGATTCGAGTTAACAAGTCTTTCTTTGTGCGCATTTTTTTTTTTTTTTTTTGCAAGGGCCATCTTCATTTTTGCAGTCGAGCCACAAAAGAAATAAGGACGTAACTAATTTCTGGCTGCTAAGTAATTATCTCTACCTGGGAACACGCGTACAGACGCGTATGAAACAGCTTAATTACGAGGCATTTGAGTCTCTTTTCTCTTTCGCGTTTAATCTCCCCGAAAGTCCTGAGGGCTTAGTTTGCAGAGTACCCCAAACCCGTCAGATTTTCTTTGTCTTCGTGCAAACCTCACTTGTGCCCCTGGGCCTATGGCGACTCCCCACGGGTCCTTCTCACCCTGGTTCTGTATCCTCAGGGTCCTTCGTCTGCCAGAGAGACATGTCAAAAAACACGACTCGTGTCTTGTCAGCCCCTAACGAGGACCCTCCGTGGCTTCTGGAGACTCTCGGTCTTAAAGCTGAGGCACCGGCGTCCTGCGCAGCAGCCGCAGCGCCCGTCTGTGCCCGGAGGGCTCCTTGTCGCCACTCAGGCCTCAGCTCAGATTTCATCTCCTCGGGGGAGCCCGCCCAGGCCCCCACTCTGAGCCATCTATCCCTCTTTCTCACACCTCACGGTCGCTCCTCGGAGCGCTTCGCAGCGTCTGAAACACCCTTGCACTGTGTGCACGTTTATCGTCTGTCCTTCCCGCTGAAGGCGGAAGCCCCTCGAGAGGGGACATCTCGCTTGTCTTCGTCGGGACTCTGTCTCCGGCACCCAGCCCGATGCCTTGTGCGGAGTCGATTCTCATGAGATCGTTGTCGCGCGAATGAATGAGCGAGAGGCGGGAGCCACGGGAAGGCAGACGGAGGCCACTGGGGCTCAGGGGAGCTGGGGAAAGCGCTCGCAGGAAGGAGGGTTATTTAGCTGTGAAGGATGCTGTGGGAGGCCACAATTGGCAGGGGCAGTGCCCGGTTTTGTCAAGAGGGGACGCTGGACGTGGGGGCAGCAGAAGGCGCAGAGGCGAGGTTGGGGCGCGTCGCAGGTCAGGCGCTGACGTCCGGGTGGCATCGGGGGAAAGTCTCAGGCCACCAGAGAGGGTGTGCGTTTCGCCTCGGGCGCCAAGCCCTGAGATTCCACGGGACTCGAGAGCTGGGCCACCTGTGTGTCATCTTACTCCGATGTCAACCAATATGGAACGAGTGACAGTCCCTGAGTCGTGGGCATAATGAAAAGAAAACTGAGTAAGCCCCATGCGTTTCATCTCCCTAGCAGTGACGGTGGTTTTGTTTCATCGTCTGGCTCCCCTGATTCTCAGAAAGCGGGTCCCCGTTTTGACGGAGCAGCCCCCCCCGCGTCCCTGCATCCAGGAGTCATTTCTGTGTTCGTGACACGTAAATGACTCTTCTCTCATAGGAGACGCGTGTCTTTTCCTCGAATGAAATGATGCGTGTGAAAGGACTTTGCCAGCCACGAGGAGCTACGGAAACGGAAGGCGGGGTGACGGTCACCTCGGAAAGTCTCAGGGGACGGAAGCTCCCGAGAGCGCCCCATCTCACGGCCGCGATTTTCTCGCTGTTTATGACGGTGAGATGGACTCTCGTTAAACCCGGAGGCTTCTTTCTGCTGCAGTCAGGAAGCAAACACGTTTGTCTGAACATCACTCAGTTCTTGACTCCAAGATGAGCAGAACCCACGTGTTCCTGAAAAAAATCTCGGATGAACAATCATCTAGCATATTGTTTGCTCAGAAGAAAAAAGAATCAAAATCCTGCCGATCTAAAAGAACTTATTCCTCAAACGCCGCCCTCGACTCTTCTGCCCTCGGCATGGCAGGTCTTCGTGCAGAGTCAAGACCAGCAGCAAGTTCTGGAAGCGCCTTAGGCCGCAGTGGCGGATGATGACACGGACTAGGAGGCTTCGGCTTTGTGTTCTAGTTAACAGTGGAACTGTTTCCTTGACGATTTAAGGAACGTACTCAAAAGATGACAACATTCTCCAAAATGGGATCCCTCTCTCTCTCCTCTGTCCTCCCTAACGAGCTCAGTCATGGGTCCTGGGCATATTTCTGTGGTCACAGTGATGCTTCCCGGGCAGTTTTTAAAAAGGTGACCATTTCCCCATTGTGTAGATATCATCGGAGAAACGAGTCCTAGGAGACAGCAAGGCTCCCGGGTCCAACTCCAGTGAAAAGCGAGACTCGGCCCGCATTTGCGAGGCAGAGAACAGGTGGGATAATGGGGAGGAGTTTAAAGGCTGAGGGTGGGAATCCCAGGGAGGTACACTGTGCGAGGTGAGCGCGGGGCGGGGGGCAGGGGTAGCTCTGACTGAATACATTTAGAAAAATCGGGACCCAGACAATCCTTTGGTGACGAGGGAAGGTGACGAAAGTGTAGCTTTTTGGGTGGAAAGTGTAGTTTTTCGGGTGGGGAAGTCAGTGGAATATAGGAGCGAATACAAACTTCTAAGAGAACAAGGATCCTACCTGGTTTAAGAACGGACTGGGGTGAGAATGTATCCGACGGGCCAGGTAAACCTGGACTTCGAGTGCAGCGTAAAAACGCCACCAACCGATAACCCCTCTTCGGCTTCCTGTGCAGCAACAGTGCCTATACTAGGCATTTTCATGCATTATCTCGCATTATGTCATTAATCTTAATCCTTACACTTCATGACATAGGAACTAAGCTTATCATTATTTCATAGCTGAGCAAAGAAAGATTTAGGACATCTAAGATGCTCGAGCGATAGAGCCAGGACCCAAACTGTGCCTGTCTGGCTCCGACACTCACGGCATACCTATTTCTCAAAGGCGTAATACGGTTTGTGAGATATATTCAACTTGAGAGATATAGGGAAGCACATACAAAGAAGTTAACCTTGATTTTACCATGTGAAAATAATATAATGTAATCTTTCAGGTAACCATCATCCCTAAAGGTAACTGCTGTTAACATTTTAGTGTGTAGAGTTTCTATAGGTATTCAGTTGTTTGTTGAGCATATACATGTCTTAACGTAGATCATCCTATGGTGTTCTGTAACTTTTTATATTAAAAATATGTTATAGCAAATTCTTTGAGAAAGTGGTACCTTTCCATATTTGTACATCTTTTCCCCCCTGAGGAAAACAGTGCTACAAAACATATCTGCATGCATGTGCACAGCGTTATATGTGTGCGAATGTTACATGTAGTTATGTGTGTACACACTTACGCACACCGTGTGTGTATAGCAGGTTGTACCATTTTCTCTTTTTACCAGAACTTATGCTATTATAAGATCTCCCCTTTACTCACATCTTTGCAAAAACCAGTTGTTACTAATTTATACATTTTTTTGTGATTCCGACAGTGGGGATCTATCTCATTTGTTTGCATTTTTTGGGTTATTATTGATGGCGAACATCTCTCGCATGTTTAATGGCTTTAACATAAATATGCTTAAATATGTCAGCGTAAATACAGCTTTTCTCTTAACCACTATGTCGCTTTCTGTTATGTGTAGTTCTCACATGTGCCTAATAAGTCATCTGGGAAGTAGGGATGGGTGGTGTTGGGGAGGGGAACATTGGGACCGCGCTTGATTATTTTATACAGCTGTCCCAGAAGCATTTACGATCCAGGCCTTTGGAAGCAAATGTGAATGTTTGGTAGCAAAAGAACATTTCAAAGTGCTATTTCTAGTCTTCGATCGTTTACACTCTCTCATGAGGCTTTTTTACATCTAGATATCTGATTTCTAACTTATAAAGTCGGGAGAAATGTTCCTTTCCTTTTAAAAGTGTATCTTGAACATTAAAAAGCAGATATGAAAACATCATGGCTTTAGTTTTTCTTTTGTTTCTGTCAGTGACATCCACTCGGATCCGATCCAACCCATTCCAAATCCACCCACTCATTCTGTTCCCATCCCTCTCATAAAAACACTAGCTTTTTTAAATAACGAAGATCGCGCATCTTTGCCGTTCTCTTGGATTGCCAGCCACTTAATTATCTTTTAGGCTTGAGGAAGCAGGTGTCTTATTCCCAAGTCAAGACCGAGAATTATGAGCATTGTGTTTTAGTTGAGGGCTGAGGGTAGAGAGTCTTCTATAGAAATGCAAAGCTCTGGAATGTTGCTTTCCTTTGATTCAGAAAAATCTAAACCTGTTGTCCTTCAGGGCAGTACACAAAGCACATCTGTTAAATCAGGATTTTCCTGATGAAAATCGACATGGGCTCACTCCCTTGACAAGCTGACCTATTTGAAATCTGTCGGGCTGCTATACATATGCCTGGAGGGGCCGTCAAAGAGTGGCCATTATAAATCAAAGTCTGAAAAGCTACTTGGCTGTGTGAGAACCGTTATCCATGATCCATCAGAAATGATCCCCCAAATCTGCATCTAATCAAATGCAGTTTTATTAACCGCTATACCTTTTGAATAGCCGACAGTTCTACTCATTGTAATTCAAGGTCGTGCCTCCGCTGCCATCGTAAATCGCTTGTTATGGTCTCCTGCTTTATAATATGCCAGCATAACCTTTTGCTGCATTTCGCTGTCAAAACGTTGCAATTCAATTTGATGCAGTTTTATTCTACATGTGTGCACCTCTCTGTAACCTATAGAATAGCAGAAATAATTGACCGCATCTGAGAAGTGGTTTTTTTTTTTCTCCAAACACTTGTAATAATTAAAACTTCAAATCAATGGAAAATTCTTGACGGTAGTGTTGATCCTTAAGAACTCTTTTTCATTGGCATAGCAAACACGATTTGGACTGTGTACATTGGCTGGGCCAAGATGGATGACTAATGGAAGTTTTATGTGCTTAGCATTCCAAGGGACCCCGTTTACAAGCCAGCTAACACATGAATCATCGGATCCATCTGTGATCCCCACACCGGTGGCATGAAAGACTCACATTTCCCAGACTTACGAAATGGTAGTCCTTAACGGTGCCCGAAGCAAAAACGATTCTGCCCACTTCCCATACAGACTGCATGCGTGCCTTGATTTTTTTTTCCCTGGCGGTTTTGCAAGATGTAGATCTTCTCCAGATGCTTCGCTGCCAAATAGATGCTCAATTCAAAGCGTCTCTGGCATGCCACACCAACAGCTGTCAGGGAGGCACTCACAGGGGCATAAAAACGGGCTGCGCCCCGGAGAGCTGACGGATGGTGGTCTGTTTTTCTCTTACCTGATGCTCGAAACACCACATGATGTATTTTGACTGAGAGGTACCTTCTCGCCTTCTGCTGTGACATACCTGTGATCAGAATGGGCACAGGAAATCTGTGACAGCCCAACCCAGAGCTGCTCGGAGAGCAGGCTAGAAACGGAGTGTCTGGCAGGAAACCACAAGCACTTCGAGATCCGGCCTGACGTGCAGTGAGGCATCTCTTCCTCTTCTCGACCCTGTGGTGAGGGCCAAGATGCTCTGTTGGCGGGAACGTCAGCCCTCTGTCTGTTCTTGTGTTCATCAGGGTTCACGAGACAGCTCTCCAATGGCGTGAACCTCATGGCTGGCACTGAAGTATCTGCTCTCCTGATGAACTTTCTCGACGTTCAGATTCTTGGAGAAAAATCGATTTTTCCTTTCAGTCAGATTTTATTCTTATCTTGATAGTTTCCTTAGCCATACTGAACTTGCAACCTGGGAACCAAGTCTTTTAAAACAAAAAAGGGAATTAAAGCCTTTTATCGCTTCTCATGTTGAAATACACTAGATACACCAAAATAGAGGGACGTTTGCTTTGCTTATCTAGGAAACAGCCTTTGCAGAGAAGGACCTCACAGGCATCACCGAAGTTCTGCAGGAAAGTTGGACTTAGCCCGCTGCAAGGCGGGGGTTTGCCGAGGACCGAGTTAGAAGAGTAAAATACATGATTTTGCTCTGTGACTTTTCTGTGCAACAAAGGACCCCGAACGAGTGCCCACTCGGCATTACGTCCGTCCACGTGTGTGTCGTCGAAGAGGCGAACAAGCAGGGCCTGAGCACTGGCCTGCAGCAAAGGCGGGCAGGCCTCTGCCCACCAGGTTCAGGGAGGCTTCAGCCAATCCAGCCCCACGGTGGCGGCGAGGTGTCCCCTTCCGATGATGAGGCAGAGACCGCAGATGCCGCGCTGACTGTGTCTGAAGGGGTAAGTGATAAACGTTTCCTCCAGGTCTCCCCAGAACAGGACATATAAACATTAATGGTTCATTCTTTTATTTCCTTGCATTTTGAGTCTTCCACCGTCGCTGGCTCAGAACTCAGAGTCTGGTGAGTTCACATGATGAAAGTCACGGGAACAAACAACCATGATACCTGCGACGAGAGTGAGAAAAGTATCGTCTAACGTGCTGTGGAAACAGGGGCAGGGGAAATTCACGCCTTTTTTAGGAAGGGGTGCCCCCGCCGGCACCTCCTAGCCCCCTTTCTCGCTTTATTATTCTTCAGGGCACTTATTCTCCCTCGACGTCGTACATATTTCCTTGTTTATTAACACCCTTTTTTACAATGTGCTCCAGCCCCACCCCAAATGTCACACAGAGCCTCTGAGGACAGGGACTTTTCAACTGCACTCACGGCCATCTCCCAGTGCCCGGGGCAGGGGCCGGCATAGAGTGGTTGCTACGTAAGTGTTTGTCACACGACGGAGAGTGATGCCAGCTGCTGCCTGCGATGCTGGAGGTGCAGAGGCAGCGGTGAGTGGCATTCGGGGAGCCCGACCGCAGGCAGTGCACTTTCTAAGTGGGGACAGGGACTTTGCGCAAATAAATGCAGAGCTATGAGATGACAAAAGCGGCTTCGTCGCAGGGAGTGAGGAAGGGTGTGGCTGAACTCGAGAGGCAGAGAGGGCCTCTGGGAGGTGGCTTCTGGACTGCTCTGGGGTCACGAGGAGATGCAGCGGAGGGGGACTTCACGGGGAGGAGGGGCACGTCCCAGCTCTGATGGGTGGGGCCGTCGGGCCCACGGGGCCTCGTAGCCATGGTGGGGAGTTTGGGTTTTTCTGTGGTCTCCAAGGGAAGCCGCCAAGGCTGGTGAGCGACGTGATCTGATGTACGTTTCAGAAAGTCCCTTTGCAGAGCGGTTCGCATCACTGGGCGGGGGACTCTGTAGTGGAGTGTGGCAGAGGCGAGGGCGCAGCTTGACCAAGGCTGTGGCTGTGAGGTCGGCGAGAAGTGTGTGGCGCTGGGAGAGGTTAGGAAGTGGACCGGGCGGGACCAGCCTGGATGGGGGACGGAACGAGAAGGAACAGCTGAGTCAGTGGGCGGACAGCAGAGTGACCGACAGCATGTTGGTTGGTGTTTCGTGGACAGCATAACTGGACCCCTGTGGGTGATGAGGACGCGTGGGGAGCTTCCTAAGGTCTGGTCTCTGGAGGTCTGGGTCACCGAGGAGGACTGATCTGGGGGTGCCACACACGAAGGACCCCGGAATATGGCTTTGGGTGGGAGACGGGCAGGGCCGTCCAGGAGCCTGCAGTTGCGGGTGATATAAAGGCATTGGACAGAAGAAAGCTGGGAAACGTTACAGAAAGCGGGGGGCCCAAACCACTGCCCTCCCGTGCCTGACGCAGAGAAAATCGCGTAGCGTCAGGCGGGCAAAAGCACCGACAGGTTGACGCCCTCCCCACGCTGTGGCTGTCTGTCCTTACAAAATACAGATACAAAATCTTCCTTTTTAAAGGGTCGGATGGGATGGGTGAAGCAAGAGGGAAAATCTGGATTTGATTTCAAATTTGGTTTCAAATTAGTGGGGACACAATTATAGGGTGGTCGCCCGTGACCGGGAGCTCGGAACCAGGGCAGGAAGAGGACGTAGACGAACACAGTGATTTGAACCGGTGAAAGGATGTCATTTTGTCTGATAGCTAATTATAAACCTCTGCCTTTGGCTTAGAAAATGTTTTCATGTTTGCATTTAAACACAAGAGGGTGTGGCTTTCAGGAAGTTCATTTAAATACAGTGAATTAGCAGAGTGCAGATGGGACATAGGACTGGCTGCCAGACTATGTCAGTTCTGTGCTGGAAGCAGATCACCCTCTCTATTCTTCTGGGAAGATGATCTTTCTTGAGCCTTCCCAGGGAGATTGTGGGAAGAAGCTACGTGTTTGTGTTTGTGTCATGAAAAATAAGGAGTTGAGAGGTCCGCAAAGCCCTGATGAAGCTCATTCATCTATTCATTTGACACGTCTGAATTACACTCAAGCTCCAGGAATGTGTGATGAATATTCAGATCTCTCTGAGGTCGGGAACCATATTGGAGGCATCTTTCTGTCCCTCACGACACTTAGCACCGGTTGGTGAATTAAATGGATGAGTCTGGGAAAGGTGACCGTGGCTGGAGTGTGTAGAGAAGCCTCATGGGAAAAGCAGAATTTTAACTTATCCTTGGTCTATCTAGAAATTAAAAAGAGTCATAGCTGTTAATAAATTTGGGAGTGAGATTTGCCTCCTAATCCAAATATGGACTGACTTAAACCATCTATGCATCCGGGCATCCATCCATCCATCCATCCATCCATCCATCCATCCAACAATTCATTTAGTCCTAGGCATTGTGCTATACCCTAAGCATGCATTACCAAGTAAAATATTTATAGTCTCTGCTCTAATGAAATTTAGAGTTCAGTAGAGGGGCCAGATTAGAAAAATAAATAGACAGTGGAATTAAAAAAAACAAAAACACAAAAGAAATGCAATTATTCTTCTCGTGATGAGAACTTTTAAGATCTGTGCTCTGAGCAACTTTCAACTATACAATATAGTATTATGAACTATAGTCACCACGCTGTAGACATTACATCCCCAGGACTTATTAATTTATAACTGGAGGTGTGTACCTTTTTTAACAAAAATTTGTAACGACGTGTGGTGACAGATGTCAACTAGACCTATTGTGGGGATCGGTTCACGGGGTACACATGTATCGCATCATCAAGTCACGCGCCTGAAATGAACATAATGTTATGTGAAAAGAGAAAACACATGCAGATTGTTCTGATAGAAAATAAAGAGGGGTCGGTTGGTCGAGGTGGTCAGGGAAATCCTTTCTGAGGAATGACATTGAATGTGGGTGAGCAGCAGCCCGCTGTCCTAGAGCAGAGAACTTGGTAGGGGAAGGGAGGAGTCAAGTCGGCGATGTTCCAGGCGGAGGAAAAGGCAAAAACCTTGGGATAGGAATCATTTTGGCTCTTGCAGGAACCGAGCTGGAGGGTTTGTAACTCCATTTTTGAGGTTTGGTTTTGAATAAAAATGGAATATCTTAGTGGAGATCTCCTAGAATGAAAAGGAAATTAGCAGCTTAAAAGGGGGTGAAATGCCGCTGGTAAGAGTCACCCATCTCATAAATGAGCACCGAGTCCTCCTGGGCCTCGGGAGACAGCAGCAAGCAGCTCGCACCGTGGAGGCCCAAGACTCGCCCGAAGATAAGTAACTCGATAACACAATCTAATTTCAGATCGCGATGAGGTGCCCGGAAGATGGCACAGCATAGTGGGAGTGATAGCGATGCTTTGCGTAGGGAAGTCAGAGGAGGCCCCGGAGGGGGAGGCAGCAGCTGGCGGCCTGCAGAGCATTTCAGCGGAGCACGTCCGGCTCCGTGGCTCCGTGCAGCTTCTCCCAGTGTCACGAAGGCTGGGAATACTGTCTCGCTGCTTCTGTCCCACACCTCCCTCCACCCTGTCCAGAGGCTGCCCATTGTCTCCAGGAAGCTAAGGTGGTCCCTGTGGACCGCGCCTCCTCCCTCTCCGTGACCTCTGTGCCTCCGTCCCCTTTATCTTCCTGCGCCTTTACGTGCCACTTGTCTTCCCACTCCAGGCACACGGCCGGCATTGCCAGCGGCACCTTCTCCTCCTCGAAGTGGGCGTGGTAAAGAGCGGTGGGAGACGAGCTGGGAGGCGCCCTGAGCAGCCCTGAGCAGGACCCCTGGGTGGCCCCGAGGCTGGATCAGGAAGCTGGCGCCTGGTGGACGCAAACACGCGGCATCCACCTGCGAGCTCAGAGCCGAGTGGAGAGAACAGGGCCGTGGCCGCAGGTCTTCTGGGGACAGGTCCTGGGTCCCCTCATGAGACACCGGCTGCCCGCTCAGGGCGGTGACAGCACCTTCAGCTTCCTGGGCCCTGGTCTCCCGATCTCTCAGACGGGAACTGTAACAAAACCGAGTTCGCGGGGTTGCTGGGGGCTCGCCCAGCATCGCGCCCCCCATGTTTGTCACTCGGTAAATGGGAGCTGCCTGTCATCTCAGAGGAGGGAGCTTGGGGTGCTCCATCGCGTCCACAGGCTCACTGTATTGGAGGGGGTGATGCACATGGACCTGGCTGGCAGCGGGGGTGGGGGGGGCCCTGATGTAACCGTGCCCCCCAGGCAGCTGTTCCTGGTTCTCCCGTCCTCCCCACAGGGAGCGAGCACCCACTGGCCCCATCCGAGCACAGGCCGCCCGCCACCCAGCCTCATTTGTGCGACCAGGGCACAAATGTCGGGGACACAGCCGCCGTCAGCAGCGACACTGTCTCAGCATAGCCACGACCCTCAGCCTCTTGTGGGAGAACATCCAGGTCCTAGCCACTGAAGAGCCTCCCAGTGAAACCAAAGTGCTGCCTTTTTAACATAATCGCTGCCTCCTCCTACCTTCTGGATGCCTGAGAAGGACGATTTACGTAAATATCCCACAGGCCATGTCAGAACGTTTAAATGCAAGGGGTCGAATTAGGCTCTTATTAAGAAGAAATTGATTTCTAATTTAGTTTAAATGTTGTTGTTTTTTTTGGCATGCTTACCCCATCAAATATCCTGCCTAAAAAATTATGTTAGAAAAGTTAAAAATAAGTGAGTCACGTGACCTTTGAAGTTAAAAAAATTATAAAAGTAAAACAGGGACGCGGGTGTCCTGAGGGCACCAGAAAGGCCTCGTGTGTTCGGAAAGGCATTTGCTTTTCTCCGGCGCATCGCGCAGTGCGCAGCACGGACTCTCAGAGAGACGCTGGGTAGAAAGCGGGGCGATGCCGCGGGGATCGGGACGGCCATCGCGCAGCCGTGAGCCCCCCGCCCCCCAAACGCGTCGGCGGCCGTGTTCGTATTTTAGGCTTAAAGGACCAGAGTCAATGCCCTCCGCTTTGTCTCCGACGTGTCGGTATCTGTCACAAATCCCCGACGGAATTAACAGCCAGCGCGTCGGGGTAATGAGAGATGGCGCGATGAGGCCGCGTCCAGCCCTGGGGCACCCCGCCGTCCCTCGCCGTCCCCCGCCGTCCCCCGCCGTCCCCCGCCTGGGCGCACGCGCCGCCTCCTCTGCGGGGCGACAACTTCGGCTCTAAATAGGCCGCCGGTTATTTTTCCCCTCTGAATAATGACCATGGAGAACGATCTTCCCCTGTTTTTTGATGAACAGCAAGTACTGCAAAAATCACATGAAATCTGGGGAGGCGCCCGGAGGAGGTGTTTTGAAGCCTGATCATTTTACTGCTTTCTATTTTTTAAGAGCATGTAGTTTTCTATTAATACAGAGATCCTCTGAAATAGGCACAGGCCCTTCCGAGAATGTTCCCGTTCGTTCGGCCTTACTGTAAAAATACGGAAGCGTTTGGTGGACGATGACAAGCAGGAATTTGGCAGCTGGAGCTGAGACCGTGGCCCTATGGCATATTTTCAGGTGAGTCTCAGCTCCTTCTTGCCCTCTGATGCCTTTGCTCTTGAGCAGGAGTGTGGAGGAGGGGGGGGAGGGGGGAGGGGAGGGGAGGAGGGTCTTACCAGGGTCTGGCTGCCGGTAAGCAGAGCGCCCACTTTATGGTCAGGAATGATTCATCTTTACGATCTTTCTTTTTGCGACTCTGGAATTCAGGGTCCTGCTGCTGTCAGTGGCTAAAATCTTCCCCGTTCAGACCTCCTTCTGGTTTCCAATCCCCAGCCGGTCACTCCAATCCAGATTGCTGAGAAATCTGCTTAAGTCCTAAAGGGACTTTCAGAGGGAGAAGATGCTCCTGTGGGTCATTCTGGTAGCTAAGCAGGTGACCACTGTGTGTTTGAGGGTGTTTTTGGAGCTTGGTTGGTGAAGGTCACATCCGAGGCCGCCTCTGACAATGTTTAACTAAGGAGAGTTTATCGCCTGAGCCGTAGGCTTTGAGAGCATTAGGCGTTGTCACGGGCAGCTTTCTGAAGTTGGCGGAGGACGCCGGCAGTGAGGTGTCAACAGCAAGTTGTCCTCAAAAAGGGGACGGGCTGGTGGACGGGAGGGTGAGCGGCAGCTGCAAATCGAGGAAGAGAGAGGTCACCCTCGATCATTTCTTCTTAAATCAGCGGAGGTTGGTTAGTGACCAGGGAGGGAAATGGTTGGTGTTTCAGAAACAAAGCTGGTGTAATAAATTATGAAACTGGCTGTAGAAAAAGTCCTGTGAAATCCACCACCCGCCCTGACAAAAGTGGTTTCCCTTTGCCCTGGGAAACTGCTTACGATACAGATGTTGGGTAAGACCTCCGCCCATCACAGACTTCCAGACGCCCGCCATCGTCACAGAGCACAAGCCCTCCCTGCCCTGGTCACCACTCCCAGAGCATAAATGCTTAAAAAGGCACATAAATCTCTCTTCCAGTTCCTCGTCTAAAATCTGTACTTCCCTAAAGAGTGGAGACGATTAATTTTTCATGTTATTAAATTAGAATAAAACGTAAGAATAGGCACCTTGGAACGTTTGATAGAATGTATTTTCTTCCTCTCATTATGAGAAGAGCAACGAAGCCTCCCTCGTCATTCAGCTGTTACTAACCCTTTAAAGGGAACATATCCCATGGAATGGAAAGGGCTAAGCACCGGAAAGCATGAGCCGAGCCAGGCTCTCATAGGACCAAATAAACTTAATCAGAAATGTGGTTAAAAATAGAATAGGCCTCCAACTCTCGGTTATCCACGGAAAGGAAAGCGATAAGGAGTGTGGATCACATCGCAATGACCACGTGATTATGTAAGTCACTTTTATTTGATTTTTAAATGTTACATCAATTTTCACCACAGAAATTGAGGACGTGCTGGACCACGCTTGGAGCGAAATCAGGTGTGACTGGAAGGTCTCATTCCAGTCCCTTGCACTTAAGATAACTCTTCATTGTGGGATGCCAGCCTACTGCGGGCACACAGGCTCTGGAAGAAAGTCACGGGCGTGTGTGTGTGTGTATGTGTGTGTGTGTGTGTGTGTGTATGTGTGTGTGTGAGATTTTGAAATATAATTTTCCCCATACTAGTTCCTATTATAGTAACAGGGCATCTACATACTTAAACATTTTTGAGTGAATTTATTTTATTAAGTATGGTTTAAAGGGTTTTAAATGACAGTAACAATAGCAAAAAAGAAAACAGGTTTTTGATTCGGGTCCTCCTTAAATCCCTCCATCTTAAGAATATTCGGGGAGCTAGAGCACCAGCATCAACACAACGGTGAGTTCTTTGATCTTCTCCTTTATTTAAAAAAATCTAAAAGACAGTGAAACTGGGAAGAAAGAAAATGCTATCCCCAAGATATTGCTTACTCGGGCTATATTGTGACCCAAATTCCTGAATAAAGAAATGGAAGTGTGCGAAAATAGACCATTTTATAAAATACTCAGTTCTACAAAGTTTCAGTCAAGAAAATGAGATTAAACCTGCTAAATTTCATTCACATTGAATGTGAGTAGGTCCTAGCGGGAATAAACTGATCTCTACTGAGACGAAATTGCAGTAAACATATCATAATGTCTTCAAAGTATGAGAATCTCCCACATGAGACTCTGGGTAGCAACACAGGCCTCTAGAAGCAATTGAAGCAGTGATGAAGGCCCCAGGGGGTGGTAGAGAGGAGACAGCTAAGCAGGCTGAGCAGGACGTGCTATTCTTAGGTCCAATCAAAGGTAATCATAAAAGGTATCCTAGGTATGGGATTGGTTATCTCTTCTCGAGATGAAATACTGCCTGCATTAAAACATCTTTTATAATATCTTTTATAAATGTTTTCATACAGATCTAGTGGGACATGCTCAAACATTTTTAACTGCTGGGAGGCATCATTACAAAGTTCCAGAACCATTTTTTAAAAAGAATTTAATATTAAAATGATTTCATCTGGTGAGACATCTAAAAGTGCACCTTTTCCTCTCTCAGAGCAGTAAAACTTGAAAGAAAAAACAATTTCCTGGACAGCGAAAAAGAAACTTAAAAGGATATCATCGACGATGTGGTTTATAATGCCATTCGCAACAGGCTCATCTATACGTCTCCCGGAGCCTCTTTTTAAATGCACGAGTTTTTATGTATTGTATTTTAAAATTTACACCAACTTGACAAAGCATTTTTAAATCCTTAGGTCTGGGGGGGAACAAAGGTTACGTCTGCAGGGAAAAAAATTAATTGGCAGGGCATTAAGCTAATATAACAGTCGTCGTATTTTTTGCCCCAAATCTGCCACCAAGTCTGTGAATTCCGTCCAGGCTCCGGAGCGGGATCCCCGGTCAGCTGGCAGACCACAGCTGTGACTTAACTCCCTGTGTTCAGGGGTCCACGCTGGCTTTGACTTGTTTTCCTCACGCTCATTCTTCTCCTGCTCTGTGGTTTCCATGGTGAATTCTAACACAGGTGGATTAACCCCATCTTCCTTTGACTCAGACACTTCCAGAGGTGATGCGCCCCCCCCCTGCGTCTCTGAACGCCGTTCACAGAAGGGAGAGATCTAGTTTCAGAAAAGAAATCCACTCTCAGAAAATAGATATGCTCCCCGTAATTATAGAGGAAATCAGGTTAAAGGATTTAATGAGGTTTCATCCTTCACCAACCAAGACTCCCATGAGCCTTCTGTGCCTTCAGATTCGCATGCTGTGCTCCAGTTTACAAGGCTTTCCCACAATTTATATGGCGGCCGCTTCTTTTTGGGTCACGTTTTAGAACTCTGCTGTGACCCGTCGCAATCTGGAACGTGTGGCTGGCTCTAAACAGGAGCAGGTGATGGCGGTGGGTTGAGTTGTCCTCGGTGATGGATCACGGACACCCGGAATGCAAGCCCCAGAAGGCTGTCTTCTTGCACAGGTCCATCTCTAGCACGATCTTAGGCGGAGTCGACATCCGTCAGAGCCTCTACTGTCCTTAATTCGATTTTTTTTATTATGCAAAATCATTTCCTGGGGGATGGTAGTCTTCTTTGAGCTTAGTGTAAACCATTTCATCTTTACCACTGTTCCTTTTAAGCTTTCCAGACTGAGTTCTTACAGCCTCTTTGTAGTCTAGGTCCACAGAAATGAATCAGAAACAATCGATCTACGTGGATTTACTTTTGGAATATTGATAAATTAAGGTCAAACCAGATGCTTCGCATTGTAAAAATAGCCAGCATCTTATTTGTCAAATTCGAATAAGCGTTCGGAATCGTCAGTGAAGCTCCCATTTCGCTTCGTAACTTCCAGACCGCCGCCTGGATGCATCCAGGCTGCTCCGTGACGCAGTTGAGCCAGTGTCGAAGGTTCCTCCTGTGTATCTGGGCTTCTTCTCTTTACCCCCATAGGACTGGGCCTCAAACTATTTTATCCGAAGCAACAAATAGAGAACTGAGGCAATTATACTATTAATTCAAGCAGAAAAAAAAAAAAACCCCAGCACTTTGCCCGAGTTATCTGGCAAACGTCTTTTCTGTTTCAGTGATCTGGAAGATTGCCCAACTGCTTTCTGGGAGTGTAGATCTGGCCCGTGTCACATGGCTCTGAGCATTCAGTGTCTACACGCACGATTGCCTCGTTTCCTGCTGCCTCAGACCGCGGCCGTGATAGGCAGGTTCAGCGGTTCTGGGGTCCACGGGGCTGGCCACGACTCCCCTGTACCACTTAGACTGACATTTTAGGTTCTCGACTGATTTGGGAGCCTGGTACGCGAGTCGTGGGGAGCTGGACCGGATGACATTTTCATTCACTCATTCGCTCCTTCATTATTTCTTGAGTGCTTGCTCTGTGCTGGGTTCCAAGAACACGAAACCAACAAGGTCTTGGCATTAGCACGTGTAGAATTCGGAGACACATTAAGAAGTCGTCACGATACAGCACAGTGTGTTTGAACAGTGATTCCACTGGGGGCGAGAGCTCACGCCCTCCATAGGTTTCAAGCCCACAGAAGCAGAAGCCACAAAAGCAATTTGCCATGAATCTTTTCAGGCTGATCTTGTTTTTTGTTTTTGTTTTGTCTTACAGTCCCTTAAGGAAGTGATAAGCCAGTCTCACTGGAGATTCATGTGCCACCTCTCAAAGATACGCAGACTCTGAGAGTTCTGGCGAAGACATTGTCAACGGATGAGGATTTGGCAGAGGTTTGCCAAGGGTCTCTGCCAAGGGTCTCTGCCTGGCGGATGGCAGCAGCTGTCTGGACTGAGGACAGGAAAGTGCAGGAAGGATCCCTGAGAAATATCCTTTTTAGTACAATAATGGCTTTTCCCCTGAGAGTGGTTTTTCGTTGTATCGGTGCGTAATTCCTTTTGCTAATGCATTTGCTCCGATCATACAAAAATCTAATTACTCTATGTAATGAATCATTACCAATTTCCTTAAACTCATTTCTATGTTTGTTTGCATGCTGGTATTCAGCGTATGCTAATAAACCTGAAATATTCATGCCTTTGAGAATGAGATCGCAGACTTCGCTCTCAAAAAATTTGTTTTAGTAACTGTGCATTTTAAATCTGCATTTTGTAGAACACTGAAGTGTAAACTCTGCAAGATTGTTCTTGAATACAGTATTCTAATTTTCCATTCACTTTGTAAGTAGAGTTCTTCTATTCCGTTCACACCCTGTGTTCACTCAGCTACAGCAGAGTGACACGTCGTCATGTTTACCTGAAGAGCATTAATTGGTGTTTGGTAACGGGAGAAGATCAAAGGTGATTCTGTCGACTTTTGTCACTTTGATTCATTCACGTTGAGATGCGGCCTCTGAGCCGTGTGCCGAAACAGATATTAGGAATAAGTACTTTATCATCATGAGTTTTAATCAAAGAACGGGAAGTAAACCTTGAATTCTAGCCACGAAAACACACCCCTAAAAGGTACAGAAGTTTTCCACGTGATTCTTAACATCGGTGCCATTATTACTGCGCGTATGTGACTCTGCTCCGGCTGAATGACCACTTCTCAACCCTGACCAAAGCCCGTTCCTCCCTGGGCATCATCCTCCTGTGATAGGTGGGAAGCGGAGACTTAGGGATGTGAAGCTACTCGTCTGGGTTCACACAGAGTTCCACAGTGACTTTGCCTCCCTGGGAACATTCGGCAGTGTTTGGTGATAGTTTTTTGTTGTCACGGCTGGGCAGAAGGCAACTGGCAACTAGTGGAGAAAGGCTGCCGAACATCCCACCAGACACAGGTCGGCCCCCATAACCACAACTGTCTGGCCCAGAATGTCACCGGTGCTGCGGCTGAGGCAGCCTGGTGCAGCAGCTGCCGGTGACGCCCATGTCACAGCATCTCGGGCAATCGGCTTCCAGGCAGCTATAGCGGACAGTGGGCTGCAGTCACCAGCGGCTCCCTGCCCCGCGAGGTCGTGGCTCTGCTTTCCTGCAGAGCTTTCTTCAGAACCCCTCAGAGCTGGGGGCAACTCTCTACCAGTTCACTTCTGGGACCATCGTCCGCAGTTCCTCTGTGTGTCCCCAGGGGGACTGGGGCTCTGTACATCACAGTGGCAACCACTCCACGTACACTCCCTTCCTTTTACACTCCCAAATAAACTGTCTGTACCCAAGTCCTTCTTTTAGGCTCTGCTTTCAAAGGACACAAGCTGGGAACTCCGCTACGTTATACTGCAAGTCCAATTAAGCTGCTCTGTCACCGTGTGAGGACGGTCCCTCTGTTAGTGCCCCGTGGATTACAATCTCCTCCCCACTTTGGATTCCACAGGCGGCTATTCGATATTGCTTTTTCGGGACCCTACATTCTACCGGTACTTTATCTTTTCCCAAATCCAGTCACATGTCCCCAGTGAGGGAACCACGCTTGTGCTGATGGCTGTGCAGAGGTCACGTGGCTGCGGGCGGGCCCCGGTTGGCATGACCTGTTGCACATTTACGCCGAGAACTTCCCCTTGGCCTCTGCCGCAGCGGGGGGCCGTCCACGCTTCGTCGGACGGCTTCTCACTTCCTCCTCGTCCCTTCGGCCCCGAGCCTGGCTTTGTCCACCCTCTCGCGCCATGGTTCCTTTGCATCGTCTGAGTCCTTCCTGAAATGTTTTCTTCTTCCAGCTTGCCCCGGAAGGGCATCTCAGTGCCTCGGGGGCACAGGTCACGTCATGTATTTCTTTCATACCTTCCTAGAGAGAACGGCATAAATGCCTTTATGTTCCTCTCTTTCTCTCCCCCTCCTCTTACCCATTTCTTACTGGAGTGCAAACAATGATTGATATATACAAATCTGATCCTAAATATACTTAAGGACTAATTTTTGCTTTAAGGACTGAGCATACAGTAGATGATAAATAAGTATTAGTGCTTATCAATGATAATCGCAAGAGGCACATAACGTGTCTGATTGAAGCAAACACCTGCCTTTAGAGTCTCCTCCATGTTACCATCACTTTGCCGATTCTCTTAAACTCATATCTTAATAATTTAACTTAAAAAATATATTGTCAAATAAATGAAAAGTTTATTTTCTTAATGTAATCCAAACTCTCTAATAATTTTTTCTTCATGTTCTCATACAAATTTGTCCATGTGTAGTTATTCTTTATTAGAAATAATCATACTGACTAGGTTGTCATTGTCATATATTTTATTCACTTGGAATCGTTTTGTAAATATGTTTCAATATTTCTATCTAATTATCAGCTATCATTTTAACAGCTGCAAAATAGCCCATCACATTTACTGATGGTTCCTTCCGTTTCTGTTGGACAATTTGTTTCTCATTGTTCATGAGTTATATATAGTTAAATATGTTTCTGCCTAGTCTTTCCGCCGTGGAATATTTCATCCTCTATGAGATTCCGGCCCCATCCCCTCTTGGATTCTTGTCTACTTGCTTGGTTTCTGACTATCGTGATTTACAAATGCATGCTAGCATCAATTCACTTACCTGCCTTAGCTCTGATGTGTGATAAGTTGTTTGATCCTTCCAGCTTTTCTCCAATATTTACGTTCCTGGCTCCCACTCGGAAGCTGATGCTTCTGACCCCCCGCTGCTCGAGCACTTGGTAGAGCCTGAAGCATGCGTGGAGAATCATATCCCAGGATAATGGAAACTGTTTTAAAGATAAAAGTCACATCATTATTTCCTCTTTCAATAAAGGTCTAAATTATAGTAAATCTTTTCCCAGGAGACCCTTGGATTACTTAGTGAGAATAAAAAACAAAAAAAATCACAGCTAAATATTGTTTTTAATTTTGAAGAAGAGCAAACAAATCAACAGCGACGATAACATTACTTCAAATGCCTAAACTAGGGTGAAATAGTAGTTTCACTGACTGTGTGATCTCGATTCAGATAACATCATTATCCCAATGCAAAGAATTGCTGTAGCTATTGACTTCAAGAAACGTTCGAGTTATTGAAGTTAAGATTCAGTAGAGACAAAGGTCAGATTCCATGACAAAAATTCAGAGACCAACCAAAATAAGATTACGTGATAGGGTTTTGAGTAAACAGTCTACAGAAATCAATTTCATATATTTGATAAAAGGGAAGGAAAAACTCTATTCCACAGGAAAGATAAAATGTTTATCCAGCATGAGATCTATATAGAGAACATTTTAAACAACAGCTTTTCAATATATTGTTTTCCTTTTCTCCTTAAATTGGTCGGGGTTGGTTACTGTTGCTTACGACTCAGAACTCTGTCTGCTTCATACATTTTCGCTTCATGTCTTTCGATGAATCATTCATGAACTAATGTTGAGTAAACATTTATGGAATGAATTATTGAACCTGGTTTCTGACTTCCAGGGGCAAGCAATCCATGAAGGGAGAAGAGACTCATAAAATGTGAAGAAGTTCCGTGACATGGTTGTCAGTATTTTGGGGTTGGATAAATTATAAATGACTTTATGAGGTGCTCTTTGGGCTTTAGTTGATGTTCTGTGTAGGTGCCGTTAGAGAAATACCGTGATGTGGGGTTGGCTCTTAGAGCTGGCATTTAAGGGATTTCAGGAGCATGTTAAGTTACTTTAATTTTAAGAGAAAGAGAACAGGGCTCTTTCTTATTAATAAAGTGTTATACAGGAAGTATAATTGAATCAGTTTAGCATTACACTCTCGAATAATGCTAGAAAAGCAAACATCTGTCGCCGTCTTTCTATTTTAAATTATAACAGATTTACTCCAACCCAATCGTCTTGGTATGATTTTCTTAGAACCAGTTTATTAATGACCAGCTTTCATTCATAAATCCAGATAGAATTATGGGATGTCCTGAGATTTCCAGTAATGCCATTCTATTTCGGCCGACTACTGCCGAGCTAGATCTTCGTTGGTTGAAAAGACAAAAGTATATATTATTTATTGCCAAGTGAATGCACCAAGTAGCAAGTTTCCCTTTTAATTCTGGACAAATATTACCTTTCTATTCACTGTGCCTTTAAACATATGTACTGGCAACATCTCGTGAACCAGATCGATCAGGGGAAATCTATTAGAAATGTGAGACGTGAGCCGGGTTGTGACATATGACAAAGATTTAGGTATCATGAGTAAGCAGAGACTGAGGAGGGCGTTAAATGAGTGGAGGATGGACCGGGCGAGGTGTGTGGAAGAGGATCTGCGTTGTTCATCTTGGGCTGGTAGTCAAATTCCAGCTCAGCTGAGGAGTACTGAAGTAACTCAGTAACCGGGGAAGGGGTTATGGACGAAGCAAGCAGAGGGGCCTGAGAAGGAGCTCTCGAAAAAAAAGGTGGAAAAGTGAAAATGGGACCTGGAAGTGGAGGGCCCAACGAGGTCAGACCGATGCAGCATCCCGCAAACATCCTGGGGAGTTTGCATTTATATCTGTATTTATCGTCTGATGCTATGTAACGAAATGTCCTCGGACGAAAGTAAACATTGGCTGTGTCACACGATGGCTGTGGGCTCAGAATTCGGAGGCAGCTTCGCTCCCTCGTTCTGGTCTGGGGTCTCACGAGGTCGCAGGTGAGTTGACACCTGAGGCTGCAGTCATCTGCTGTCGCGCCCGGGGCTGCAGGTTTTGCCTCCGTGGGCCTCACTCGCATGCGGAGAAAGTCGGCGCTGGCTGTTGGCGGGAGGCCTCCGTCCCTCTCCACGCGGTCTTCCCGTAGGCCACGTCGGTGTCCGTTCCTGATGGCAGCCAGCCTCCTCCAGAGTAAGCGATCCAGGAGAGAAAACGGGAGAAAGCCGCAACATCTTTCGTGCCGTGGCCTCAGAAGTTCCGCCCCATCATCTTTGCGGTATCTGACCGGCCAGACATGTCAGCCATTCGGCGTCAGACGGGACGAGGCAAAGGTGTGAAAACCAGGAGGTGAGGATGAGTGGGGGACACCTTCGAGGGGGGTTCCCACGACATGCCGCTTCCAGTCAGGAATCTAGAATTTTTTTAGCCTTTCCCGTAAAACTGCCGACTTCTAAAAAGTCAAACTGATGGAAAATTTTCTAAAATAGTGAGAAGAACCTATCTTTTCCAATTAATTCTTTTCTTCTTTCTGGTCCATTAGATTTCTTTGTCAATACATGCTCTGAACTTGTAACTTGGGTTGCAGTATCATGAAATAATCCATGGGCTCCACAGGGTCAGTAATCATATGCCAAAATATCCTCCTTAATGAGACATTTAATGTAAAGCAGATGGATTAGGGATGTTTTCGGGCTCGTCTGTGGAGTATTAATGCTTGTTTTCCTAACAGTGTGCATGTAATCTTCAAAGCTGGTTCGATTTTTAAATTTTTATTGTAATTTTGTTTATCTTCTTATCATTTTAAAAGTCTCTTCCAGTATGGTAAGTAGGCAAGGTCTCCATTAAGTAACTAATGAATCGATTAAATTAATATTTAGAGAAATCACAGATAGTGTTTTCGAAATAGGCCATGTGTAGGCGTTTGCTTACGAATGCAGATTCCAGGGCCCTACCAGCAGCAACTGCCTCGCCAGGTCTGGAATAAGGTCCCGGAATCGGTAAAAGTGATTCTGAAATAGGCGACTCACAGAATGATCTAGACCTGCGGTCTCATGAAGAACTGTCATTAACGGTGCTAACGTCAGCATTTCGCAGAATGAAATCGGAGGGCGTGACGGGTTTCTGAGAAAAGTAGCTACCAAACATCAGAATGTACTGCAGGCAAACCCGCAAGGAAGACTAGAACTTTCTGTGGTTACCAGTAAAAGCCTGAAGAAGGAAGAGATGACATGCACAGAGGTTTGGAGATAACACCGTTTCTCTCCTAGTGTGATCGTGAGCATTAAATAATTTAACGGGAGGTACTTAGAACAGTCACAGAGCAAAACCTCAGTAAAACGTTGCTGCTGCTGAAGGAATTATCAGTTTTACCCACATGGGACCAGAACCCGTGTTGTTCTCTTGGAAACACTGGTTAGAAATTGCCACCTGTGAATCGGTGTTTTGTTTTATTTACAGACTTTGGGACTGGAATGGTTGGTTTCTAATGAGCAGGTTTAGAACAGGGCATGAACACGGCACGCTTTGGGAATAAGCTTTCCTTTTCTTTTTTTCTGAGTGGGCGGGGCAGTGGAGTTGGCATCGTGAGCCACCAGCGAGATGCAAGTAAAGCATCGCGTCTGCCCCGGGAGGGGGTCCGCTCCCAGGGCGTACAAGAAGCAAACGGGCCGGGGGAGAACAAAGTGCCACTGCAGAAGTGTCTGATGGCGGAAGTCAGCTCAGGTGTGGCCACACGCACCTGAGTGATGCCGCGACACAGCTCACGGAAGGGGCTCGGCACCCGGCGCCCGCTGATGTTCTGCAGCCCCTGGGGGCCTGTTTCACATGAAACAAGTAAGAGTGAGCTCTAAGCGGGGAGATGTAAGTACAACCATTAGAGCATGTTGGTCCGGAGTTGGTTCTTTTGCTGATCATCTTAAACAATAGGCACTAAGTGGTCGCTCACCTTCCCTTTTTAAGTGAGTCACATTATCAAGTTTCTCTCTTGCTGTTCTGACTTTTTAATCCCCCTTAACATTGTCATATCACCGCACGTCATTTTGTAAGCCCTCCCAAATCTCTTCGGAACAAGACGAGATTTAAATATAATAAAGTAACTTGAGGGCTCTGTCCTGCTTTCTGTGTTTGCCAGAAGGAGAACACCGTTATAAGTCAAGCCAGCTTTCAAACGCTGGAAACTATAAACAATGAATATGAGCTAAGGAAAGGTCAAATAATGGATAAAACTAAATCACATCATTTGGATTGGTTGGCTTGTTTTTATGAGAGTGTGGAACTGTGTCAATTTAGTCGATCGTAGGTTTAAGGAGAAAAGGTCTCAGATCCATAGCTGCATGCGTTTCATTTAATAAACCAAGAAACAGAAGTGAATAATAGTGATTTATGGGAATTCCTCTGGATCCTGACATTTCATTATTTTTATACAGAAGTAGCATTTCTAGTGCATGCTTCCAGCATTATGTCTTCTCATCTTGCTCTGAAATAGTACATATACTGCAATGAACCATCTCATTTTTAGTTTTGTGACTTTCAATGGGAAAATAGTTGTACTGTGAGCAAAGTTATTGATCTGTTTTCGGTTGTGTTTCTCACCAAACCTCTCTGAATGTGTGGAAAGAAAGGGCTCAAATACGAAAGCCAAGACTCAAAATTTACTCTTTACAAACTACATACACATAAACCATTTCACTGATCAGTATATGAGAGATTTTTTTAAAATAACAAAGTTAAAATAAGGCTTTATTGTTCCCTTCAACTGATTTATTTTATGTAAAAATTTAATCACGTTTCGGACCAGTGCAATGACTTAAAAACTGGAGAACAAAGCTTCGTTCGTAGTAAGACAATATGGTTCTTTTCACCGCTTACCAGTGTTTCGTTTAATGTAGGACGTTATCGTAAGTGACACTGCGCACAGAGCTTAAAGAAGGATGGACCGTTCGTTGTTTGTGGCCACACCTGTGGCTCGAATGTTATGATTTGGCTACAAACTCGTCATATGGTCATGACTCGGCCCTCTAGTCTACCCCTTCAGAGAAAGTGTAGTCGGGGTCGACCCAGACGTACATCTCTGCTTTGAGGCCTTGTTGGAGGAGCTACTTTATCTTTCCAGGCCTCAGTTTCTCCACCTGATAAATGGAGATGATGGGTACCTGCTCTAAGACCTTGAGGAGGATAAAAACGAGATAATGCATTTGATAAATGTTTGGCATTACCTCTGGTAGCGTTCACTTCCAAGACTAAATTGAAAGATTAACCGAATGAAATTAGAGTGCTTAAAAATAAGAAGAATAGAAAGTTAGACTCAGAGCGAGTAGTGGAGATTAGAAGGCCCGCGCCCTCTCCAAGTAAACGTCCCTGACTTTGTAACCTCTGCCTGAAGACTGTTGATGGAGACAGAGGCATTCACCGTCTGCTGGGGTAGCTGGCCCTCCGAAGGACGTTTAATTTCTACCATATTTGTTATGTCACTCTGTGCATAAAATGTTGACACTCTGCCTCAAAACGCAGATTGTAAACAGATAATTCTATCGTAAGGCAAGGCTCGCGGACCGTACGTGTGTGGTGGCTGTGGTTCGTGTGGCAAAGAAAGTACAGGAACACCGTAGAAGCTAAATGAAAAGGTGCGTGCCGGGGAGTACATCCTTTAGAAAACAGATGGTCCTTTCTTGAAAACAAAATATGATTATGGTGTTTGCATGCAAGAAGTCGTATACCGTCTAATAATAAGGATCAGACCCGTTGTAGCTACTTTGGAGTACAGAACTTCTTTGAATCAGCAGAGAAATGTCCTACTCTTGTCTCTACACTACTGAGAAAATGAGATACAGGTAAAATATCACTTTCATGGCTTCCATTTCGATGCCCAGATCTATATAATGCGACTAGGAGCAGGTTCAGACACGTGACCCATTATCGCTGCTGATCCAACATCACTACGCACTATTGAACCAATCGGTTAGCATCTCCGATGCTACGTCCACTAGGCCATGTCTGTTTAAGAGTTCGTCTTCATAAACACTGCTTTGTGTTTATCATTGCATTGTAGCTGGACTTCCCAGCAACGGGGCATTTCTTTAAGCTTTGGCAGCCCCGAGGTGCAGATCGGAGAGTGTAGACATCGGTGGATTAGCAAAGTCATTGGGCAGTAAAGGGAAAATGGAGAAGTTTCTGAATTAGGGATCTTTAGTCGAGAAATGAAAATAAATATTCTCCGTCTCAGTGACTTTCCCAGGGAGTTTGGAAATGTCTGGAGGTGTTTTGGGTTGACACAGCTGCGGGGGAGGTGGTGTTAGCATCTAGTGGGTAGAAGTCAGGGATGCTGCCAGCTACCGTACGAAGCACAGGGCAGCCCCTCGAAACAAAGAATCATCCATCCCAAAATGCCAGTCGTGCTGAGATGGAGAGCTCTTCGGTTTGGAAGTCTGAATCTCCTGTGTACGTTTTATCAGTGGATATATCTATACAAGTCGGACTTACAGAATAATAGAGCAGCTTTGCTGTCCCATCAGCTTCATTCATATGAGATTCTATTCAGATCGTGTAATTTAAAAAATAGTTGCTTTTTGACCGTTACAGGAAAATAAGATTTGCACAGTGATAAATCTGTCCGGAACGAATAGCGACTTCAGAACTATCTCTCTCTAAACACAGCGGAAGAGGAAAACGTGCAGACGCCAAATCCGTAAATACCTTAAATCCATTTATATTCCTGGGGATTCTATGGATTGCCCTGGGCAGGGGAAGAAAAAGCCAACCAACGCAGGACACAGAGGTTGTGGTAATTTAGTCGTAGAGATTGGAGCAGTAGTGAAGACAACTAAACCAAGTCAACCACGTGGAACATTAGAGAACTGGGCGGGAGCTGGAACAAGTCAGCTCAGCCTGGGGGAATGAGGGCTCTCGAGTTGAAGTCCAGAAAAGCAGCCCCGGGAAACAGAACGAAAAGGAAATCAACCACCTTTGGACCTTGGACTGCGGATCACATAATTCTCAAGTTCGGGCAGTCGCCACTGTGCAGCCAGGAAATCTCGGCGCCCTTCCTTTCCACAGGCCAGCTTGCTGGCGGGCGTTGGCTGATCTAGCCAGCTGGGTGGCTCTGCTGCGAGCTGCAGCCTCGGCTCTGGTGGGCTCCACTCGTCATTATTTGGGGGCAGACCGATAGGCAATGGAATCTCTTTTTACGACACAGGCACTTGCTGATGACGAATCTGCCAGCAGCCCATTGGTCAAAGCACGTCATGTGAGCGAGCCGAAGCCGAAGACAGGAACGAGTATTCCTGTGGAGTCGGGAAGCAGATGAATATTTTTATAAACATTGATGTGGCATGCTACACCATTTATAATCACACCTAGATTTTCCGAAAAAATCTAACATCTATGTGTTCAGCTGCAGCATCGTATTTTTCTTTCTCATGGAGGAGGAATGGTCTGCGATAATGAGTACTATAGTTGGGGTCCCAAGTCCTGAACATCTATCATCCCCCCTTCTACCACTGGTGTGGGAAGCGGGGCATCAGAACTTCTGCAGTCTCAGCTCCTGTACCATCTGCTAAACATACAGGGCATTTGCTATTCACTTAATATTCTGTCTTCCAAGAAACAAGGGAAAACGAGCTTGCTGGGAAACCTCAGTGGGAGATAACAGAGGACCCATCGTTATTTACCTGTTTAGCCTCCATGGTTTTTCTGCAGTTCCTCCGACGCTATTTGGAAGATTTTCAGAATGGAGAAAAGGTTTGTCCAGACAAGCATTGGACGCTTTTCTGATCTCTTTGTCCAAGGGGTACTACTTCGAATTTCTTTAGTGTTTCAGTAAACCCATTAACCTTTCACCCTAGACTCAGAAAATAGCCTTGATGCTTTAATTCTGTCCCCAGAGGAATCTATAACTATGTCACGAGCTACGTCGCGTTAGACATTAATTCTAATGTGTTTTTAGAGTTACGATAATGGAAGTGTGGAAAATAGGAAGCGTAGAAATGTAGAAAACAAAGAAAGCCAGATAAATTTGTCAACCTCGGCTCTCGCTAATGTTGGCATAGTTGGGCTAATTCCTGTTGATGGAAGTGGTCTGTACCAGCAGAGGGGCTAAACTGATAACTGAATTTTTAAAAATATCCACTTAATACAAGCTTGTTCTCTTTCTTGCACGAGATTGCCGTTAACATCCTTTGTTAAACCTCTAGCAAGTCTTTTGAGTACTCTTGGTGTCTCCAGGTGCTGTGATGGTCACGGTTTAGAATGACAAGGAGCGTCCTAGTGGAAGGATCTGTTTTGGAAAAGGTGGGCCAGTTGCGAAAGCCGGTTTTGCTTTTTCTGTGCCTCCTTTCACTTCCTGAATCAATCCTGAAAAGCGGAAAATGTTTTAATAGCCTAAAGGGTTAGACTTTACTTCCCATGCGGATGTGATTATTGTAAGGAATGGGTATCACGTGGGAACAACAGTGACCTCCTGTCTGACCTGCCCCCTGCCACCTGGAGGGCATAACCTACCAGCACACTTCCCACCACGCACTGCCCTGCCCACAGAGACACTGCCTGCCTTGTGCTGACCTCACCTTCCGCCTGCTCTGTGGCACCTGGATACGAGGCCCCTCCCGAGGGATTTGATCACTGTGGACGTCTACATCTCATCTGAGGTGTCCACTTTCTCTGCTCTGCTATGCAACTGACCTTACGGAGGTTAATCTCGTAACCAGGTTACTTTCCTCCATCTTTCTTGTATTTCATCAAAGATTTCTCTTCAGTCCGATTCCTGATATTGTTCAGGTACCAGAGGACCTTATCTGATTGGGACATTAAAGTTTCAGATGAGCTATAACTTCAAGAAAAGGAAAAATATGGATGCAAATGCCAACATTTTCCACAGTAGTTATTTTATGAAAATAGCATTTTATTAGAAGGCTTAAACAACTCATTGGCTAAGTGAGGCTTTATTATTTTGTGGTGGAGATGGGTGAGGAGGGAATAGATAATGGGTACTGATATAATAAGGAGTTGCCACCGTCGAATCATAGTGGTCTCCCATCAAAAGGTATTACTGGGTATTTCTCGTCTACGGGGTAATAGACAAGAAAAAGTTTGGGCAGAGAGCGATTATTTACATTAAAAAATCTGAGTTACAGGTTTTCTATTTAAATGGAGTAGCATTTTATCATTTTGTAAGAAATGTTCACTTTTCCCCTATATATTGTCCACGGTACTCTCTGGCTCTTCAATTCTCTTAGGTGTCTGTGGTTTTAGTCTATTTCTTATTTATGAAGCTGTTTACTTCTGTCCACCGGCCACTCGCTCTTTGCTTGACTTACGGGGAGTTTATCTTTTTAGTCACTCTGTTCCACAGAGGTTATGAGCACCTGCTTTAAGTGATCGATTCTAAATTTTATCTGTTTTCTAATTGATTTGTTTTTGCTTTTATCTTTACTAATCCCGTTTGCTGCTTTTCTTGAACTTGCTTTTTCATTGATGCGTTTTATTCTATGTTACTTTGTTTGACCGAATCCTTTTACCTCTTCCATGAACAATGTGAATTCATATGTTTCCTCTTTGAAAACGATAATATCAGTTAATGTTACAAACTTATGTCTGAGCCCAGCCCCAGCCTCTACGTTTAGAGATGTCAGTGACATGTGGGTCACTTGGCCTTGACTGCATATTCCCCTTTCCCGATGGCGCACCTGCACGGCCTTTAACGGGCAGGAACAGGAGACCCCACAGCCCCAACTGATTGGACAGGGGTGGGCATCTGATCCAACTGGACCAATCAGATTCTTCTCCCCTTGAAGCTCAGATGTGGAAAAAGTGACTCCAGTTAGTGTCTGCTAGACTCCTCCTGGGATATCAGAAGAGTCAGAACTGCAGAGGCCACGAGTAGCTGGAGCATAAAAGGTGGCAGGTAGGCCGGAGCACAGACACGAAGAGCCAAGGGACCGCAGCGGTGACAGAAAAGTAGCTAGCTGGCTACTTTTTACTTTGTTTTCCTGCAACAAAATGATCCCTAACACGTAATTCTTTCGTTTTACTTTAAAATTCTTTCAATCGTATCTTCGATGAGCTGTTTAAATGGAAAGAACACGTATTCGTTTCCTGCTGGTGCTGTAGCAGATGAACAGGAGGACCTGGTAGCTGAGAACACAGCAGGCTTCTTCTCTTACGTTTCTGGAGGTCGGGAGTCTGAAATGAGGTTTACGGACTAAAGTCGAGGTGTCGACAAGGCTTCCTTCCTTCCGGAGGCTCTAGGGAAGGGTCGCTCCCTTGCCTTTTCTAGATTCTCAAAGCCACTTGAGTTCCCTGGCTGTGGTCCCTCCCTCCATCTTCAAAGAACATCACTCAGAGCTTTGCTTCCATCCTAATACCCTCCTCTTTCCTGCTTCTGGCCCTGTGATTACCTTGGACCCACCGGGATACACCCGGACAGTCTCCCCATCTCATACCCCGTAACTTAATCACATCTGCAAAGTCTCTTAACATTCAAAGAAACGTATCCACGGGTTCTTGGGATCATGACGTGACGTCTTCTGGTGGCCATGACTGAGCCTGTCCCAGAGCGTGGGATTAGGGCTCTTTACGCACATGTCAGTTCTGTAACTGATTGATCTCAAGCAAGTCCCTCAAGTTCTTTGTGCCTCCATTTCCACGTCTGTGAAGTCGGGGACTTATATGAATCACTTTTTAAAAACTCCCTTCCTAGCCCTAAATTCTTTTTCTAGGTCACCGTGATCATCACGTAAAATAACACTAAATTGCCAATGTCATTTTGGAGGTGGTTACTTTCTCTCGAGAATGCTTTACTGATTTTAACCGCCAAGTGTCTTCATTTCAGGCCAGCATTTAAACGTTTCTTTGCACGTGGCAAGAGCAGCGTTTGGCTTCACTGTAATTATTTTGTTCTTTTTTTTAAGTGACATTGTTCCTTGTTCTTATTCAATACTTCCTTTTCTTTCCAATGCTTCTCCTTACACCTTCCCACTCACCGCCCACCTCCTAATTCTCTCGCTTA